>NW_008239110.1:4912915-4970319 GCF_000691975.1 Corvus brachyrhynchos
GCGCCTGGCATCGGCAGCAAAGCGGAGAGCAGAGGAGGCGACGCACGGAGAACTGAGCGGCGCGGCCCGGCCCGGCCTGGCCCGCGCAGCCCCGAACGCGACCCCGGGAAGGGCGCGCAGGCATGAGAAGCCCCGACAATTCCAACACGGGAGCGACCACAGGAGAGAGCAAAGACGCAGCGAGACAGAAAACAGCAGCCACTCGGAAAAAGGAAAAGATCATAGTAACTAAGATCTTAGGGATAGTAAAATGGTATAATGTTAAGCAAAATTATGGTTTTATAACAAGGTGTGACAACCAGCAAGACATATTCGTGCATAGAACTGCTATTAAAAAGAATAACCCTGAAAAATGCATCCCAAGCTTGGCAGATGGAGAAGTCGTGGAATTCAAAATTATACGAGGTAGAAAAGGGTTACAAGCGTCGCAGGTCACTGGGCCTGATGGTGTTCCTGTAAAAGGCAGTATATATGCAAAAAATCGTAGTCATGTTAGACAATATCTCCATTGTAAGTCCCCCCTACAGTCTCCCTTTCCTAATCCCACCTTTCCCTTTTACCCTATGTCCTATTACCCCCAGTGTATTCCCAATCCGTTTTTTCATCCATGGTTTCCCTCACAAAACCATGCTTTTGCCAATTGTTTCCCCAAAAATCCCTTTCCAATGCCGAGTGGGGGATGAAAAGGGGGAGGGAAGAAGTTAAACCCTCTCCTGCCTCAGTTTCCCCACAAAGCATGCTCAGAGAGTTCTGTCTCCCTTCTGTCAGCCCTAAGATGTTCCACAGAATCTGACTGGACATTTATAGACTCAGGAGGGTGGCTTGTTTTGTTTTGAAACTGTTCTTGTTATGTTTATCCAGTTGTTTTCATTCTCCTTTTATTAAAATAAAACGGGTGAGGTGTTGGGGTCCCTCCCCTGCCGTGTAGCCCTGGGAGAGGGGCCCTGAGGGCACAGACACGGGGTTTCCCTGCCCCTGCTCAGCCTCGTTCCCATTGGTTGGTTTGTGTTCCCTGCGCGGGCAGAAGGACCCTTGGTCCCGTGACTGGAACAGTTCCTGGGCAGAGCTCCGGCCATGCGGCTGGAGAAATAAACATCTCTGAAACAGCTATCACGAATCTGTCTGTCCGTATATATTTCCTTTCCACGGGACTCCTGGTTTGATATATGCATGTTGCAGGATCCCCACTGCAACATGAAACCTTCTAGGAACCACCAGCAACACAGTCAAAAATCTGTGCCTGCAATAGAGTGTAATGACAAATGACAGTGATCATACTGTTATTCAGTATCAACAACAAATAATTAAACAGTGAATGAACCTGACAGATGACCTTTAAGATGATACCAAACTCTATATGGATAAACTCAATGTTTGTAACACATCTAATGATTTCATCAGTCTTAATTGTAAGTGTGGCTGGGTGAAAGGTTGACACGCTCTAAAAGTAATGAAGAATGTGTCAAATGATTGAACAGAAGCAATTAACTTCTGACCAAATATTTATTGTTTTGCAAGTAATCAGAAACTGGGGAAAAAGATGGTAGTTGCAAGAGAAAGCATATTATTAGAAGAAATTCCCTTACACAGCAACTTTGAGTAGTAAACTCTGACTATATTTAATGTTGAGACTTTCATCCCCTCCACTGTAGCAATATTTAGAAGTACTTTGCAATTTAAATACAGAAAAGAATTCCTCGATATTAAAAAGCTCACATAACATACTATTATTACTGACATGTATACAATATATTCAGTGTTCGAGGCCAGGTTGGATCAGTCTTTGAACAAACTGGTCTAGCGGAAGGTGACCCTGCCCACAACAGGGCATGGACTAGATTACCTTTAGAGGTCCCTAATGATCCAAACCATTATCTGATTGTATGATTCTATCGGTTGTACTCTTGATTCATCTATATAAAATAGGATTATTCACCATGGCTTAAAAGGAAGCAACACAGAGCTTTATAACGCAGCTGTTGAATTAAAGACATAATTTAACAAAAAAATATATCAACTAGAAGTTGTCTGTGGAAGAAAAGTGCTTCAGGAATGAAAAGGAGTTTTTATTAGCAGACTATCAGAAAACTGGATTTCTCTGATTCAAAACACAGATGAGAAATCCAGACTGGAGAACAAGATTAACAGGGAGGATTTTGGACTTTGTAAAAATACCAAGTCTTTATGAAAACCTCCCAGAAATATTCTGAACTATTCTTTACAATTGTGAAGAAAACAATTCCAGTGTAATAAAAATATCATACTCTTTTCTGAGAGACTCATGACTTCACAAATCAGAAAAAGAACTAGCTTTGATTTTAATGTTCTGTGTTTTAAGAAAGATGGACATTTTTGAAAAGTTCTTTTTAAAAGTCTTTAACATATTAAAATTTTCATCTTGCTACATAGATCTTATAAATAGATTCTATAAGAGATTATAGGTTGGACTCTGATCTCAGAGGTCTTTTCCAACCTAACTGAATGGTACCTTTTAAATAGAAAAAAATTACATCATACAGTGGCTTTCAAAGTTTTGGTCAGACAAGAATCTTTCAAGTTTGTAAGATCAAGTCAATCAGACAATTGTCGTCAAATCTTTAATCAGAAAAACCCTGCTTTCTTGCCCAATGCTTAAAGTTGAAATAATGAAAATTATGGCTATTAAATGCATGGATCACATGGATCCCAAGATAATTCTGGCAGATATGAGGTCCATGGATTTTTTTTTTTTAACAAGGGGCAGTGAATTGGATATCCCCAATCAAATAAAGAAGGGGTAGATGAGTGTGAAAAGAGCGTTGGAGAATGTGGACAAGACAGACCTTGCAATCAACAAAAGAACTAAAGGGGGCTCCATCCTTAGGTTATGAAAGCCAGACCAATTTGGAGTTTAACCTGGTGAGGGATGCAAACAGAAACAAGAAGGGCTTGTACAGGTACATTAATAGTTAAAGAAAGATGAGGGAAAATTTGTGACCATTGTTGAATGGGACAGGAATTGTGGTGACAAAGACCATGAGGAAGACAGAGATACTCAGTGCATTCTCCACTTTGGCCTTTACTGGTAAAATTTTCCCTGAGTAATGCCAGGTCCCTAGAACTGGTGGGAAATTATGGAGCAGGGAATATTTCTCGGAAGAGGTTGATCAGATTAGGGACAGGTAAGCAAACTGGATATACACAAGTCTATGGGATTTCATGGGATGCACCCACAAGTGCTGAGGGTGCTGACCAGTGTCACTGTGAGGACTCTCTCTATTGCCTTTGAAAGGTCACGGTGATCAAGGGAGGCCGTTGAGGGCTGGAAGAAAGCAAATGTTGCTTCTGCCTACAAGAAGGACAAGATATAGGAACCAGGGAACTACACTCTGATTTCCCTTATCCTAAACCCCAGTAATGTAAAGGAGAAAATCCTTCTGGAAATAATTTCCAAACATGTTAAGTATAAAAGAAAGTGTAGCTCTAGAGGCCAGTACAGGGACTAGTACTATTTAATATTTCCATTAATGACCTGAATGATGGGACAGGAGTACACTTGGCAAGTTTGCAGGTAACTCAGAACCTGAAGGAGTGGTTGGTACATCAGTTACTTGAGGTACCCTTCAGAGACCTAGACAGACAGTAGAAATGTGTTGACTTGGATCTCAGCACTTTTTAAAAAGATAATTGCAATATTCCACACCTTGAAAGACCCTCATGCACCTATACATGCTAGTGTTGAAGGTTCAAGAGTAGCTTGGCAGAGAAGTATCTGGGTGTCCTGCTGGCCACCAAGTTGAACATGATCTATCAAAGTACCACTGCAGCTAAGGCCATACAGCTGCATGGGCTGTATTAGGAAGATCATAATCATAAAGTCAAAGAAGGTGATCTTTCTCCCTTTGCTTATCCCTGGTGAAGCACAACTGCAGTTCTGCGTCCAATACTGGGCTCCCCAGTCCAAAAGAAACAGGAATGTCCAGGGGCTCATTCAGCAAATAGCCATGATGATCATTAAGGGACTGCAGGATCTGACATACAAGGGGAGGCTCAGAGATGGGGTTGATCGAGTTTAAGCAGAATAGTTTCAGAAGAATTTGATCAATGTATATATTCACATGAAGCAGGTGTTATTGTCTTTATGCAGCAAGATTTGATAGTGGAGGGCTACAGGGGTGGTATCTGTGAGATGCCCCATGCTGGACAGAGCCAGTTTCAGCTGGCTTCAAGACAGATCCACTGTTGGCCAAAGCTGAGCCCACCAGTAATGCTGGTATCACCTCTGTGCCTGCAATAGAGTGTAATGACAAATGATATTTTAAATATTAAACATATTTAAGAAAAAGTTAGAAAAATGCTTTATTTAGAGAGTAGTGAGGATATGTGACAGAAACTCTACAGACAACAATGTCAGTGAGGAAGGAGGGGGAGAAGGTGCCCCACATGCCAGAGCAGAGCTTCCCCTGCAGCCTGCAGAGAAGACCATGGTGAGGCAGCTGTCACCCTGAAACCCATGGAGGTGCAAGAGGGAGTAGATATCCACCTGCAGCCCCTGGAGGACCCCGCACCAAGCAGGCGGATATACCTTGAAAGCAACTGTAATCCCTTGAAAAGCCCATGCTGGAGCAGATTTCTGGCAGGAACCGTGGCCTGTAGAGAGAAATCCTACCAGAGCAGGTTTTCTAACATAACCTGTGACTCTGAGGGAAACCCACGCTGGAAAAGCCCATTCCTGGATAAAAAGCATGCCATGGAAAAGATACACACTGGAACAGTTTGTTAAGAACTGCAGCCCATGGGAAAGACTCAGTGTTGAAGCTGATGTGTAAGGGATCCCACACTGGAACAAGGGAAGAGAGTGAGGAGAAGAAAGGGACAGAGAAAAAGTGTTATGGACTTACCACGACAGCTATTTCCTAGCCCCTTGAGCTTCTTGGAGGAGGTAAAAAAGTTGGCAGTGAAGATGAGTACAGGAAAAAGAGAAGGATTGGGTGAAGCTGTCTTTAGATTTTTTCTAATTTCTCATTTTCTTATTCTGATTTGGTTGGTTAAAAATTAAATTCATTTCCACCTCTGTTTTGCCTGATGGTAATTGCTGAATGACCTCCTGGTCCTTAACTCAACCCATGAGGTTTTTTATCTTGTTTTCTCCTCCTGTCCTGTTGAGGAGGGAGACAAATAGAATGGCTGTGTGGGCACCTGGCTGCCAGACAAGGTCAACCCGCTTCAGCAAGAAATAAAGGAGAGGAAGCCAGACTCTTCTCAGTGGTATCCAGTGCAACAACAAGAGCTAACGGACACAAACTGAAATAAAGGAAATTCTCTTAAAACATAAGAGAAAAGCCTAACTATTGTGAGGGTGGCTGAACACTGAAATGGATTGCACAGGAAGGTTGTGGAGTCAACATTCTTGGAGATATTCAAAGCACAACTTGACATGACCTGAAGCAGCTTGCTTTAGTTAACCCCATTTTTGTAGAAGGGGATTGAATTAGATGGTCTCTAGAGGTTCCTTTCAGCTCAACTATTCTGTGATTCTCAGAAATGTTAAGCTTTCTGAGGTCAGGTTTAAGTAGGACTTGTGTTGCATAGGAATCACACTGTCTCCCTGTAGAAAGGCAAATTTCACTCCTTTGTGTTCAGCTGTACACAAGCTCGCAGATTGAGAGTACCATTTGAAGATTTTTAAACACAACTTAGGGGTAAAAAAGTAAGAAAAAAAAAGTGACAGATTTTCTATAATGAGAATGGTGCATTGTAAATATCTATATCACATGCATATTCACTTAAATGTAGAAAACACAGTTAAAATCTTGCAGAAAAGTGTCTTATGCTGTTAATATTCAGCAGTTCTTTTTATGTTCATGTCTTAGCCTGATTAATTCGTCTTAAAATAGGGAACATTTTCTCTAGACCTGAGAAAATTTTTGAAAGAATGAAGTATTTCTACAGGCAAATATGAGGATAATTAAACTCTGGCTTGTGTATACAAAGTCAAGACATATTAATGCCTTAAAATAACAAAAACACATGATAAAGAAATTGTAAAATAATAACAAGACTACAGAATAAATGCCCATAACCAGCAGATCTCTCTAGTGTATGTACTCTTAAATGTCTGATCACAATGAATTATGAATATTTCCTGGGTTTGTTCTTTTCCCCGTGGAAGACTGATCACTGACCTGCCTAGCACATGTTGGATGCACTTGCCCAAGGACAATCTAATCAGAGAAATTATGGAGGCAGCATGTGTTAAATCCCAACCCTAATCAAGGCTAAAGGCAAAAGGCCACAATTTCTGCCATATTTGAAATATTTAAAGTACTTATCAGCCCTGTGCAGGAGACGACCCTGATGGCTCTGCATTTTAAAAAGAAGAGTCATGTGTCTTTCAGCTCCCTTGGTTCAGGCTGTGATCATTTCAAAATGTGAAAGTGAAAGGCTACGAGCAAACGCAAGAGTGCATATTAGAAGGAAATCACATTAAGCAAACTGCTCAAGATATACTCTGGGGTAAAGACTTGTAGCCTATATTGATTTAATGCACAAAATAGCATAACAAATACAGGCATTGAAGATCAAACTCTGGTTCACTATGAGTTAGCTGTGTAAAACAGATAGACAGATATCTGAAAAACTAAACAGATGCTGAGAAGGCTTTTACCACTAGCCATAATGTCCAAAACTTTCCATTTGTGTCCTGTGAGACTCCCTCTTTTCCATTTCAAGAAGGAGCTGTAATGACTTCTGATTGCAAAACCTTAAGAAAGTTGAAAGGACAGCTTTGAAACATCCTTTTCCTCTTCAGATTCTTACCTCATGTGGGACCAGAGTAATTTTTCAGAATACCAGATAAGTCACCTGAGGCCACAAAGCTCTTTCAGAATTTATCTAGAACTGATGATTCCAGTGGAGGGGTAGCTGTGAGCTTCATCAGCAAGAGGCTGCTTCTTGCAGTTGCTCCAAAATTTTCACAGCTTCTTCGCTGTGGCCTGGGCTCCTTCTGCAGCAATGCCTGAGTGATAACTTCTGGTAGTGGCTGTAGCAGGTGCTATTTGCAATGCTCCATTCTCTCCCACATATGTGAATCTGATTTAATATCAGAGCAATTAAGCTTGTTGATTCGGGGATGGGGTTTTGATATCAAAATTAATACAGTCAAATAGGTTTTAATGGAAAGTCACGTGTGAGTTACATATATTGATTCCTTTATTAAAAAATGCTCAACAACAACAAAATCCCACCTATTTACAAATAAAAGCATACCTTTTGTCAATAATTTAAACACTCCATGCTATCGTCAGACTGTTTGGCATCAGAGCCATGCTTTAATTGGAACAGAGATCATAAGAAATATGAATAATAAGAAATAAGATATTATTTTTCATTCAGTGAACTCCTGAATATATAGATGCTGTCATGGGCCACTATAGACTTAGATGTCACCATATATGAAAGAGTGAAGAAGGACTGGAAGAAGAGCTGCATGTAGACACTCCCAAAGATGATTTGGGTATGACGCACAGGTTAGAACATTAAGCACTCCTGAGATGTTCAGATGAAAAAATTGTCTTCTTTCTTATGTCTTATTGAAATATACATGTGGGGCATTGTCACCGTTATCCCCAGAGAATGGTGAAATCACGACGTCAGGTCAGATGATATGGCCGAAGCAACCTCGTTTAATCACCCATAGCTTTTATAGCATGGTTCACAAAAGAGAAATTACATGATTGGCCTATTGACCCACCACCTCTCAAAGAGATAGTTTGAGCAGTAACACACCCATTTCCAAATATTATTCTTAAAGAAGGAAAATAACTTTCACAGTTCTCATAACAACCTGCAGGTGCAGAAATGGTTTACATTCCCTCAAACTGTTGTCCATCCATTTCACATGAGAATGAAAGCTTTCACAGAGAACCTGTGAGAAGCTGGATTTCTCTAACTGCCCTCTCATGAGAAAGAAAAGTTTCACAGGAAAATTCCTCTGCCAGCCCTTGTTAGCATCCACAGGGGATAAATGCAGGTCATTTCCTACTGGTATAGAATCAAATATATCTTGTCTTTATTATCATTGGCATACTCTGGCCAACATTATAAATTCTAGCTGTTCAAATCATTTTATTACCTAGATTGAAGTCTTCTAAAGTGTTGAAGTACTGCAAAAATAACACATGTAGTGTTAATTGGTTAGTGTACTGGGTTTAGATGACAGGGAGTAAAGTAGGTGAACCTATCTTTCTGTTTTGGTTTTTTTCCTAGAATACTTTAGCTTTCAACTTGAAGTTATATGCTGTTTTGAAACAGGATTTTATTTTTACCAAGTAAATAAACACTGCATGGCAACAAATCCAAGATTCCCTAATCCTTAAGGAGAGCAAACCACCAGCATACATATAGCTCAGTGACATGGATACTGGCCTAGCAGTCAGGAGGTCAGCACACCAGTCCTGCTCTAAATATTTGACTGTAGTAGGAACATATGTCACTTCCTTTGGAAGGGGGCCAGAGCTAACACTGTCCTTTCCTGAGTCACTACTCTGAAAATCGTGCTCAAGAAAAAGATACCACTCTGCATATTTTGAGGAGTTTCCAGCATAGGGAAACAATGAAAATCTGGTCAGGAACAGCACCAGGCAAGTGAGGAATACTAGTTGAGGAGGTCATTTTCGGCACGCACAAATATGTCTGTCCCATACCAAACTAAATCTCAGAATAAAACAAGTGAATGAACAGTTCATGCTGTGGAACCAAGAGGCTCAAACTCCTGTACATGTTCACAAAATCCAAAAGCTATCTCAGTACTTCAGAGACTCTGAAACGGTCTCAGAATTTTCTTAAAAGAAGAAAATGAAACATGGCATGCAGCAGCAACATTCATTGCATGACAAACAAATCACTTGTATGACTTTAAAAGGCTTTTAAAAGAACGAGAGGCCTTTTTTTTTAGCTCTGTAAGATTACTTAATCTTCCAATCCCTGTTGAAACACAGTTTGAAATGTTTGGTTTCATATTTTTCAGAAGTCATATATTTTAAGGGACAGAGAAACTTTATTCTGAAAACATCTGTTATGAAATGAAAGCAAGTTCAAGAAGTCTTTTTCCCCTAGTGTTTCATAGCACTAGGCCTGAATATACATATAACTTCCATCCCTCTCTCACAAATTTATGTCAGCTTTAAGAAAAATTATGGAACTTCACTTCCTAACTGTATTTGGAAGTTTATTTTCTTTTACAGATTTAAGTCTTAAAATACAAAATTATTTTTTTCACTTGGCTTTGAAGACTAATTATTCTGAAAATGTTAATGAAATCTAATAAAAATTGAACAATATAATGAAGTACTGCAGTAATTGAGGGTGTTCGTTAAAACTTTAACCAAGGCAAAAACAAAGAAAAATAGAAGGTGTTTTCAATCTATATGTTATCGTGATGGAGCTATAAAGGAAGTTTTAAAGTTTTAATTAAATGCTTAAAAATTCAGTAGTTGTTCAGATCCTACCAATCTTCGCTTCAATTTAAATAAAGATATATACATGTACTGAATAACTTGGATATTATAACCTAACAAAAAAGTGACAGAAAGAGGATGTGTTTTCCTCCATACGTTAAAGGTTATGTCAGAGGAGAAGATCTTTGTGAACCATATTAGTACTTTAACAAATGGAAGTCAACTGACCATGACAGCATCCCATCATAAAACTGGGGGAAGAAAACTTTCTAACAATCAGATCAGAAATGTTCTGGAACAAGCAAAAAATAATTCAGGGAAAATTGAATTCCCAGCTATAGTACTTTGATGATGACATAGAACTGACTCATGAAAGGAATATGTGATGTCCATGAGTAACCTAACAGAAATTAGGAATAGCAGTAGATATATGGATCAATAGAGTAGATGTTGTGCAGTTAACATCCACAATATATGAATTTCAAGGAGGTGTGTCGCTTTCCGCGGAGGCTTTGCAGTGCTGGAGCGTGATGCCGTGACCTTCCAAAAGCGTCTCCTCAGCAAAGCCGCTCGGCAGGACCAGCACACACTCACACAGGCATGCACACACACACACACGGATAGCTCCAGTAATATGAGTCGGCAGCAAAGAGGCAGGAAGGCTCTCCGTGTAGAGCTCCACGGATGGAGGTTTATTGCAACTGCACCATGAAGGGATCCAGTGACGAAGACAAAAGACAATGGAGGGTCCAGGTTCAAGTACGGGAGCGGATCAAGCATCAGAGACCAATGATCTGAGGGCACAGGGGCGGTACAAAGGCGGGACTGGGGAATGGGAGCCAATGGGGAAGCTCTGGGAGAGCGGCGAGGGGCAAGAGCCAATGGGGGGAACCTGGAGTGGAGAACTTTCTAGGATATGAAGCATATAAGATAACAAAGAGGCGGGGCAGCTAACAGCCAACCAGGGAAACAGAACCGGGGTAGATTAACATAGCAGGGCATGTTTCCAGCACTCTGGGGGAAGCCTTTTCTGTTCACCCTAACCTGGGAAGATGTGTGATACCAGGGACTGTCTCGCCAGTGGACTTTCTCTGTCCCTTGTATCGTAGGCTCACCGGCCACCACAGAGGTGTTTCTGAATCTCCCTACCATAGTTCCAAAAACTGAATGATGATTAGCCATTGCATGAAATGTTAGCTGGGCATGTATTTTCCAGATTAATTTACTCTAAATGTATTCTTTGTGTTCTCTGATGCTCCTCTCCCTCCAAATGTGAGTATGGGAACATTTGCGAGAATTCGTTGAAAAACAGTCTGGTATCAAAGTAACAATCCACTAAATTTTGACAGTGAAAGTTGCATATAGATATTTAAATTTTTTTTTTTTTTTAATTCTTCTATAGCACCATAGATGCTTCAGAATATGTGTTCACATGTAACAAGGTTACTACTCAGTCTACTAACTCAGTTGGAAAAAGGCATTAGTAGAAGATATACAAGGCCTTGTGGTGTCCCAAAGTTGAAATATATTTTATGAAAAGTGATGGCTATCAGAGTCTTTTCAACCGTGAACATTGCATAATCGCAGTTTTTATTCTTGTCCTATTAGAAGGGTACTCTTAAACATATGTAAAAATATCATTTCTATAACTTGAATATACTTTCATGATATAGATACAAATCTAGATACTAATTGGAGCTAAGAGGGGACTGCAGGAAATCAAATCATGGTGGTTTTCTTGATTTTCAAATGCATTTTTTTGAAAAAGGCAACCTAACTCTTCACAACATTAATATCTATGAGGAATGCAGTTTCATATGTAAGCATTCCTTCTCCATTTTGACTGCATTTTATATTATAATTGATAATGCAAAATAATAGTATTAGTTTCCTTTATAAAACATTAAAATTGTATATTTAAACATTTTCAGTAGTCTCTTCTTCTCCTTATTCCCCTGCCTTCAAAGCACATACTGACAAAATCAAAATCAATTTTATGAAGTGTTTTGATCTTGACAGAAATGCACTGTTCTGTGGAAAAGGGCCTGACAATTTTTGTCTAAGCTCTTCTGGTTAAGTTGCTGAACTTGCATCATCAGCCACAAATTATAAATTCTTCCTGATCAATCTTTTGAAAAGTTATAGTAGATTTAATCTGCAGATTAACATAGATTCCTGCTACCGAGAGACCCATTACAACTGTTTCATAAACACAGTTACCAAATCTCTACAAGCCATTTAAATTAATATAATGATAAAAGGTAAAATATAATTTTAATGAAGCAATTAAATTACCATAATCCTATCAAGGACAAAGCTGATGAGATGCAAAAGTGTTCTACATGGGAAAGTACACACAGACACTTATTGATAGGTCTCGTTCAAATGCTAGATGATTTTAGGATTTTATTGACATCATTAAGGCAGCACAATCTTATGCCTATTGTTCCCTAAATTTACTTAAATTACTGTTCTGAGAAGAGCTGAACTTCTTGAAATTTGATGTGGGGAATAATGAAGAGGAAAGAATGGTTGATAACCCTTTGAGGAAGACAAACAGGATACTTAGAAAGAAATTCTTTGCAAGTTCGTCTCAAGATTAATTTCTGCAACAAAACAAACCATGTCATATGTCAAAAACACAAATATGGACTTCTCTGAAATAATTGTAAACCTCAGTAGAAAACCCATAAGAATTTCACTTTCTTAAGATAGGATCAGCACCCTTTCATTATATATCACTCTGGTTCCATAACACAGTGTCTGCCTCTGGCTTCTGACCCACCATGACAGAATTCTGCTGAAAGCCTAAGGCAGGGAGATTCCCACATTATTAACGTACTAACGTTTAAATAAACTCCAAACTTCTTTACATTTAATTTGATAACTAGTTCACTGTGTGGTGTATTACTTATTTGCTTACAACAATTATGTTTCTTAGTATTTATTATTGGATTAAATCGATATTTAAGTTAGGCCATATACATAGCTCATCCCCATTCCATCACCTACTAGAAAAAGCATGTAAACCCAATACATCTACTAAAAGTGTTTTCATAATTTTAGTAGCAGCTAAGTGCTTCCACTAACATTAAAAGAATGACCCCCAACAGACTTCTTTTGTTCCCCTCTGAAACATATTGACTCACGTTCAAAAGCAACGTGGCGTGGGACTGACAGGTGCAAAGTGATTCTATGTGTCAAGCTCAGCTTTGTAAGTCACCTAATGGAAAGGAGTGGCGTAGTTGAAGAACTCTTTCAGGTTTGCTCTTATGCTTTTCACAGCAACAAAAGCATGGCAACCAGACCTGCGTTCACAAGAACACGAGTGTTTTAAAGCCTGCCCTTTTTTTTTTCTGTTTTGCACCACAAAATCTCTTTATTCCATTGAATTTTCTCTGATAGGAGCCAGCAAACTGGCAGAGCTGTCATCTCTTAGCGTCTTTCTTTACAAAACCAGAGAAGCAATTAACAAAGCAGAGCATGTGCCCATACCACTTTATTCCTCTCTATTGTTTTCTCTTCACCACACAACAGAAATCTACTTCTGGAATAATGCATCCATACCATATAAAGAGTTGTGGAATAGCTTATTATGAAATACCTGTGGTATTTCCATGTATTGGTGTCTGATTGGCTCCTCCAGTGCTCAGTACTATGACAAAATATATGCTGTTGTTGGCTAGGTGGAACATTTCAAGTAGTTTTAATTTTCTCTCTTTTCAGTTAGCAAATATATGGAGTTACATGCTAAGATGTGGGTACGCAGAGCTAGATCCAAAGTTGAAAGACAGTTTTGGAAACAGTGCTTTCCAGAAATAGACCCAAATACTCTTTGAACTTCAGAAATATTTCTTTTACGTTGCCCCATCTTCCAGTTCCATCTGTTAACTAAAAGCTTTGAAGAGTGGATATACTGTGAGTATACCACTAGATTTGCCTATGCTAGCACCAGTCCCATGAGATAAATCTTCCAAAAATTCTGTCTTTAGTGCCACTTGAATTCATTAAGGGCTAAGAGCACTCATCTTTCTGCTTCTGCCTGAGAGTTAACAAATGCATTGGCATTGATCACAGCTACTCAGCATTGTTCACTTCCATAGGCATGCATCCCAGGCACTGCACATCTATTTCATATTCTGAGCCGTACAGATGTAAAACTTATAGGTTTTGTCTTGCTGATTTTGTACTCTGTTGTTCTGCTAGCCTGCAGTTTATTTTAACTGCTTCATAATTTATTAATACCATTTTTCTCTAATCCTCCTTCAGCAAACACAGCAGGGTAGCCTTCATTCAAGCAAAAGTCACAGGATTCCTCTTAAACTCTGCACCTACACAAAAATAAGCTTTTAAAACCTCATGGTAGAATTAGATTTAGACTTGGGGGTTTAGGGCTCATTATTCAATACTTATTGAGGCAGAAGTAAGATTTTAAACCAAAATGAACTCTGGGAATCGAATAATTACCTTACTTCTGGTATGACTGTGGAAAGCTATTACACACTAGCCTATTATATTTCTTTGTTGCACCACTCTACATTTTCAGTAAGTTGTACTTTTTTGTGCAGAGAAAAACTCTTAAGCAGATACATTGAAAAAGAGCAGATGTGTTCGCAGACCAAATTTTCCATGCTCTATTTTCCACAATGTATGCTTTTTGTTTATGGAAGTAGGAGGCATAATTCAGGCAATGGATGGAAAAGGACATGACTATCCATAAAAATCCTAAATCCTATCTGTTTAAACACTTACTGGGAAGGACAACTCACTTTAAGGTATTTTCTTTAGTCAGCTTTTGCAGCTATAATTTGTATAACCTTCTTCAAAAATTAATATCTTTTAAACCCACCAGTCACCTTTATGAGTTGAAACTTGCAGGGATTAGGAAGCTCATTCCTGTACACCTGCAACTACCAATGGGCAAGAGAAAACCTTCCCTACAGGCACTCCCTAGGGAAAGCTGTCATATAGCAATATAAACCTAAGTGAACATGTCTTACTATTTATTAAGGCTTTTGTTATCCTAAAAATGATGTCTTTAAATCCTTTTTTTTTTCTTAGTATGCATAAGAAGTCAAAAATTTTATTCTAAAGCTTTTCAGAGAAACTTTTGAACGTTAGCTTTTTTCAAAATTGTTTCACCAGAGACTGGAATTAGTTCACAGGAAAAATAAAGATGCATTGTTTTCTTTTAGTGTGCATGTCTTTCATAGATAAAACGTGCAAAAATATCTATCAGAAACTCCAAAGAAAGCCTTCCACTCTGCCATTTACTGAGAAATTCTATTTTCTGCATTCATTTTAGAATGTTGTTAGTTAAAAAGATTAAGTTTAGTTTAATATCCCTTACGGTTTCCTGCAGTCACATAGTAATTCATTACCCTCTGCAATATTTTGTGATTGATGCTATAAGGCACAATAGGCTGGATTAATCAAAGAGATAACAAGTAGATTTTCACTTCTTGAATATTAATGAATAACTGAAACTCTTATTCATTGACATTCAAAAACAGATAAAGAACCAGCAGGAAATCTGTAGCAAAGGACAACTGGAACCCAATTTCTCCCTTTAAATTAAAACTGGCGAACAACATTTCTAGATAAGAGCTGTGCTTAATATTTATGAAGTCCAGTTTGTTTAATAACAATCTATATCAAAAATACATTAAAAGAGCATTTAGACATATAATAATGTACTTGTTTTTGTATTTTAATAACTAGAATCATCACTTATACCATAGTGGCCAGTTTGCAACTTATGAGCACTGTCTCAGTACAATGCTTCTTACAACTTCTCTGTTGGTGAAGAAGACAGCACAGCTTTCTCTGTTTTTCAAGCAACACTTTAGAAGATACTAAAAAAGCCTCCATCTTAGGTAAATCAGGAAATGGATAAGTAAAATATACACAAATTAAATATTATATCCAAATTTCTAATTTGTATATGCACATTTTGAAACCACAAGAAGACCACAACATATCTTTAGGATATTCTGCCCACTGCCATCATTACTGATGTCAGCTTGACTTCTCCTTAGCCCTGTAAATGTCGCATTTCTGCTAGCAGATAGACACCAAATATACAAACCTCTCAGTTCTCAGATTATTTCTCTTGTCTTCTTAACACCATTCAAAAATGTACTCCAGCTGTACAACAGACTGCTGCAGAAAGGTCTGCTCTGGCTGGATTGGACAAGTGCATCTCACCAATCAGAAAGCAGTCTGGCTACATCTATAGCTCTAAATGAGTCTCAGGAAACCTCTCTGAGCACTGCAAGTCATTTGTCAGTGCTTGCATTTTTAAAAATGGTCTTTAGACAAAATTTTTCCAGAGTCAGCACAGCTCAGATTGTAATCCTAACATGAGAGAACTACCCTCACAGAACAGTCATTAGCACATTCAGTTTCTTAACAGGAATACAGTCATGGGCCAGGAACTTGCACCTTATTCTTCTTAATTCCAGGAGACATCCTTAAGCTTCTACATAATAGTAATGTCAGGCAGAGTGCATATGAAGTTCTGTTTTGATCTCCATTTAACCTTATTAATATTTAATTATGTAGCTAGTATAGAAACTCAACAGGAGTGAAATGCAAAGTGAGAATCCACTGATATGGTGGTTTGGGAAAAAAAAGGGATTATGTATTTCCCTTTTGAAGTGCAAACTGTGCATGCTATCATTAGGCTATTAGTTATTCCTGTCACAGGTATTTCATACTGGGATATTGTGACTATGTCTACACAGAGGAATAAAACAAAAGTCGATCAGGCTCAGCGTGCCAGGCTCGCTGGATATGAATCCAGCTCTCAGAGATTCCTATCCACTTGCATCCAGCACTGTTTGCATCAACTGTTAGATATCTCCCATTTTGAGGCCTGTGACCCCTATTCTCGGGTATTGACTTCAGTTGTGAACCACATTAGGGTAAGTGCACCTGACTCTGGGAAGCAGTTTCTGTGACAAAAGGAATCCACAACTTAGGTTTTACAGCAAAGCAAGTTCTCCACAGCTGTTTTAATTTTATGATTCGACTTTCAAAGGTTCTATCTATACACAAATCTCAGTATAAGTAGATTAAAATTGAAAACACCTAGGAATTTGTGAGTCCTTCTGCAAAACAGCAACTGTATTCCGTACAGTTAAAATACATCGTTGCTGATGTGAAACATTAAACACCTTGCAACCAAAATTTAAGTCATAAGAAGGAGTGATCTATGAAAAACAAACACACAGAAATGAAAAATATTTATTTTTGTATTAGCTACATGAAAGTTTCAAAAATACCTGTGAAATAGTTTGTCAACAGTAACACAACAAAAACGAGATCCTATGATAAACAAATACTTTCAGTAACAAAAAGTTGTGTTAGAGCAGAAATACATCCATCTTTTCAAAATGACCAGTTATTTTCTATTCATTTTCTGATCATGCTGAAGGATCCCATCTTAGCATGCATTAGGAAAAGAGCCTAAAAAAAAATCACTGTAATATATATGTGCCCTTCACCAATCACTTCAATATTTTTTTGAAAAATATTCATATATTTTTAGTGTGTTAATGTATTTTTCCCATTTCTGTTTAATCTGCCCATTTGTTGTTTTGCAGTCCATAAAATGATTTACAAATATTCTGTGCTGTATATCTTTGGCAGTTCTTTTCATGTCTTTATTTTGTAGCATTGGAGAGTTAGAATAAGTGAGGGAGAAAGTTAATTTAAAATGCATTATTTTTTTAGGCTGAGATTGTCTGGAACCTCTTGGAATAAACTGTGTTTAGATTGTATTCTCATCTAACTGGCACATTCAGTGATAAAATGCAAGAAGCATGCTCTGAAATTTGCATTGTTGCAAAGCATTCCTGAAGGAACAAATAGTCAGTAGGATTAGGATCTGAGAAAACAAATGTCTGTTAGTTTGGGAAAGCATCGGTGAATTACCAAAGGCTATTTACTGTTAAAGATAGACATCAGTGTGATTTGTGAAGAGAACACCTTGATGATGAAGAGGTAAATAAAGCAACTTTTCCAAATTTTGCAGTCCAATAAAGGTCTTTCAAATGGAAAACCCTGTAATAAATGGGGTTTTTTAAATGAGATTTTTAGGAATCCAAGTATCCATTGTATGCCAATTTTCCAAAGCTCACATAAAATGTGAAATTTCTATTGCTCTCCAATGAGTTGTGACTGGTCCAAGGAATCATCTCCCTTTCTACTTGTAGTTGCCTACTGTTAAAATGTTTAAGAGTCTGAAGAAATTCTACAGGAAAATTTTGAAAAGAAACCTTTTGCTTTTACCTGAATCAAAATTTCAACTTCATTTCAACCTGAAAGGAGTTGCTGCTATATCTATCACTTTACTTTTTCATTGTAGAATTGTTGAGGAAGAATATGTTTCATACACATGCTATCACCATTTCCAGCTGACTATATATTGGGCCAGAATTTAATGTATAGTAAATGGGCAATGCACTTCAGGAAATACAGTTTAGTCTGTAATATGAGGCACTAAGGACACAGAAATAAAATTCCCATGAGGCACGTCAATAGCACTGAAAATGCAGACAATTTCCAAGCATTTATGTATTAAAATATTTTTGTTCCATGCAGTGTAACTCTGTTTTGACTTTTGCCTTAAAACTGGGTGAAAATATATAGGGAAATATCATGATTTAATTCCATACACAAATCTGCTTTGTTTGAGTGACTAACAGTTCTTCTCTACACTCATATGACCATGTCAGTATACTAATCAGGAGCTGACACACGTTATTTGCTTCTCCTTTATTGATTTTCATTTTTCTGCACATTTTCTTTTTCTGTTAAAAAAAATTCTGCACCTAATTTTATATTTTTTCCCACTCCTTTCTGCTGTCTTTTCAAAATTCCCATTTCAGTGTGTTTTCTAACTAATCTCATACCTCCTTCTCTGCTATGTCGCTCCCTACAGTTCAATTATTCTTTGCTGGCTACAAACATTGATGTCATTTTTCCAACTTGGTTCAAGTTGAACTGCTGATTGGCTGACAACCATAATTTGGGTAAATGTACTAGAATATGCAAGTATATTTCCAGCGGAGATACTAAAGACCGTTTGAGTATCCAGATTTTTCCTAAGAGGTGGCTTGATTCTTTGAATGGCATTGCAATAATCTGCAGAATTAATCATTAATCTGTAAAATGTGCTCTTGCAACATTCAGATTTAATGAGTGTTGATTTTATAAACAGAAAATTAGGAAGAAATATGGAACTGAATTCTTTGAGCTCATATATTTGCAATATTTAATGTGATTATCATAAGAATGCTAATGGCTCTTAATTACTTCACAGCAACAAGAGATACCTTCAACAGAAATCAATGTGAGACTTTTTAAGTTCAAAATAGCTGTTTCAGATTTATTATAGTTGTTTTAAAAGTTACTCTTTGTTTAGATTTGAAAGATGATTATTATAATTTTCTTTAAGAAATCTGCAAGTTTGTATAGTGTTACACTATTAAATAAAATGTGTCAAGTACTTAAAGCATCCAAATAATAAAATCCTGACAGTACTCTCACTAAATGGCAACTTCTCAAAGTTATACTAAGTTATAATAATAAGCTACTTGTCATATTTTTTGATGAAAGAGTATGAAAAATGCGCTGTTCAAGAAATGAATCTCTCAAGTCCTTTCACTTTTTTAATTTTAAAAAGTGCTGGTGGCATAATCCATAAATCTACAGGGTCATGTGGAGCAGCTACCATACACAGTGGTCTGAAAAAAAATTAGTATTGACGTAAATGGTTATGTCTCTATTGGCATATAGGGAACATATTTATTCTTATAAGTGCAGATTTTTATCTCATGTCTTCATAACACCACAGGTTACTCTAAAGGAATGACATATTAATTTTTCACCTGTCATCAATATTTACTGATTTCCTGGAAGTCACAATGACAAGATACGATTCCACAAATCATTATTTCAAATGGTTCCATTTTCAGTTGCACCACTAATAAAATAACAAAAGCAACTAGCATGAGAAGAACTAAGACTTCTTCAGTGGAAGAGACTGAAATGGCCTTTTACATTCAACACATTTACTTAGACCCAGACTCAGATCTGAACATTCTGGAAGTTTATTAACTCTAGAGAGCATTGAAATATTATCTCTAGTTTTGATCCTTCATGTGCCTTCCCAGGTTCACACTCAGTAAGCAACCTGTCATGGTTTATAACCCAGTTACATTCTGTAACTGAAATTCTTTATTTCAAAAGAGAAAAAAAAAGACTTCATGAGCAGGAGGCCTCAATGTTCTTCCTGGGCTGACAACCCAGGAATTTTAGAATAAAATATTGCAGAGAAATAAAATTCATGGGGAGAAGAACTACACAGCAGAGCAAATAAATAACCTCAAAGTTATGAGATAGATACAGGGAACCAGCAGAGATACATACACACAGGGAACCAGCAAGAAAATAAATCAGAATCCAAACTGGTCATCAAAGATATTCCTACACTCCATTTGTTCAAGAAATTTAGAAATTAGTGGAGAGTGTGTAAATAAGACTGAGGCAGAAATAAAAACAGAAATCTAAATGGCAAGAGTTTGTTCTCTTGCATTGAAAAAGGGATTGCAAAGAAAAAAAGGGAAAATGGAGGGAGAGAGGGGTAAAAAATCTAGATATTATTCAAAATTTTTGTTTTCTTCCCCTTCACATCTGTTATGTTTCAACTTAGAGCAGTCTCCAAAACATCAAATATTTTTCGAGGAAGACTCAATTCTTCTTGAAGAATAAGGTTCTTCCTTTGCTTTCAATTAACTGGATAACTAATGATCAGTTCAAAATTCCCATTCAGAAATAGGAGGGATTTTGCAATGAAGCAGTGAAATATATCAGTATGAGATATAAACATACTTCAGCATTCATTCGGCAAATCAAAACTCAAAAAATTTATACAGACAGGTCTTTAAACACCAAAAGCTTAGTTGGAGTGCCTAGAAAACATGACTCTGCAATGAGCAATTGTACTGGTGGTGGATGATCAAATACAGAAAGAAACTAAGCCCAAGGAAGAGTGACTATGGGCAAAGAAATAAGGAAGGTATGTTCTTGGTAGAGAAGGACATTTTGTGCTGCTCTATGGCCAATTGCTCTTCTAACTGATGAATATGAAAAGAGGAGATTTGAGGTTAAGCATCATATGGGTATACTTTGGAAACATTCATATTCGCAAGTGGAATGGAAAGAGATTGGAGCAACTGTTCACTTCTCTCTGAAGCGGAAAAAGGGAAAAAAAATTTTTTTGCTTTCTCACTGAGAGAGCAAGATACTTCATTTCTCTGCTATCCTTCATGCTGGACCATTTTTATTATGGATTTCTGAGATTTAAAGTTCTATTTTTGGTACAAGAAGAAATTCAGATAGTAACATTTTCCCTAAGAAAAAGAAATTACATTAAAAATAAAAAAAAATTTCCAAAAATTTGTTTGGGGTTTATTTAATCAATCTGGATGTACACATGTAGAAATGTAGTCTGTAGTATGTAATTACCTTATTCCTTTGTAAAGTGACATTAAAATGGAACAGTGATCAACGGTCAAGAGTTCTGCTAACATGTTATTCTATTTATATAGCATTTCTTATGTTTTTCTTACTAAAATTATTTTATTGGTGGTGCTGGACCATGGGCTTCCCCCTGACTTCAGTAACACTGCAAATAGGAACAGCTGTCTCTTCAAGGACTTTAGGGCACTTGATGGTTACAAGAAACTTCTGGCCTTATGAAGACAGTTGCTAGTGTTACTTGAACAAAAGCAACACAAGATTTAAACCAGACTACAGTGAATCAACTTGAATGACTGAAAAAATAGAAGTTAAAAATTTCCCCTAAGTATGGTCCAAGTGTTTGCCTTTGTATCAAAAAAAACACTTTGGGGTATGCTGTCTAAACCAATTTAAATAGCAAAGGTCAGTACCTGTTAAAGCAAATGTGCACCCTTTGGGCCAGAAATGATGCTTCATAACTTTTAGGATATGCTGAGAGCACATTGTGTGTGAGGTGGTAGAGAAACACCTGAGGGGGAAGTAGTGTGTTGCACATAATTTCAGGGAGTAGAAGGTTGAGTGACCAATAAACTCAGGAATCAATGGCTCTGCATCTCCTCCCTAAAACCACCTCTAGGTATATGCTGGTGGAACGCAATGCACTATTATAGTGCAAAATTTATGGGTTGCTAAATCTGTTCTGACTTAGAGGAATACACAAAGGGAGCTGCCACTATCACTTGGACACTGTGAAGGTTCCCTCCTTCAGTAAAACATGGTTTATGAAGCCTCTGTGTGTGTGTATGATGGGGTAGTTTGGCTGGTTTTGGGCACAGAGATTTCAGCTCTGCATCAAACGTTTCCCACAGAACCTGCTCACAAGTTGCTGCTATTTGAGAGGCCCCTGGCATGCAACTTGATACAGCAGATCTTTCAACTGTACTTTAAATTTTTGGTAGAAATCTGAAATTATGTTAAGCACGATCAGACAAAGTACAATTAAAGCAATCACATTCCTGGCAGAGCCCACCTGTCGTCAGTGCAATGACTGTGCCAGCATATCTGCCAACTGATAATGGCACTCCAGAATTCACACTCACAGCCCAACTCAGACATGCTCCTGCTTCTACACGGTAACCACTCAGAAATGAAATGCATGTCTGTCTCTCGCTCTCCTTTTTTTATCTCTGCCTCATTTATCTCCATTTTAAGAGCCAATAATGAGATGAATTAAGTGGTGATGCCCTTTCATTTTTCCTCATTAGGGTTGCTGGCTATTTCAGCCTTACCCCTGCTGAAGAATTATTTCAGGGATACAGCCATCTTGCAATTCCTCTTCATTAAACTGGAGGAAGTAAAAGTATGTAAAAATCACATTGTCCCTGTTGTGTCAGCAGTCTGGATGAAGAATTTAATAGTTATAAATGGGCTGTCTCTTATAAAAATTTCTCATATGTGTAAAGGTAAACACAACTTTACAGCATTGTATATGTTTTTTCTTTTGTTCATCTCTTAGAATGCTGCCTAAAACATTTAAGGTTTGTCCAGACTTACTGCAACTGATGAAAACTTCTTTTTTTCTGAATTTTAAAATGTGATAAGGGGTATTAACTTATTCAGCACAAGGAAGAATAAGAAACCCAAGGGTATCTCTACACTTTTCTCACATTTGAATTCCAATTCTGTCTCTAGCACTATTTTTTCCAGACAGCATGAGAGCAGCCATCTGACTCACTCCACTACATTTCTGCTGACACTACAGTCAGACACAAGTATTCAAAGTGGAGTATTTTCCTGTGACAAAGATACTGTTTCATGAAAATAGGTATTTTGGAAATAATACCTGTTTGGAGAACATTTTTCTACAAGTCAGATGAAAAACACCAATTCAGCTTTTCAAAACAATGTTCTCAAATTCAAAACAGTGGTTTGATTCAGTGTATCTTGTACTATTTTGAGTGCATTGCAGTAAAGTATTTAAAAACATTAAAAGTTGAAAAATGATACAGTGTCAAAACACATAACTTTTTTTTTGCATTTGTTCAGTTCTGGTGTTTTCTATGGAAATTCCAGCCCACATTCATTAATAAAAGTATTTTTTAAAAAATTGGACAGAGATTTTCTGAGAAAAAATTTCAGTACATTCCTCTCACAATCAGAAGTAGTACAATCATGTATCACATGCCACTGGGAAAAACTACATATTATTTGTAATATTAGCTTTAAACCACAGCATGTTATTCTGCCAACATGAAAAGAAAATTTATGCTTGATATTCAGGCTCATAAAAAATTGTTTTGGTGCTGTTGTTCTAATACAATGAGAAAGGAATAATTTCTGCAACTATTTGTTCTGAAGTCTAAATAGAAGCACAAAATGAAAAGGAATATAATAGAATCTAGCATCTATAATAATTAACCCAGTTGAATGTCATGACATGTTTTTGTGTTTAAAGTGCCTTTGTGTCTGTCCCTGTGGTTTTTTTCAAAAAAAACAAGGGGGGAAGAAGAGATATAACTAAAAACAATAAAAGGTCCTTCCTCCCTCTGAAGAGGTACAATGATCTTATTCACTGTATGCATTGTAACAGGAACTGAGGTGCAGAGCTGGCAGTGAGAACTGCTTCGATTGTCCTGCTTTGCGATGCCAGTTGGGCAGTGGAGTTGCTGCCTCAGTCTACCTTGAAGAGGATAATCTACTTATGCTGAAACTCCCTTTCTCCTTTGTTCCTCAGTAACTACTATCCATGATAATAAGCAGACACAACCATTCTCAGCCTTATAGGTCATGGCACAAGTCTTTATAATTATTCTGCACACAGAGCAGACTTTTCTGTTCATTAGGGTCATGCTGGGAGAAAACAAGACGCTTGCTGCCATTACCAGGAAAGAGAGGAGCAATACAGCAAATTTGCATCCAAATGGGTGCTGGAGTTCCACAAAGCTTTTGCCACTAAACCCTGCCATGGTCACCTAAACATGAGTCAATGGCACTGTCTAGATGTGAACACAGAAAACAATTCCACTTTCCTGAGAAGCATTTTGGAGACTGCACACTCTGGCACTTCCAGGAGTTACTGCTGACCCTGTCCTCACCCTCCACAATGCCTAATGGACACCTCTCACTTGAGTTTAAAATAATGTGTTCATGAAATACTGTTCATTTTATTACTGCAGGATTCATACAGACTATCCTACCTTCTAGTATGTAACAGAAGCAAGAGAGATTAGAAAAGCAGTTCCATTCCAAAGGAAGAAAAATAAATCCAACCATTACTACTTTTCATTAATCTATACCGTGATTATAAATTATAGGACTGTTAAATACAGTTTGTCAGTATAATCCGTTATTTCATACCAAACATTATTTGCATATTTTGATTTCTCATTTATAACCACCTATGCTCATTCTTCACTTTTATTTGAAGTGTAATTCATTTGAAAGTCTATAACATGGATAAGAATCTAGTTTGAAATATAGACATACTTAAGCTTTATAAATTGGAGCTAGAGCAGTAAAAAGAAACATCCAGCATTTTCTTCTTTTCTGCAGGTGGACTCCAAAAACATGCAAAGAATTCACATACTTCAGAGCAATAAATATAGTAATTTTCTCTGAAACTAAAGGATTGTTAATGACATTACAAAGCAAGCAATGCTGAGAGCAATTTTATAAATAGCTAGATTTTAAGGTTTATTTTTTATGGTGCTAAATCTAGCCAACAATATTAGTCACTGGCATTCATGTTTCCACCAGTAAAAAGAGGGGAAAAAATCCACCAAAAACAACAACAAAAAAAAACCTTACCAAACACTTAAACTTCAGTAGTTATAACCAATGACACCTGCATGAGTCTTGATAAAGCTGGACTCTTCATCCTCCAAAACACAGCTAAGTATGTGAAAGCTTTCTTTCCTTAACTTGCCTGCAAAACCACTTTCAGCTCACACACTTCAAAATGAGGGCTGCACAAAACAGTAGAGGATTTGTGGGTAACACTTACACCCTTTATGACAGGTGGTCATCCCATAATGTGTTACAGGTCAGACTTACACACTTCTTCCAGACTTAAGCAGAAGATATAGCCCTGATGCCTGATGTGTTTAACTGAGAAAGTTATTTCTCAAGTCCACATTTCTAGCCAACTTTAATAAAAACGTGCCAGAATCCTTACATTCTCAGCTCACTTTGAGATCACTGATTCCATACCTGTCCTATCCTACATAGATCCTGTTTGTAGAAGAGCCGTTGTCAAACTGAAATTATTTCAATTCTCTTATCATCGAGATTAACATAATTTCAATTAATGTAGGGGTCCACAGCAAGTTTCTCAGGTCTCTTATTACCTTGTAGTAAGTCTATTTACAGTAAATAAGCAGAAATAGATACCAACTGAGAACACTTCACCTCTTTCAAAGATGCAATTAAAACCTGATGAGACAAATTAATTTATAAAGGCACCGATTTTCTTCAATTATAAAGAAAAGCTGTTTGGCTGTCTTGGATGCAGATTATTCAATTTCAGGTGACTTAAAACAGATGAAAAAAGGACCTATTGATGGTTTGATTTTGAACTTCTGCTGGGCATTGCAATACTTCACTATAAAGTGGTACCTGGCAGCTCTGACAAATATATACGATCAAAACACGTGCAAGCTGCACTGCAAAACACCAGACTGCACTAATCCTAGCAACTATATGTCTGCTTCAGCTGAATTTAACATGCACTGTTTCTGAACATCTTTGCAGAAACCTATATGTAGGTGAAGAAAGCCTTCACACGCGTTCCCACAGTTGCCTGTCCCTGTTAACAAAACCTGTCATCACCTTCACAGTAGCAAGGAAATTGCATAGCAAAATAGCCATGGAGGATATTTCACAGACATTTCAAGTTCTCATTTAGATGTTCGGCTGTTTCTGTGCCGTTAAACCTCCTTTCTGAAGGGCTTGCAATGGACTAGAGTGGGTTTGCAACAGTAAATAAATGAATAACTTCACCCATTTAATGCAGAATTTAGCCCCACCATCCAGAAAATTTAGCCACTGTGTTTTTCTGTATCCTGTCAGAAAACATAGAACAGAAGAGTATTCAGCCACAGGCAATAAAAACTTCTGAAAGGGTTTTTATGTATGATAAAAAGATACCTCACTTGCAGTTTAAGGTCATTACAATTTAATATTGGATACAATATTTTGAGTGCAGTGCTTGCCAGGATGAGCAATCCATTAAAAGAACTAGGTTTGCAAACTGAAATTCAATTTTAAAAGCTGCAAGTTGCTGATGGAAATCAAAAGTAAGTAAAAGAGCTTGACTCACAAGTTCAGATTATTATAGCGTGCTTTTCAATTTCTTCAGCAGGTGCTGTGCTTATGTTTTCAGCTTTCTTCAGGCAAAGCACCTGCTTATGAAATGAAATAAATACAGTATGTCAGTAGCATGAGAGAGGCAAGTCTTTACTTCATTGGACTTTAACCAACGTGAAGAGATAACTCTTATAATTTAAAGGTTTCCTGCTTCCTGCATGTCTTGGTACCACAACAACATCTTCCCATTTCACAACCTTCCATGCTGATTTAGGAAATAATGTGTTCCCTTTTCTTCTGGACAGGTGGTAAAAAATTTAGGGTCAAGTCCCAGAAGAAGTGAATGCACTGCTGATGGGTAAGTATAAGAAACAGACATTACCTGAAAACAGGAGGCCCAAGTGTCTGAAGCCAGATCATGCTAAACATTCTTCCTCCCATGCAGCATGGCCAGATTACCTGATGCAGTGAAAATGAAGGAAGGGGACTTCCCTTAAACCTATTGATTTTGCTTAGGAAATTGTGGGCATATAGACTTCCCCTCCTTCTAGATGATCTTTAGAGTCCCTTCTAACCCAAACCATTCTTTCTCCCTGAAGGAGAAGCTGTACAGCACTGTGGAAGGTCTATGCCAAAGATTAGCTTGAGTAAATCCTACTTCACACTAAGCCAACATTTCTGCCTATTTGCACTTTCTAAATCTGTTTAGAGTCAAGCCTGGACCATGATACATTATAGGAAAGCTCGAGGTTCTCCAAACCGTCCTCCAAGCTTACCATGAGTTAGCATGGGAGAAAGCACACAAACACATAAATACACTCCTCTCCTTCTAAATAGAAAATGATGTCTAGAGTGTTTCATTCCTTAAAAAACCTATATAATGTGCAAGAATGTCCATAGCCATCAAAAGAAGTGCAATTTAGAGCACATAAAATCTCATAGAGATTTTTTCATGTGAAACTTTTTGAATATTTTATACAGATCAGAAGAAAGCAGACACTGAACCAGGCACAAACAACAGGGTTTGGTTGCTCTGTCTGGGGGTATCCATGACCTGCCTATGCCAGGCACCATTGGCTCCATCCAGAGCTGGCACCAATAAAGACCCGCTACCATGTCCCAAAATTCTCCTGCAAAAGGAGCTCGTGGCTTAGGCTGAACATGAGGGAGGGAAGGAAAGGTGTTTCCATAAATATTTGCTATCTTTGGGGTCTTTTTGTGTTGCTTTTTAGCTTCTTGCTCTCAATACACAGATCAGTAATTAAGACTTTGTGCTAGCTGGCAGTAGATTAAATTGTGAGAAGTTCCCCAAAGTGAACTGGCTGTTCACTGTGTCTGTCTTTTTTTCCTGAAAGCCACTCTGTAAACAGAATCTAATCACATGGAAATAATACATTTTCAAAATGCAAATATCAAACACTTCCTTATGAAGCATATATACTTCAGCTAGGAACTGTGTATGTAAGTTCATATTTTGACTGGAATGTAAGGGGAGGGTATTCAGCAGACCTCTGCATGAATTTTCCCCCTTAGATGAATGATACAAAATATATTAATTTTCTTATGTTGTTTAGTGTTGAGTCATTTATTCTTTGACACTCAGTGTTCACTATAAGCACTGTTAAAAGTAAACTACATTAATTATACAAATGTATCAATGGCCCTTGAAATGACAAGAATTAAGCATTTTACTGATTCTGGAAAGGTAGGGTCCATTTATTTAAATTCATTGCTACATACTTAGCATAAACAAGATCAGATCTTAAGAGGATTCTCTGGATACTGACCTAACATAATTATTGATAGTAATTTAAACAAAAGTCTCAAAAATATATAGAGTAAAATTACTAGGATTTGAATTTAATAAAGTGTGCCTTTCTACCATTTCCTTTTTCAGGTAAAGAGACGAGAGTGTAAACCAAGCTAGGTGGGTGGATTATATGCATATTATTTCTGGACCACAGTAATTTTTCAAAGGTTTGGGGGGGTTTTTTGACTCATTATGCACCATTATGATTACACTTTTCAAGTACCGATTACAAAAATTACACAGATCATTAGACCAACATATAAATGGCTTGTCATGACCTTCTTAACAGTAAGAGGACCTTTAGCCTATGGAGCATGTCCTCAGATGTCAAGTGGAGTTAATTTCTCATTCACAGCAGTTAAGAATTCTGAAATTGTGTAAATAGATGCAAGGTAATTGCTTACCATAGTGATTATAAATGTTTGAAACAACAGACTGTAGCAATTCCCAGTCTTCATACCTAAATATACATTATATTTAGGCCAAAGCATATAATTATTTTTGAATTCCATAATTACAGTATTGTACTGCATACTGGTGCACTGAGATGCAGGTGAACTAGAAACAGAGAACTATTAACAGAGCCATTAATCCTTATATAGCTTATGTTACATACAGGGAGAAAGAAACCACATAATCCAAAACACTTCGCCCTTGCCAGTAAGTGCTAGGAACACCAAACATTCCTTACATGAGGACAGCAGTATTCCACACACTGAGCAACATTCATAAGTCAATGATATCAAAACAGTAAAGATGTTAAGAATATTTATTTTATTCATTGCAGTAAGAATAAGCAACTTGCACATGTATTTTATGTTCAAAAATCATTCTGAAAACCATGACTGCAACAGAAATGAAAGCCACATTCTTAAGATATGATATTTACACATAGTATGAATATTTACTTGTAATTCCTCCAGGAACAGGGCAATAATAATAGCTTTTAAACCTTGTGCAGTATTCTCTATCAATAAACTATTCACGTAGTTCTCAGAAATGTCACATTAGGAAGTGACACACTTGGCAAAAGACAGTCATGTTCAAGTCAAAAAATTTTTTTAAATTGCAGATAAAGAGATATTTTACTTCTGAGTATGCTATGGTGTCATCTGGACACTACCACCTTCTTTACACAACACTACAGGGATATACTAACAATACCTTTGCACTTGATAATAGAGAAAACTAAGAATTTAGAAAATTAAATGGTTAATACTTGGTGTGCTCAACCCAGCATCAGATAAATACACAAATGTAAGACAGGGAACAACTGTCTAGATTCTAACATTAATTACTTAGTTAGGGTTACAGTAAGTGACAGTCTGAAAAATACCAGATAATATTGTTTGGTTGCAACATCATCTATGAGGCTTGGTAGCCGTCTTCAGTACATGTTATTCCTGAGCTAGAAAACTGGACAAGTTTGCACAGTATTTAAGGAAAGATGAAAAACACATGAACAGACTCCAGCATATAGCAATGAGAATTATCCTGAAAATTTTGCCTATAAGAAATGGCTAAAGGACTGCTATTTAATTTAGAGAAGGAAAGACTGAAGGAAGATGTATTTATAATAGATAGATAGATAGACATAAGCCTGCAGCAAGAGTGATGTACTTTAGATGCTGGGAAAAAATTTGTAAGAGTTAGGATGGTATAATACTAGAATGTGATGCCCAGAGAGCTTGTAGACTCATTAAAAAGATTCCAGTCAGTTAAATAGACAACTGTAAGGTATATAGCTGATCTTGCCTGAAGTAGGTAACCTCTTCAAGCCCTTTTCCTCACAGTTTCTTGTGTTTTTTGATAATACCACATGCAAGTTTAATACAGTTTCACAAGCTGGGTTCTTGCAATATTTTTCTTTCAGGGAAAACAATGTATAAGAATGGTAATATTTCTAAACTGTAGCTCACCTGATTTCTGTCTGATCTTCTAGCTGTCTCTGTACTAGTAAATAAAATTAGTTAGACACATAATTTGCAGACAGTGAGGAAAAATGGTATATGTGATCAGCAGGTATTTGTACAGCTAAATTCTCTGGCTTACTCAAAAAATATCTCTGTACACATAAAGACTACTGGCCCTCGGGACCCCCAAGCCATGCTCCTGGAGACAGCCCCAGCTAGTACTGGGCAGTACTGGTCAGAACTGGTCAGCACTGGTCTGCTCCATGTCAGGGACAGGCCAGCAGTAAGTACATAAAACAGGATGGTGCTCAAGCCAGAGCATTGCTTTGGTTTGCATATTAGAAAAGGTCTATGTCCACCCAGCTTAAGAATTGAAACTTGGGAAATGTTCCAAATCACTGGAGATGCCTTCTTATCAGGAGGAAATCTCAAGTGCTATAGTTAGTGTATCAAATGCAGAACTACAAAAAGTCTCCATGGGTTATATAACAGCTTTGACCATATTACAGTTATGATGAGAAATGTGCTACCCTTCAGCAGTTTAAGAGACTCAAGAAATGCAAAACCTATTGTTTAAAGTAGTATTTTCTTGCCCATCAGCCTGCTTGAAGTTTCAGCGTGCAGTGGTTGAACTAACTTACAGAGTTTCTGCTTTTCTTTATTCTATTTGTGCATCAGGCATGCAACACATGGTATTATAGTAAGAAAGGATGTAGTGATTCCTGAAGTTTGCTTCAAATTATTCCAAGGAATAATTTGAAGCAACTGCCCTGACTTTTCCAAAACTCATACAAACCTTAAAAGGAAATAAAAAATATATTTTTTTTACCTCAAATCTACAACTCTGCGCATGAATGACATATAACTTTCTTTAGACACTCAAATTATCCAGTTACATATTCACTGCTCCATTCATTTTTGTCTTTTAAATATTCTAACATGTAAATGACTCAATATTTTTGATTATTATTTCTTTGCTGTCTAAAAGAACCACAAGCTTAGTAAAAAAGAACAAATTCAATGTAAAAAATGTATGTTTAAAGCGTATACAAATCTGTTTAAAGAAGATGTTAAGATGTTTAAAGAATCTGTTTAAAGTAACCCTTTTACTGTAAAGTTCATAATCAAACACATTTTCATGAAGTTAAAACAAACTCTTGAAGATTATAGACTTGTTTTCTCTCAACATGCTCCCTTCTGTTTTCATCAGTGAAACATTTTTGTTATTGTTTGTCAGTGAAATTCCCATTCTGACAGGATACAAGAAGAAGATAAGCTATATGGAAGTCTATTAGCACTTGGGAAAAAGTTTATGTCTAAGAAACACTGAGTTTATCAGGGACAGTACTATTGTCATAATCATAACTTAGGCGACTTCATTCCATTACATATTTTTAAATTGGAGTGCCATTCATTAGTGGCTGAAACAGCATGCTGACCTGATTAAGAAAAATTAATAGAAAATGTATTTATTCCAGTTCTGCTTAAGTAAAATCCTTTTATCTCTAAACAATATTGTGCTGTTAGTATCCGCATTCTTTCATTTTTGCTAAGGAATAAATTTTCTTTTAAAGTCTGCTAAAGCCATTTTTTTACCTTTTGTGATGAAACTAGGCCACCAAGAACAACTGAAATAGAAAGGGGTTATTTTTTAAATAAATAGACCTGAGCTAAGACTGCAAGTTTCAGGTGCCATTAAACCAGCAATTGTTATTTTCCTCTCTGAGCAGGAATACAAGCCCTAGAAAAATTATAACAGAAAAGCAGTAAAATATTTTGCTACAATATTTTTGAGTTAGTTTTTCCTGAAAAATCAAAGGCAAATGTTGAGAGATCAATGGAATTATAGTTGTTTAAAAATTAACGGCTTTTAAGCAGCTGCTAACACTATTCATGCATTGGTTTAACTATGAAAAAATAGATAATAAAGTATTTTGTTGCATATTCACAGAAATATATAGCAAATTAACTCCTAAAATTTGTGTTATTCAAAGAGCTGACAAAGAAGAAAATAATTTCAAATAACATCTGTGAATAAACAGATAAGCAGATTAAAACAAACTCTTCAACTGATGAAAGTTATGATAAAGTGTAAAGCGAAAGATTTTACATGAAAAAAATGTTGAATTTCCTGGTGGTTTTGAAACTTAAAGTAGAACAATTCTTTGATATTGGAATGGTCTTCCAACACAGGATTTCTGCTTCTGCTGAGTTGTGAACAAATAGAGAGGTATCCCAGTACCCTTGGAAAATTTTTGAGTTATGGGCATGAAATAGTAAGGTGATAAGCATCTTCCAATCTTCCAAATTTTTTTTTTTTTTTTTGGCAACAGATTAGCAAAGTATAAGCAAAAAAATCACCTGAGGAAGTTTAGCAGGAAGCTTGTGTGGAAACTCAGTACCTTGTAGAAACAAAGCTTAGGGGGTTTTTACCCCTGACCTGTTTTTGCAACCATAGTAAAATATTTGTTTTGTTTTTCGACAGGGAGCTTTAAACAGAAATAAATAGATGCATAATAGTTCTTTAAATCAATTTAACATTATAATTGGGGATTTGAATGTTGGAAGATAAATGCTTAATAATTCAGAGAAAAAGAATCAGTGAAAGAATAAGTGTATAGCAAATCATAGTATGTGCAAATAGGAAACAATTTATTGGTTCAGGGAGACAAGTAAATTAATGCTCCAATTATTATGTTTGCAGAATTCCTTGGTGAATAGTTCTTCTCACTGTTAGACAACCTAAAATAATTCAGTTTTGCAGAGTACATTTTCTAAGTAACTTGTGGGAATTTAACCATAACACTAAATAAGGCTAATGGGAGCCTTACAACTGATCTCTCTTCAACAGTGTGTTAAAGGTATTTACCTCAGAGAAAGGTTTTACAGGTGTTTAGACCAAGTCTTCAGAGTGATTAGACTCTAATGTAAGGATGACAATCTACCCTTGGGCACATATTCACATGTTGACAGAGAATGGTGATTTATTTATCCAAGTGTTGTCTCTCAGCTTCAGTCAAAGGGGAAGTTCACCTAAACTTATCTGGATAATAAACATGCCTTTTTCTGTTGTACTTCCAGCTTAACCTAAAATTTTAAAAACTGAACAACCTTTTTTTATAAACACATCTCAGTTAGGCAAAAAACTTTAGAAGATTGGAACTTCCAAAAGATTCCTCAGCACGTCAGCAGTGATAACAAAACTGTTATGAGGAGTGTTTTTAATGCAAACCTAGAATATTTCTTCCATACACATAAGTCCCAGATTGATTTATTCTTCAGTATAAAAATACTTTTATTGGCCATGACTAAAAAAACACTCAGAAGTAGTCAAATTCATTTTAGAGAAAACAAAAGCACAGCAGAAGTCCTCAAGATTAGAAGAAATAGGATTATATGATTCCAATACAATTTCAATATTTACAGCACAGAGATACATAAATCAAGCAGATTCATAAAGTCCTCAATATTCAGCAGCATGTGCAGTCTTGACGATAAAAGGGATGTGATCACTTTCTCTTGTTGCACATAAAGGTCATTCTTCCTATCCTCTTTCATTAAAGGGCGTCTAAGTTTGTCTCACAGGTCATATAAACCACATTTTTCCAATAAGAAAGAGAGAATGTGGCAATATTTATCCTAGATCAGTTCAGTAGTAAACAGCCAAGAAACCCCCAAAATAAAAAAACAACCCAAAACCTAAAAAATGCAATGATAAAGCCAATGAGCAAACTATTAATATTCATATCTCTGGCTGTCCTCTTTTTTTAATGACTTTGCTTATACCTGCACTGAATATTTGTGCTAGCCAAAGCAAGCCTCAGAGCAAACTGCACTTTAGACTCTGTATGTCCATCCGGAATGCATCTCTCAAGTAACAGGCTTTGCTGGCTTTCTTCACTTTTTCTAAGTGGGCCTATGTTGTTCTCCCTCTGAGGGGTACCTGTAAATCTGCAGTCTCTAGAGAAAATGTCCAAAACCAGCCATTTTTGAACAGGCTTATCAAAAATTGTGTATCACACAAGGAAGCTGCAAGAGAGGCCCAACATGCACATTTCCCTTCCTTATGCCTCACTCTTTGACAGCTTCTGACAGTTACACCCAGCGCAGCTGAACCTGGTTTTGCTAGAAGACACAGGCTGTACTGTGTTGCTTTCTAATAGAGAACTCATAATCCATTCACCCCTAACCACTCCCACGTAGCTAGGATTTGTCAGAAACATATACTGGCAGAAATGAGTATAGCTTAAAAAAAAACTGGTTTTTTTTCCTTTTACATCTAACTTTGGAAGTTTTAGGCTTGCTAACTTAAGGTATGGACACTACACAAGGATTATACCCCTCTGCAACATGGGATTTTTCTTTTCTTCCTATGAAAACCTTGATAATTCTTTGACACCACTCTTATGGTCCATTCATGCTTTCTCCCTCACTTGCACAAATATGCACACATAGAGAGCCTGGTTTGAATTACCTCAATGCATCAAGGAAAGCAAATGGCAAATGGAGGAGAGCTCATGGTACCTGTAACCAAACAGAATGCATATAACTTGCCCATTATCCTCAGTAATGGATGTTTATAACATCCCAGGGATGACAGCTTTACCAACAATATAAATGCTTGGAATGTAAGCTACTGTTTCATCTTCTAATGAAACATATTTGATTTATAAAATTGCTGAAGTGTTCCCAGCAGTGATTTTCAGAGACTGGGATTCCTCTTTGTAACCAGCAGTATTACAGGGGACTCCTGACTGAGTGGAATAAGGTGATCACGTGTGTCTTGTAGCCACCAAACTATGTATCTTTCACTGTATTTGTGTTTTTCTAACTACAAAGCAATGGACTAAGTGAGAGGCATAAATGTTCCTATCATAGAGAAACACAGGAAAAAATGAGGGGTTGAGTGGTCACAAATCAATACTCCCAGAGACAAACAATTGCTGTAGAGGTGCACATTGTATTAACGAAGAGTGAATATTGATTTAGTTAATAGCACTGTTCCAGTAAACTTTCGTAAGCATCCCTGACCCTGGTTTGTGAACTCTTCCATGAAGGCAGATCCCATTATCTCTATGGATTCCTGCTCATTTATAGAGAGCTTCTTCCATAAAAAGTATTTTAAAGGAGTAAGGATAACTAACAGAAAAGTTTTGAATAGTTACAATGTGAACTTTTATCAGACCATTAAGCTTTACTTCTTCCCACAGCTTCTAGGCATCTACAAATCTCAACCTATTCAAAGTCCAATCCTGAATTTGCAAGGATAACAGACATATTTCAGATATTTCCCTGAAAATTCTTTGGAAGCTGGTTGCTTTTTCTGCTTGCATGGTCATAGTTCATAACTTCACCTTTTCAAGACAGTCTGTATTCTATTTCACACATCATTTGAATTCATAAAAAAATAAATTAGACTAGAAATAGTGATGATATGGACTTTATTGCCATGTTTTTTTTCCCCTCTAGTATGAAACTGAGGAGTTCCTTAAAATTTCTTCAAGTATACTGAGGAAAGAAAGAAAGGCTGCAGTACTAATGTCGTTATAAATATTGCTAAAATACAGTTGTTTTTTGATCATTAAAATGAAAATAATGTTGTCCATGAGGTCTTTTAAATAAAGTCAGCTGAATGAAATGTCTCAAATATAGATCTCAACATTACACTCCAACTATACTGTTGTGAATACCTGTTGCAACTTTAACTATTAAAAATTAGGACAAAAAAAGAAAAAAACTTTTAATTTATGTTGACTTTTGATAATATAAAGTTGTTTAGAATATAAATGAATATATAATGTTCTGATCTTTTTTAAATCTTGCTGTATTATCAAACCCACCCCTTCTTTCCAAGTATTCACTTCTAATTGGAAAAGGGAATATCTTTGCTTCTATTCAAGCAGGCCAGGTATATAGAAAATTCAGTTTGCCCAAACTGTCTGTCAACAGATTATTTAACCAACACACTCATGGTGCTCTTAATTATCTACACAGAATTATTTATCTTTTATTCAGTACAGCAAATTTGATTCAGCATTCAGCTAGAAATATAGTTGTCTACAGGTGAAGTAGATGTTTAAGATTCAATTAAAGGCAATTATAGTCAGTATATTCAGCAGACCAGCCACTTCAGCACAATTGTATTACTTAAATATGAGCAATGATGTCATCACATCTGACATACTTTAGGGTATACAAGACATAGGAATCACGAGATAAGACAGAGGACCAAGGTGTGATCTGGGCCCCCAGGTCTGGACTAGCAGCAACCAGGATAGATACTGCAAGTTGTCTACCTCCAGTGTCACCAGTCAACTCCAATTAGGCAAAGGAATCAATGCCCCCTGTATCTTCAGTCCAGAGGGGTAGAGTTTTTCCAGGTACTATTTTTTAAGTTGATATGTGTTGAGTCAACTGTGTAATACTTCAGAACCACAACTCTCTCCAGTGAATCTTAAAAGGTGTTGAATTTGCACGATCTAGTCCTGTTTTCTGCATAGTCACTGGTCAGTAATCAAAAGCCCAGACCACAGCTACTACTCCACCTTTCAGCTGAGAGCAGCACAGGACGTACCCAAGTGCACACTCTGGGGCTCAGAGAAATCCCCCTGAACAGAGTGCTATCAGCAGGGTCACATCAACTTTCTTCTCCCATAAAGCCAGAAATCTCCCTCCATTAGGCTACTGGGCTTCTGAAGGGGAGCTTGAAGGGGAAGTAATGCACCATTGAAAGCATGTCTTAATATGCAGGGAGAAAATAGTCTTATCCTGCTTTTGAATACAGATAAACCTTGAATCCCTCTGCAATTCATCTAAAAGTGGCAGATACTTCCAAAAAAGCCCTTATACTGAGTAGACTTTAGATGTTAACCAGTTTCTTTAAGATGGCTGTATCTCTTCAGTGATTCCAATGAAGTTTTGGCAGTGAGGTCTTCATTTATTGCTTTCAGCTAGGTAGGATAAATTTAGCCCTCTTGACTAAAAGAAAATCAAAGATAATAGAGGATAATTATGGGTTTTTTATTTCTCCTCCCCCAGCCCTGCTAGAATCTTATTTTTGAGGTGCCTGTTAGCATATCTTGATGGAGACTGTTTCTGACAGACACCTCTCTAGTTTTGAGACAGCCTTCTCCTCTTCATAGTTCAATGAAAGCTAAGTAGACTGGCACAGAATAGATTGTCACTCTCTTGACAAAATATGTTTTGCCCATAAGCCTCAGAAGATGCTTCTGATGATTCTTCTAAGAGAATTTAAATTCTATAGCAAAAAAAAATTTTTACTCACAAAACCATATATTTGGGGGTTTGTCTTGTCCCAGGAAAAATACCCCAATGAAATACCTCTGTTAATTTTTTTAAAACTAAGTCGTTTTACACATAATATTTCTTTGTAATACCAAAGTATCTACATATATAACTGCTCTGACATCAAATATGGAATTTTCTACAATTCTCCTTCAGGGACAAGTCTGTGGTCTAACAGAGCTTACAGAGATGATTGATACTTGTTCCTATATATACACAGTAAAGTAGGTATTAAACTGTTTTTTTATACAGAGTACCCCAAAGCTGTTAGTTAAATGCAACATTTTGAAAAATCTTTCTGATTTTGGTATGGAATTTCGTGTATTTTTACCAGGAATAAGTTTGTCCGGTTTTGCTATTTTGGGTGAAGCAAATTAGAAAAATGAGGAAGGAAACTGGTGAGACTTTGCTTTTGAAATGTTCTGTAATTAACAGCTCAATAACTGTGTATATCCCTGCCCTTTCTATTTTCTTTTTTTGCAAAATGAGGTTATTGTTTCACATTTCACTTTTGTGTACTTAATATAGTCAAAAATATTTTCCAGTCCACTGGTTTTATTGATATTAGGGATATATCTCCCAGAAAGATTTCATGTTGTTTAGAAGGTATCATTTTGTATCAAGTAAGTACAGATGTGCTATTTTTAAATTACTTTGATGTTTTGCTGGAAATCTAAGTACTATCATTACAGAAGGATTGTATTCTTCAACCAAAACACAGCTTTGTATTGCAGTATCTAGCTTTGCTGTTATTTAGAAAATTATGTGCATTAGTGTACATGAGTGTCCTGGTTTGAGACAAATTTGGAGGAAGTTCTCTCTAGTCTCCTTCTTATTTCCTCCATCTTATCTTCCACTTTCTGCAGATGTGTTTCCACAGCTGCGATTCTTGCATGTGTTGGGCCATGTGTCACCCCAGGACAATAAGTCTCTTAATTTTTTTTTTTTTTTAAATGTTCATACAGGGATTTTATTAAAGAGAAAAAGGGAAATACCATGTACCATGAAAAAAATTAAATTATCAGGATCATCCTCTTTTTGGAAGCAGGAAAAAACACTTGAATTTTCATTTCATTTAATGACTTAGCAAATCTATTGACTGTCAGTGAGGTATATTACTTAAGATACGAAATAAAATTTTAAACATATCAAAACTGAGAGGGCACAATATTTTCTAACAGCACTGTACCAACAAAACTAACTAAAAAGCCAAATATCAGGTTTGAAATACTGTGCTCCTTAGGCAACTCCTAAAGTTTGTTCTCTCTGCCATTAAGAACACTATTTAAAAGGCCTGAAAGAGCTCCAGCAGGAAAAGCAATGGACCAAGCAGATAGCACAAGGGATATTCTGCAAGACTAGAGCTAAAACATAATGTCTCCTGTCATCAGTACAGAATGAGGGACAGAAGGAACATTCTGCAGGCACGAAAATGTTTTTCCATTCCTTTATGTGACTTTCAAGCTATCCATCTGTACGTTGCTATAGTATTAGTAAAGGGAAACAGAAGCAGCTCCATCCCAACACATGAAGTTAAATGTCTCAGACAGAGAGGGAAGCTGATTATATCTTTCTCAAGCGCATGTATGCTTGTGCATTTAGTGAACTCAAGAATCTGCCTTACATATCTGATGTTCAGTGACCAAATTACTGCTGTCTTTCAAAGTGTGCAATTTTTAGGAATGACAGGAGAAGACAAATATAAATTTTTAATCACCCACCATACTTCTTACCCATAGGCCAGACAGGAGTGAGAGCATACCCTACTGAACACTAAACACAGTACAATCTCCTCACATCAGATGGTTGATAATTTTACAAAACACAAAACAGAAAGGTGAAAGAAGTGCAGTACACAAGCAGTGCAATCTCCACAACCATTAGTTCCTTACTTCTTAATACCTAATAAAGTATCCAGGGCCAGGAGGAGGAAGTAGGGTTGGCATAAACAGTGAGTCAGAATATAGAAAAAACTGTTACATGGCATCAAAGCTCCCTGCTTCAACAGTTTTGATTCCTCTGTCCCCCTAGATGGGCTCTCTCCCAAAGCTACATGCATGTCCTCTAAAAACTCCCCTGTGAACAGAAGGGAAATGACCCCAAGTCTATTCATTTCTTCAACCTTTAGAATACCAGGCCCCATTTAATTTATTTTTGTTTCTTTTCGGAATATTTCCTTGTTGTATGAATTATATCTCAATGCATGATACCTCATGAATTGTGATTAGAACTCTTCTTTTCGGAATATTTCCTTGCTGTATGAATTATATCTGAATGCATGATACCTCATGAATTGTGATTAGAACTATCATTACAAGCATGACTGAACACTTGCTGCCAAGTAGACTTGCCTAGACCTGCAAATTCTTTATACAGGGAGGAGAGAGAAGAAAACCCCAGGACTATTTACCATTTAGGAAACAACAAAAACAAGCAAGCCTGATTCTAATGTATGTTTTTATTTAACATGATCTTCCTTTTACTTAGCTGAGACTGATCTCTTAGTGTTTCAAAATTGTCCCAGATTAACAACAGATTAATTATTAACAGATTTTACAAATAACAGGTCTGCATTCACTTTATCCACTCATCGTAATTTTCAGGAAGATTGAAAAAAAAAAAGATTGACTGGCTGTCATTTCTTCCTGTGCTTAGAGGCACCTTCAGAGAATTCCAGCAGCTCATTGTGGTGGGATTTCCCTTTCCAGAGGCTATGCTGAGCAACTGTTTCCAGAACATGCCCTTATTCTTTTCTGCACTGTGGATGCTGCCATGCTACCAGGGAAGGAATTTGAATTTGCAAATAGCTTCACCTGGGGAAAGAAAAAAGAACGGATGAAAATTAATTGGGATCACTCATGCTCAACAAATGTTATTTATAAATATGCAAAGCTGGTCAGTTTAAACATCCATGGAAATTACTTATGAAACAAAGTGACAATTACAGACAGAGATGCTGGACTAGTCCAAAAACAAGGTTTCCTCATTTTTTCCAGCAACCATGAGTCAATCAAATTTTAAAATAAGATAAATGGGCACAGAGATTACCAAACCTCCTTAGTAGTGTTTTAAGTGCCATTTAAAATGAAACTAAAAAATAACCCGAGGGAAAACCAAAGAGAATGGGAAAATTCCCTTAAAATACTTTGCTAGAGACATTAATTTATAATTATAACAGAGGATAACTGGCCATAAAGAAGCCTTATTATCATGGCAACTATGAATGCTATCTCTTCAAATGCATTATGATGGCATTAGGTCAGTGTTGTAATTCCTAGATATGAACTTAAAAAAAAACCAAAAAAAAAAACCAAAAAAAAATATACCCAAATGACAACAAAGTGTGGGGACACTCATTTCTTCCTTTTATATTTCCTCCTTGATATTTCTCCTTTTTTCAACAATTACCTGGTTTAGATATCGCTAACTGTGTGTTTTCCAGCATTGCTGTGAGGCTGTGACCAGAGAGGCAGCTGGAAACAATGTCTTTAACAGTCTCATTCCAGGTTTGATCTTGCCAGCATGGCAAAGAACAGGATGTAAAATTGTAAATCTACAGGAGGAAAGCTACAAGTATCATTCATCACCAGGAAGACAGAAATAATTTTCTGCCTTTACTTTTTTCCCCTCTCTGCTTTGTATACCTTCATATTGGTGTCTTTAACAAAAAATGGCTCTGACAAGTGCAGCAACAGTAACATATTCAGTCCAAGAAAGCTTTTTCTCTTTCAGAGAAAGGGAAGAAAAAGCCTCTGCCTACAGTAGTCTCTCAAATACCGTAACAATAGGTTTCTCTGATAAACAGTATTGCCATGTAAAGAGCTGGCACAGCTAAACCAATGAGAATTAGGATTGCTGTTGAAAGGATACCCTTATTTTACACTCTACTCTTCAAAGCCGGAGGTTTAAGTATGCGACTAAACATAATTTGCAAAGGGAGTAAGTAGAGGAAGTTGGACCTACTGAGTTAGACAAGCTACCACAATCTGGATTAACCCTTTAACTAGCTCTAGCAAGAGAGACATACTAGCAGCTTTTACATTCCCTTTTGTTTTCTATTGACAGTAATGCAATAAAGTTGATTTCAGCTCACGTCTGTAGGCATTTGTATTGGGTTTGCATGGCCAAGCTTTGGTAGCAAGGGAAGATTACAGAAGTGGCTTCTGTGAGAAGCAAACCCAACACAGCATTATAACTCAGATTCATCACCATCTTTCAGTACCTTATCAGAAAGGAGGCTGCAGCTGGAACACAAAAAATTATTAACATTGCTGGTCTGAAATTTCCACTGGGACAAACTCACCTCCAGCAACCATCTGAAAAACGCTCTTCGGCACCATCTGATCTAAAGCTACCTAAGCAGTCCATAAATATTTCTTATTCTTGGCTGCATCCTGAGGAACACTGTCTGTGATTTTACAGCCTTGCTTTCCTCTTCAAGCTCAAACATAGTGCAATGCCTAATGGACATTATCTCTGGAACAGCTACCTTCACATAGTATCTTTTCATCAGTTTCTCTCAGATAAATCCCACAGAGCTTAAATTTACACTCATCAATTGTTGTAGACCATTAAAATCTTTGGTCATTAACTTGTTGCCTCCAGAGATTCTATTGAACTGTTTCTCAAGTGCTGGAACTTACCCTCCAGGCCTGTAAAAGCAGAAGCCCCTACTGAGGATAGAATACTGCCAGACAGTGAAGGTTTCAGCTGTTTAACTTACTGCCTCAGCTGACAGTGCTTGCCACTAGGCATTCTGATTAGGTCAAGTAAGCAAGAAATCACAGCAAAATAACCTGACTCTCAAGAATAAACCTTTCTCTTTTCTTTCCTTTAGCAGAAAGAAAAGGTCTGAGCCCTGTGATAATAGGACCCTTCAGTTATTTTTGGCTGTTGCTTGCCCCTTTTGTTATCAAAGGCTTGGTCTTTAGTTTGAAAGTAGTTCTGGGAAGAACAGATATCTTCTATTGGGACAACAAACACAGAGGAAAACAGAGAGGCAAGCTTTTGGACTCAAGAGTGCCTCAGTGTTCATCAGATCTGAAAAGTGAAAAAAAAAGAGTAACTGTTCCAAGTGAAATGAAATTATGTTAATCAAATAAATGACTTGATCAAAACCAGAAAGGTAAGTAGTTGTTAGCTCAAATGAAACAGAGGCAGAAAAGGGGTTTTAGCATCAGTATTAGAGGAACAGGCTAGCTGGAAAACTGTATAGGCCATTAAACCAATATCTTTATTGAGTTTATTCTTTTTAGCAGCAAGTAGAGTTACAAATATTAGTCTGTGGGTTCATCTTTTGAAGGCAGTCTGTAGGATTCCTTAGAGGATCAGGAATGAGCAGTCAGAAACAAAATGAAAAATATTGTCCTACTGTTAAGTGGCTATTTCTATCCTTTACAAATTGCCTGAGTGAGATCATTTTAGCACACAGCACTCATTTAACTGCACTCATGTTGCATTCACAAGGGTATTTGTTCCACCAGATGAAGTACACCACAGATTGGGTCGAATAACTATAGGACCTATAAATTTGTTTTAGGGAGTATTATTTGTAGTAACTGGGGAGAGTGTTTGCATTGCTCTGGTGCTGTTTAGTTCTATTTCACTTTTGTGGGTATATGTGAGTTTATTTCTGAATATACAATTAGTAAGGCAGGGGATGGTTTAAAAATGTGAAAGGAGTCATTGTCTGAAACTATGCAAGACAGGATCTGCAAACAGTGTTTTCAGTTCTGATGAATTGCTCTGTAGTCTAGAATGGGATGTTCTTCCCAAGGGTACACAGTTTACAGGGTTTTCTTGCACTTGTGTAGATAAAACTCTCTTTGGCAAGCAAATGTCTTGTACTTAGTGTATCTTTTAAAGTCAAACTGGAAGATGTTACATTTGAATTATAAATTATTTACTTATGATAGAGTATTATCCTGAATGATTTAGGAAAAAAAAAAAACCAGCTGATAAGGAATTTTAAAAGCAGTAAAACCTGTTTTTAGAGTGATTGAAAGTGAAACTCATTCAGTATAGGGAGATTCTATAGAAAACACTATGTATCTGTTCAACTTAGTTTCTGCTAGTAGAGAAACTGAATTTCTGCTTGACAAAGTAGAGTTATTAGCAGGCTAATGAGGGAATAGAACAGTCTTTATACTTTACTAGATTATAATAGCTTCCCAAATGTTCTCTATGCATTAGCATTTAATAGGAACAAACAACTGGATATTAATGTAAAATAAATCCAATAATCACAGAAAGGATCCTTTCAAATGATCATGGCAAACTGGGAGTGTTGAAAAGAAGTTAATGTTAATCTTAACACTTAGATTAATGATGAGCAAAAATTGAAATTGGAAAGGTAGAAAAATTTTAGGAGAAGTAGTAAACAGGATTTTTTATATGCTCCATTCTCCAGTCCATCCAAATCAATGTATTCTACAATGAGTATTCACAATTATGCAGGGTTTATACCTAAAAAGTCAACTAAGTCCAAAAATTATTAAATTATTCTTAGTGAATTTTATGACATGATATAAACGTGTATGAAAGTAATTACAGACAGGTTTTAAGAGTACCTGCTTTCATCTCCTGGAACCTAAAGTTCGCCAAATCATACCTTCCAAAAAAAAAGCCACAAAAACAAAGAAATAGCCCCCCACAAAGCCAAACTAAACTAAAAAAATGTATCAAAAATAAAAAAGTGGTGAATGATTTGGTTGTTCAGCTTTACTTCTGTGAGCGCTTTTATTTTTACCTATTAATCTTTGTCTCAACGGGTGAGTTTTCTCACTGCTACCCTTCTGATTCCTTTCCCCATCCTGCTGGAGAGGGGAGTGAGTCAGCAGCTTCGAGGGGCTCAGCTGCCTGCCAAGGTTAACCCACACCAGAACCCCGACAGAAAAGGACAAAAGAGATGTCCCTCAGTGGTTAGTGAACACATTCAGATGACGGGGTAATGCAATGACCTAAATGCTCAAACTGGGTATTTAGGTTATCTAGACTATACAAAGACAGACACAGAAGACAGACAGACACCCTCAAAGTGCATTCAGAGCAGAGAGCTGCCTGAGGGAAAATTTACGTGTGTGTTTCCAAAGAGATCTGAGCTATTCTTTTGCTAGCTTGCATCCTGTTTCCTCAGAACACAGAGTGAGTTTGTATTTCTAAATACTTTATTTTTCAGAAGAAAGCTGGGAAAACCGGAATGAAGAGACGTATTCCTTTCAGTAAAACTTTCAAAATGTTTGTAATTTATCCAAGACAGGGAAACAAGTGAAGTTCTGTCTCTGAATTCAAGTTCACCTTCCTGCAGAGGATCTTGACATGTACACTACAGACTTGTACATTAGAATTGGGCAATGCTACTGATTGAGATTGACAGGGATGTTTTGGGTACCTATGAAACCCAACAGAATGAATTCTACTAAATTTCTGGTTCTTTGTTTAAAATAATAACTGTCAAGAAGGAAAGCAAGTCGGAGGTCCAAATAAATGTAGAGCATACTATTTTTTTCTCAGTAGCTTTGGAAATAAGGTTTAATTGGATGTGTTTCTATACTAAAACATTTTGTGTGGTGCTGTATTGAGCTGGACCTTAGACTGCCCACACTGAAGAATTATTAGTTTTCTACTGATTCTGTTTTGCAGTGTACCAATTACTTCTCTTCAAGACAAAAAATAGTTTAAACAAGACTTGATCCTGGAGACCTCTCCCCAAAGCCAAACCTCTGAACTCTGCCTAACACTCTCTTCCGTGCCTCTACGCCAGGAGGCATTATATCCTCAAATATTCCCCATTACCTCATGACAGACTGTAGTGTGTACTTGGTTTATATCTAGTCTAATCCTATAGCATAGTAGTACTGTGAAGAGTACAGTCCTCACGTTGTTTCAGGCCTTTACAGATGAAGAATAACATCTAGAATTAGCTGTATCTTCAGGACAGGGGGATATAATATAGGAACAGAAGAAAAGCAAGATCATGCAGTGTTTTATCTAGTGTAAGTACTGGCAATCTGCTCCATGGAGGATGAGCACACACTAAGCAGTGTGGGCACAAGTGAGTGGACACCATCTGGACTGGGAATGTCTCTAGGTCTGGTGCCTTTAGAAACATAGATGTAGCTGTCATGTCCCAAATGTGATCTAAATCACAAGTGCGCATTTATTTTAAGTCATTTAGCCCCTGTTCTCTTATGTTAGCAAGAGATCTCTTTTCCTCTTTTGTTACCTTATATTTATCAAGGAGATAACATGACTTCTAAATCTGTACCAAAAATAATTTAAATCTTTTATAAAACACTAGGATACTAACTTAGTCTTACTAAAATCTTGAGAATGAGGGTTATTTTATAAATCCTGTGGTGTTACAGGAAAGAGGTTTCTCTTTGAGCTAATTATTTCTCAGTTTTGGTAGAGGTCCTGAAGTTTGTGAACTTTGCACACAATGTGCTGCCCTTGCAAGACCAAAAAAAAATCAATCCTTTGGAAAGAATGAGGATGTTAACAGCATTTTTCATGTTCTGAGGAGATATTTTCAAATCAGAGAATAAAAATTTTATATCTGATACTCAATTACTGTCTTAAACAATTACATCTAAATATTGACTTGTTATGTGATCTAAAAAACAGATAAATAGAACTGGTCTTGGTAAATTTGGTAAAACCTACTGTTAAATACCTGTTTTCACTTCCCCCCCCCCCCCCCCGGGTGTAAAGGTATTTCCATCACAGAAAATACTTTCAACATGCCAGAGGTTCATTACGAATTGAACCATCAATAAGTTTTTTTACTATTTTGCATAATTGTGAGAAAATAATAACATGAAAATGTATTGCATTTAAGGTTTAAAGCTTTAGGATGCTTAGCCAATATAAACTGGTGTCACACAGTGCCACTGAAGCCCATAGTTTCTAGTTTCTCTTACTTTAAAAGCCAGTCCCCACTCAGGCACAGTGATTATCCTTTTCAAAGACTGCACATTACAGACCTCAGATATGAAGCTGTTCTTCCCAATTTAATGCAGAAAGTTGTGTCATATGTGACTTTTTCAGGATGATAGTCCCATTTCAGTGTGAAAAAAAATGCCTCAAATCACATGACTTCACATCTACAGTTTTCATTCAATTGTGTAACTGATCTGATGTGAATGAAAGCTTCTCTATTACTCACAAAAGGATATTGACAGCTTTATGTGCAATTAGGCTCTCACACCAGTTGCTTTTGCATTTTCTTACAGCTCCAGCCTGAAAGGAAACAATATTTTTAGTGTTTAGTCTCTTCCGAGCAGATACTTCTAGCCCCATCTGGAACCGAGCACTTCCTTTTTGAAAAGAGCTAGAAGTATAAAGGCTTAAGGACCAGGGCTCTGACAGTAACCCCATGGGTAAGTGACATGGCATGACTAACAATACATACAGGAAAAATTTCCCCACCAAAAGAGGCAGCTGCCCGTTGGGTGTGGTCCATGGCTCACACTAACTTCTAAATTGCATTTGTGTATTATCTTCAAGGCTACTAGTCAACATGCATAAAAAACAATTACATTTTATGGGCAGAGACTGCACAATATCCAGGCCCTAGTCTGACACAGCTTAGTTTAACAGTACACAGACATGGATACCAGATGACTCAGGACTACTGCACATACAGGAGAGTACCTTTGCATCTCAATACCAAATTTATACAGCAGGAGGATTTGGTGGAATGACATTTTCTTTGCTTGTTTCTCTTTCAACACAAAGCCAAAGGGTGTAAGATGCTCTCCATTCGTGTTTCTGTTAATGACCTAAATGAGAATAGGCAGTACTTTTATAAGCTTGAAGGAGGACCCCAGGCTAGAAAGCGTTGCTTTCAGCCAGCAAGTGCATTAGAGGATGGCATTAGAATTCAGAATTACACTGAAAAGCTGGAGAAGTGGCCTGAAAATCTAAGATACAATCCAATAAAGACAAGTGCTAGACTTTACTGCTAGGAAGAAAGAATCGACTACGCAAACATTGTGTTCAAAATGACTGCAAAATGTTTTCTGTTTAGAAAAATATAAAGCCAAGATAAAGTATATTATTCTTTCTAGAAAAAAAAAAAAAGCTTTACAAACCTTAAAACTTGGCTATTGATATGGAGATGCCTTTAAAAATTCCTGATATGTGGTTGTTTAAAGCTGTTGCCCTTGTGTCATTAATTATCGGTGGGTGACAAGCTACTGCTGCCCTAGATAAAATGTAATTTTTGCCAGTGTTTGGGATTTAAAAGCAGCATTAAAGCTCCCTGACTCAAACATTTAACCTGATTTATGGCTTGTACTCAGAGAGTACTAAGGCTAAGTCTCACTAAGATCACTTTAAATTACGGTTAAAATTAAGTAAAGAATCAAATGTAACTACTAAACTAAACACCCTTTGAAATATTAATTACAAATTTTAAGTGAAGGGAATAAACAAGAAATAATTTAATCTGTGACATATAATAAATCCCAAAATGTATCCTTCCTGAAGGCATTTTCTAAATAAACACTGGTTTTAAGTCACAAAGGAACCAAATTTGAAACCATTAGTTACAGAGTCAGAAGTTGTTTATTAATTTTTTTTTTTTTTGCAGACACCTGTTAAAAATACATAAACATTTCTGAAGGTTGAATACATTGAGAGAAAACCGAAGCAGCCTAATGTGAAAGGGAAGAAAAAATCTTTATGTTTGGCCTGCAATGTTTGTCAATGAGATAAAATTACTTAAGATCAATTGCAACTGCCAATCCAATGTAAAATATACTTTAAGTTCATTTAAAGTGCTAACATTCCTGTCAACATATTATACAACTGCAAAAAATTGAGACATAAACAAAAAGTTACGCTTCCATAGACAAATTATTTGTGACCCCCTAGGTACACATTCCTCATGTTCTCTTCAAGCAGAAAGTCCCCTGTGCAAATTAACCTCTGTGCACTGCAGAACTTAAATATCATGTATACATTCAATATCCTTGCAAAAAAAGTGCCTGATAATGCTGACCTCTCTTTACCAGACAATCTCATCAGTATAGAATGAGGTAGGTCAGGAAGACTTCTGGAAGTGCAAATATTACTACCACTTCAGGAAGTATTTAACACTTTCAGTACCTCTTTACAATTTAAGAACTACAGGACCCTGTACCAGTTTATTATTGTAGAGATAAAGTGGGTTTTTTGCTAGTAAGTGGTGCAGATATCAGATACATAGAGTCCACAGAGAGATTATTATATGTAGAACATTGTAAGTGAAATCCTACTGCCCTGCAAAATACATAAAATAAAAGAAAACAAGAAGAAATACATGGACCTGTGGAGTTTTTGTCTAATGACCTTTCTTTAATCTGAGTAACAATGGTACCTCACAGAACATTTGGCTAGGGGATATGGAGATGTGCATCCAGAGATGTGAATATTTAGTAAAAGAGACATTGGTAACAATCAGGATGAGAACTGTTCAAACATGCTGGTTAGTTTTTTTCACATTCAGTCTTTTTCCTTGCCAGGGCAACTTTAAGCAAGGGCAAGAAGACAGTCACACTGAAGTCTGGAGTCTTTTTCCCATTCAGAGTTCTACCTTTCCATCTTTGTCACCCAGGGTAGCTACCTTTCCATTTTGATCCAAACACCCCAGCAATCACTGACCATCTGGATTGGTATAACAACATACATCAAGTCCTTGGTACAAAAATTTTCCCAGGACCCTGGGCCATGTACCTTCCGAAATTCCCATCACAGTAAAAGAAGGGACCATGGCCAAATGGCCATCCAGCTTCTTTTACTGAGGACTCATACCTCCCTAGCAGGCCTCAATCTCTTCTAATTTACAGTCTCAGTAAACACTCACACATACATACAATTCTGCTGCAAATCTGCCCTGTTTGGCATTTACTTCATACCTGCCAGCAAACCTGCTCCTGCTTGGGCTTCCCACAGATCACAGCCTCCTTTGGGTATCCATCAGCTCCAGAGTGAGATCCCCAGCCGCAGAGGAAGAGCCTGCTTCACTACAGTCTTTCCACAGATCACAGGAGAATGTCTTCTCTGGTGTCTGTAGCACCTCTTCCCCTTCTTCGCTGACCTTGGTGTCTGCAGGGCTGTTTCTCTCACATATTTTCACTTTGCTTGCTGATGTCACATAGCAGTTTTTCCCCCCTTCTTAAATGCATCACCCCACAGGCACTGTTGCCATTGCTGAAGGGCTTGGCCAGCACATTCATCTTGAAGCCAGCTGGCATTGGCTCTGTCAGACACAGGGGAAGCTTCTAGATTTTTCCCACAGAAGCCACCCCTTTCTAGTCATCTTGCTGCGAAAACCTTGCCTTGCAAACCCATCACCCTGTTACACAAGGATGCTGTACTTGCAAACACGGCAAGGGAACATTTTCAGAACATACCTCTGGGTTTAATTCTGGGGAGATCTGACTCTCAGTGAGTTCAGAGGTTGTATTTTCACACCCTCATAAACTTCCTAATTTTTCTGACTCAACTCCAGTGTGTGCTTGTACTGGCCTTCTGTCATTAGTCAGGCCTGATTATTGTCTCTCGCACTTTAAGCTGTTAGCCACTGAAATTGCTGTAATTCTCCAGTGTAAAATGCATGAACTCAGCAACAAATGGACTCAGTCTCTACAAAGTTTAAACAAAAGAAGACTGCCATGCCAGCAGGAAGCAGAAGGCTCCTGTGTATGCATATATTTCTGTGTATACTATGCTACACACTGTGCTGAAATACTCCAGAAGCAGAGTATATGAAGTCATACACTCCCTTGAAGCAGAGACATGCTGCAGAAGTGCACTGCAACCTCCTTTCAATATGACCTTTTCTCCTCTGGACAAAGGGAAGAGGGAAAATAAGGGGGCCTTGTTTGAGTTTTTATAAGAACTTTTGATTCTGTCTCTCCCAGCATCCCCTGGACAAAATGTCCAGCATACAGCTAGACATATACACAATCCAATAGGTAAATGATTGTCTGAAGGACCAGGCTCAAATAGTTGTGGTAAATGAGGAAGCATCAGGGTGGCTAATGGGGTTTGCCAGGGCTCAGTTTTAGGGCTGCTTCTCTTCACTGTTTTTATCAATGACCTGGACACAGGAGTGGAGTGCACACAAGGTAGATTCCCAGCAATGCTTAATTAGGAGGATCCATTGATTTCCTCAAGGTTAGAGAGGTCTTACAGAGACATCTTGATAGATATATGAACTCTAAAACAACAGATACCAGATTCGGTACCTGAGGTGGTGTAATCCTGGATACACATATAGACTGGGGGACAGGAGGCTGGAGTGCAGCTCTGCAGAAAAGGATATGGGGTTTTGGTTGATGGCAAACTCAGTAGGAGTCAAAAATGGGCCCTGGCTGTCAAAAGTGCCAGCCATATCGCGGCAGGCATTAAGCGCAGTACAGCTAAGTGGACAAAAATAGTGATTGTCCTATTAGACTCAGCATTGGTGTAGCCTCACCTTGAATACAGTTTGGGGCTTCATTATATAAAAAGTATATAAAAACATTAGAATGTGTCCAAAGGAGGCTAACAAAGATGGTGAAAGAACTAGAGGGCTTGAATCATGAGAAGCAAATGAGAGTTTGGTAAACCTTGTCCCTTCCAACTCAGGATGTGCTATGATTCTATGATTCTTTTAATCTGTTCTGCTGAGATAATCATCAATGAATGTGTGATAAAGAGAACTTAAAGTTATTTGCTATCCTCCATCAGTACGTGGCAACACACAAATTGCAAGGGCCACTTTCTCTCAGTGGGGCATTGAATAAGAACCTGGTTTAGTGTTTATACACCCACACACAACAGTTATAACGGCTGAGAAAAATAAATCAAAACAAGAGATCATGGGAAGTGACTACAAGACTGTGTTCTTAAGAAATAGACACAATTTGAAACATTGTATCCAAACATCACCATCTGTTCTGTTTCATCAGTGCAGCCACTTATGAGAGAAATGAATAACTTTAGAGGAACGACATAAAGGTTCTTCTGGCAGCAGAGAGGTGACATTGCTGTACCCCAGCCTTGGCGTATCAGCAGGGGATGACATTGCCACATTTATGGTGTTTGAGTAAGTGTATCTTGGAAGGACATACAGGGGACATACAGGGGTTATGTCCAGTAAGCTGGAGACTGCTCCTCTGAAATGGCCATATCTGTTTCACCACATTGCTTCCAGCCCTCCTTGATGATACCACTTAGCCCTCAATCAAAAGACCTTGGAAAGAAAGAGGTCCCATGGATCAACAACTGTAGCTGAAACGTGTACCCCTTTATAGCACCCAAACCATGCTAATATGTGGTAGGACTTAGAACAAGAATCACTCCATGAACAAAACAAACGTCGCAGGAAACAGGCATCCAGTGACTAAAATCCATGCAGAGGAATCTGAGTCTTGATGTTAAGCAACAATTTTGGATGTTTCAAAATACAAGCACAAAGAAACATATGTACGTGTGCATATGTAACTATCTGTAAGTATAGAATCATAGAATGGTTTGGGTTGGAAGGGACCTTAAAGCTCACCTAGTTCCAACCCCCCTGATGTGGGCAGGGACACATTCCACTAGACCTTGCTCAAAGCCTTGTCCAACCTGGCCTTGACTAGTTCCAGGGATGGGGCATCCACAACTTCTCTGGCAATCTGTGCCAGTGTCTCACCACCCTCAAAGTAAAGAATTTCTTCCCAATATTTAAACTAAACCTATCTCTCAGTTTTAATTAATTCCCTCTTGTCCTGTCACTACACGCTTTTGTAAACATTCTCTCTCCATCTTTCTTGTGGTGCTTCAGGTGCTTCCTTCAAGTGCTGAAAAGTCACCCCTAAGACTTCTCTTTTTCAGACTGACCAATTCGAATTATACATGTGATTGCATATTATATATGACAATAATAATCATCATCAGCAGCAGCAGCAGCAGCAGCAGCAGCAAATATCCAGACCTGAAATTTAATGAGAAAAACTAAGCATAAGACCTTACCTGTGCCCTATGTTGTAACTTATGCCATTATAGCCAGTTTGTGAACATATACTTTTTCAAGTTACAAGCAGACGCACAATCAAATAAGATTTAATTATTTGGATTTTTGTAAAAACATTTGTTCTGAATTACTAATGTGTTCTGTGGGGGTGCATACCATCTGCATTTCACACAGCAGAAAAAGAAAAATCCTGTCAATTGAAAGAGTGGACTTGGGTCAATTAACAACAGGCACCTTGAATTCTGAAGGATGGGAAATCCTTTTGGACATGCATTTCTCTTTAAAAATGATTGCAATTTATATTTAAGTGGTGACAAGTTATGCATGGATGAAAGAGCAAAACATCCCTTTCCTGCTCAGTGATACATAGGAAGAGCACATACACATTCCACAAAAGATAGTGCATGTCCATGCTCTTAAAGCCTGGCCTTTCAAATGTCCCAAGATACAAAACTGGCTTCAGAGAAGGGGAGGTGGAAAGGCACTGTTTTGCATTGTTTTATTTTTCTCCTGTGTCTATAATGCTTCTCTCTCTGCAGAACTGCAGCTGGCCACTGTTACTAAGATTAAGAACACAGCCTCCAAGAAATAAATGCATTAAATTGAATGCTTCTGACGTTTAATCCATGCATGGTTTGCAACACTCAAGTCTTCTATCACACACAATGCACTCACCCACAGTCACAAACCCCCATCAGCAATGGATAATCCTTTCACACGGTCCATGCTACAGCACAATCACAGAAAAAATGATCCCATGCTTTCAGGAACAGTGCAGGATTCCCACTCAGAGCCTGTTGACCTTTGCTCAGGTTTCTGTGATACACTTTTGATTGTGTGACTTTTAAGGGCTAATTTGTCATCACAAGGAAGATCATGCTGCTGACCGTAAATGTAAAGGCTTTGAAATGCCACTCTGCTTATGCTTGAATCCTTTACAAGCAGCTTGTATTAAGCATTTTAAGGTTTTTGCTATCATACATTAATTTAGTTTATTCTCTTTTAGAAGAATATGCCACAAGTGAAATTAAGAAGCTGCTTAAAGTGAAAAATAGCTTACAACCTATGTGACCTGCTGCTTTCATCTGACTTTCCTTTCACTCTTTGCTTTCAGAAATAGACTGATCTATGTGCATCACAGAAGATTCAAAATCATGTTTACTTGCTGTAGTGGGTTTAAGATTTCATACATAAGGCTGCACTACAATGAGGCTTTAGGGTTTGGTTTGCTTTTTTTTTTTTGTTCATGTTTTGTTTTTGTTTTGGGGGGTTTTATATTGTTATTTCTTTTTTTTATTATCACAATCCCGGAAAAATTAAGTAAGCAACATAATCTAACTGACTGCATTATTATATACAAAAGGCTAGCATGCATTTTATTCCTTGTTTTGAAGGATACCAACGTGTGATATTTGGAGCACTCTCTTTCTGTAATATGTGATCTCTATCAAAAATGGTGTGTTGTCATAAATATGGCACCTGTCAGATGGCCCCAGGTCATTCAGTGGTATTTTGCATATGGCTGCATAAAAATGTGGCACAACTTTTCACACAAATATGTGAAAACAGGCACAAAAATGCAGAGAAAATTAAGCCAAAACCTTAATGAACAGTTTGTTTTAAAAAGTTCTAACTGGCAATATCACCATTTATCAACTCCATAGTGAATCCAGCCCTGTGCAGATGTGCAACTGCCTGGATATTTTCACAGCTACAGAAGAGATTGTTTTGTTTCTTGGATAATTTTTCTGTTTCCCCTCTCAAAGATCTTGATGCATCTCATTACATATATTTCGTAAGTGGTAGTTTTCTGCTTCCTAAGGAAGCTAAATGGCCTGATGGAGTATGAGGTCAAAAGCCAGAGCTCCCAAGCTCTAGTATTGGCTCTGACACCAACTGGCTATGCGGTTTGGGTTCAACAGATGCCATTTTCCCTAAATGAAGGCAGTATTATTTAAGAACCACAAAGAGAGCAGCAAGGGATAGTTATTATTTTGCTGTGTTTTGAAAACACAGAGCAGCAAAACTATCCACCAAGCGAGGCATGAGTCGCTGAGGTTTTCAGAGTTTTCCTCTCATTACTATGAGACAGATTTCACTGGAGACTGTGCCATCAGCAGAAGAAAAACCATTTGCTAAGGGAAGATGCATGTACAAGCTGTAGGCTGAAGGCCAGACTGAGGAAAGCTGTTTTCTTTTCTAATCAGGGTGGAGACAACTGGTAATTGCAGCAGTCTGAGGGGACAGCCACCTAGGAGGCTGTGCCTGACCGCTGCCTCATTCAGCACCGTCTCCAGCTGGCAGCTGAGAGCTACCCAGGGAGAGCAGGCAGTCCTGGCCCTGCAGGGAGGCCAGGATGGGGCAGGAGCCAGGACTGAGCCAGGACTGAGTCAGTGTGAGCAGGAGGCCGCAGCTGGGTGACCCCCACTGGAGTGCAGAGCATCAGCCACAAACACGGCCATGGGCAGCCTGGCATCAGCATGGCCAGGAGCAGCTCGAGGCAGTTTTGCCAGCTGCCATATGGACATCTGCTCCTCATTCCCGCCAGCGCCGGGAAGGTGCCAGTCTGTATGAAGAGCTGGTTTCCCAGCCCAAAATCTGCAGATTGTTTTGGATTTATGTCAGGGTCAGACCAAGCCTGAGCTCAGCCCCTTTTGGTTTGCGCCTCTCTTCTTGCTGGGACAGTCAGCACTCATCAAGCTTCACCTGTACTGGATAAATACACCCATTCCACACCACTCCCAGCTCCCAGGCATGATGTGTGTTGTTAATACTTTCTCCAGTGTGGCAGGTGGATGTGGTGCTTGGGAGCATGCTTAGGGACAAGGTCTAGTGGTAGATCCGGCAGTATGAGATTAATGGTTGGACTCAGAGATTGCAGAGGCCTTTTCCAACATTAATGATTCTATAATTCTAGGTGGCCACATAGGGGTAAAATCCCAGTACCAGCAGGTGAATTGCCATTTACAGTGTGACCCTTAAGCTTCTGCTGCATGGCCAGATGGGCAGGCATTTCAGGAGTAGGGGGGATAGTCTTTCAGTCTCAAGTAGAGATATAGCTGAAGTTTATTTGAACCACAGGTGGTTTGCAAAGATTTCACGATTAATGAAAAGCAACAACAGTAAAAGCAGACTTTTCTGGACAAGGCTGTAAATGTAGGATCCTCTGAGCCCATTAGTGAGATCCTAGGGCTTAGTTCCTAGTCCTCAGGACTGATGACTTATGCGAGGCAGCTTTGTGGGAATGATTTTCTCTGACATTTCCAATTAAAAGCCATGAAAAAAACAATATTGGGTGTTTCTCTCCCTCCCTGCAGTGTTTCCCAATCAGAAACACTCAAACTATTTCATTATCAGGGGATGTGTTAGGAAGCCAATGCAGAAAAACACCAACCAAATGCACTGAAAAATAGCAGGAGGCTACAGTATTAACTTTAAAAACTATTAGAAATCAATCAGGACTTCAGCAGGGCCTGAGGGGCAGACTGATGTAATGGAAGGCAGTCTATTAAATAGAAAAGTCAATTAAGCAACAACTTCAGAGATCCTGTCCTCCACCACAAAAAATTAAGGCAAAAGAGACAATGACAGCTAGGACCCTTGTCTTGTCACAGCCTCATAACCTGAGGGTGTGTCTCTAACAACTGTGGTCACATGGATAGATCCAAGTGAAGGACTATTAGGCAGGCATTTGTAGGAGCTTACATTCAGAAAATAGTGAAGGTAGCTACCACCAGATCAGGCATCCTGCTCTGGTGTTGGGGGACAGTGCCTCAGTGCTATTTGGAGATGACTTTAATAACTCCTTTAAAGTGCAATGCCTCTGATTATGGGGAAAAAAACCCACCACCACCAAAAAATCCAAAACATCACTCTCCACCCCAAACATTTACCAACACCGAAGAAAAGCTTAGGAAAAAATTACATCTCAAGCACTCCTTAAGTACTACCAATATATTCCCTTCTCATGGAGATCACCTCTTATTAGCACTTAAAAATGTGCTAGATATATGTAAAAATGTACATTTATAAGGTCATAGTGAGTTGTTCCCTAAATCTTTACACTCATGAAAAATGGATAGGAAAAAAATTCTTCCTCCATTCTAAATTTGTCAGAAAAGCTTAATTCCAGCAGCCAGAATAAGCAGAAAAGAATCCATGTGACAAAAATTCAGAGGTCAAATGAATAAAGGGGTTGTTTCTACTTGCAGTCCCCTGATAGTTATACAAAACTTTTAAAAAGCCGGAATATCTGAAACTTAGGTTTAGAAATGTCGTTCAATTCAAGCCACAGAACAGTTAAAAACACAGAAAGGGCTGCTTAGTTTCCTTAGACATTCTAAGGCAAAAACCCCTTATTTAGAAAACTATGACATAATTTTAAGAATGAAACATAAATTTTGCCCTCTTATATTTTCCTGAAATATTTCCTTTTTCTTACTCACCTCTTTTCACCTTTTCTGCCACTTGTACTGCCCTTGTACATCTAGAAACAAGGTATAACGTTTGCATACAGTAATGCCTTGGTCTCTGAAGAGGAGGGTTTAAATTGTCTTTAAAGGAATTCCAAAACAATGTATATAAAATTATATACTTGCTCCCTCTTGTTTGATATTACCAATTCTGGCAAGAGCCATTACTCCAAAGAGCTGACTGAGTGCAGATTTAGAGGAAGGAGTATTAGCACTGCAGAAAAGCCTGAATGTTGGGTTCAGACTAATCGGTGAGTAACTTTACAGAGTCATGAAAGTCACCAATTTCATCTATCTGTTATAAATACGCCAAATCCTGAGAAGAGTGGGAAAAGCTCATCACTGCGTCTGGTCCTATTGTGCAAGATTTTACACTGTTAGGACCGCCTATGGTTAGTGGAGAAGAGGAGCCTAAAAGTGCCTGAGAAGAGCTTCCACGGAAAAGGCAGGGGTGAGACGGAAAATATTTACAGCTCGCTATTGCCCTCTGGTGTAAGCTGTGCCGGCCTTTGTGGTGCTGCCGAGTGATGAAGGGGAAGAATTCCGAAGCAAAGCTCGCTATTTTAAACGAAAAGATAACAGCTCCTTCCATGAATACGGCGTTTCATACGATTTCAAATTAACCTTGAGAGAATCTGGTGTAGG
>NW_008239110.1:4970379-4987396 GCF_000691975.1 Corvus brachyrhynchos
GTAGGGAAGGAGACGGGGGTAGTTTGCAAAGGTGATGATAATACGCCATAGCCTCTCCCCCTGCACTTTTGGGAGAAAAGACATTCTCCTTGGAAAACATTTGCTTCACAGACCTTCTGTCTTGTAATTTGGTTGCATCATATGGCATCAAATAAATTGTTTCTTGACTGTTGTAAGGTAAGAAAAGACAGAAGACATTAATTCCAACTTGATTTAGAGAGAAGAGGAAGAGATTTTATTTTAAAGAAATAACGTGCTCCTGGCCATTTGTTATATATGTTTGAGTTGAGGGTTTGGGGTTTTTATTTCACTTAGATTATCTATCTTAGATTTTCAGTTTTAGATTATCTAAAAGTATTTAAAGAGTGTTCTCTAGATACCAGCATATGTAAAACATTAGAGTGATGTATCTGATAGAATATTTTTTGAGAGCAATGTTCCCAAAATGCTTCATATCCAGGGAAGCAATACTGCTGTAAGGATAATAAATTTAAATTTAAACATATAAAAATATGTCTAAAGAAGTAATAAAATTACTAATGCAATTTTCTGCAAAAATCTTATGATTACTCCAACCTAAAATGAGAGACAGAGGTTGGTAATAATTGTTACATTCATGATAGAATGGAAAAACATATTCAGAATAAAAGATATTTCCCTTGCTAAGGGCTTGATAGTGCCCAGTCTCTATTTAATCTTAAATATAATCTGTCATGTGGTTGTACCAATAAAGGAGGCCTGCAGATCCATTTCTATTAATTGCTGCTTGTTCCCCCTGCAGCAAAGCTCTCTGCTTTCCCTGCCAATATTAATACTTTTCTTTTTCCTGCTTAGTCCCTGCTAAGTTGTCCAGAGAAGGGAGTGGGGTTTATCAGTTCATTCATAACTATGTGCAACAGGGATGTGCACCTTTTTGTTTGCTGTCAGTGGTCTGTGTTGTCAGTGAAAACATGTAAGTACTAGAACGTGTGATTTACCTTTCTTTCAAAGAAATCTTGAGGAATCGAATCCTGCAAAGGCCTGTGCCTGAGGCTAAGGTGATGAATCTACATGTAGCCATCCACATTGAAGACCTCTAAAGTCAAACAAGATGATCCCTGAGCCTGGTCTCCAAATACCAAGAACACATTGAAGTTTCATTTCCTTCAGAGCAAAGAAATTTGGGAAGCAAGCTGCTTCCTTCTTTACCTCGTTATTCTGCACCACTAAAAAGTTGAAGCTTACTTTTACTTACAGCATGGTTTAACTCCAGCCAGCAGCCAAGCCCTACGCAGCCGCTCGCTCACTCCCCCACAGACAGATCGGGGGGAGAATGGGATGGGTAAAAGACAGAGAATTTGGGAGCTGAGATGAAGACAATTTAACAGGAAGAGCAAAAGCCATGCACACAAACAAAGCAAAACAAGGAATTAATTCCCTACTTCCCATGGGCAGGCAGTGTTCAGCCATCTCCAGGAAAACAAGGCCCCACCACATGTAACGATGATTTGGGAAGACAAACGCCATCACTTCAAATACCCCCTTCCTCCTTCTCTCCCCACTTTGTATACTGAGCAGATGTCATAGGGTCTGGAATATCCCTTTGGTCAGTTAGGGTCATCTGTCCTGGCCATGTCTCCTGCAAGCCCCCTACGCACCTGCAACTTCCTTGCCAGCATGGCAATAGTAAAAACATCTCTATATTATCAACCTTGTGTTCAGCCCAAATCCAAAACACAGCCCCATACCAGCCACTGTGAAGAAAATTAACTCTACTCCAGCTGAAATCAGCACAGTCATCCAAACTTCCTACTTCAGTGCAGATGTCCAGAGCCAATTTCCAGAATCTGTTTAATCAGAGTCACTTAGGCTCTGCAGTGACACTAAGTCTTCATTCTTTCAAATATTCTATTGTTAGCATAAATCAAGAGCAAAAGAACATTTGAAACCCTGAGGACTGCATATTGAATGTCAGACCTGTGTGATTTGATGAACTGGGATGAAAGAAATCCCTCAAATGCTAGAGTTTATCATGGAGCAACTGACAAACTCTTAGCTTAAGCATTGCTGGCCTGGCATTATCATACTGACATCAATTGCCACAGCAGATAATGTATGTGAGTCTGACAAGTTCATTCTTTCAGAGAATCTGACTTGATAATTGTTATTTTACAAGGACTAACCTGTAGATGAGATTAAAAATTAAGCAGACATGCTTTGCTCTCTCATGCTCATCAGAGAGTATCCCAGTGTACATTCAAGGATCATAGTGAATAGCATATACAGGCATTAATTTATTCATTACTTGAATCCGGGAATAACAGCTTTATTCTGATCTTGATCTCATTTGCCTGTTCTCCAGTTGTGTGAGGTAACTATATTTACGAAGCAGCTACATTACTCTGATTGCAAACAACTGCACTTTTACTGTCTGCATATTTCCATTGTCTATGAAAAGATGAGCTATGCCGGTGCTTAATGGAACAACAGAGAGTCAGATTCAGCAGCTATTCATATACCCATGGTTTTAGATTTTAAGTAGTTGCCAGATAAAAAATGTTGCCTTGTCTGAACTACACTGTGAAAAAAAAATCACAAGAAACCAAAAAGTCTGTGTTTGAAAGAATCCCTTAGCAATAAGAAAGAAATTTTACATAAGCTACCTTATACGCTGGACCTGGATTTGGACTCTAGTATTCATTTACCCTTTTGTAATCAAATAGAAGCCCTTGATGTCTCAGCTGAGATGAGGGGTATACTAAGTTATATTCATAGAAAAACAAAGCTTACCTGAAAAGCTCTAATCTAATTAGAATGAAAAAAAAAAACCAAAAACCTGAAACAATAGTGTTTTTCCAAATATTCTGTCCGACACTTTTCTTCTCTCTAACAAGGTTCTCCTTCTAGAAGAAGGGGCACACTTCCAAATTGTGTCAGGAGAACCTGTCCTAGGCCATTCTAGCTTTTGAGTCTCACCCAGGGACTTTCTGTAAAGTACAGGTTGGCATGTGCTAAGTCATTCCAAGGAGCCTGGTAGCAGCTTACAAGACATGGAGGACAGAGTGCCAGCACTGAAAAATACCCCGTGCACTCACACCTTTTGATAAAGCATTGATAGGATCTTCCCAGAAAACCTGGTTTTGGTTTTTTTTGCTCCTAGGGAAATCATGTTCCCTGTCTTTAGCATACAGACTCAGGTGAAATAGGGAATGGCATTGTGAAACTTGACTTGAAGGAAAAAAAAACCAAACAAAAACAAAACAACAAAACAAAAAACAAACAAACAAGAAAACAAACAAACAAACAAAACACCAAACAACCAGTTTCATTTATTGCTAACCTTACTGGTTTTTACACAGCAAGAAAATTTGAAAACAACATATTTTATTTCCTTTGTTAGTGGGGTGATAGAAGGGTTGGTCTCTGCAGTAAAACTAAATTTAGAATTTTCAAATATATCACAAATCATAAATTCTGGCTTTGAACTGACTCTGCTTACAACGAAAGTAAAATGTTGAGCAGTGAAACAGTTGCAGCAGGGAACTTGTTCAAAGACAAAAAAATGCTGTTACATGACCCAAGAAGATTCTTGATGAAAATAAGAAGCCAAGAGAAGGAAGGAAATTTCAAGGTGACCCAGAGACAAACATTGTTTATATTCAATTAAATTTCAAAGCTAAAATCCCAGCCGAATTGTTTTCCATCTACTGTGTGTTTTATGCCATGGTGCCATATGCTACAGTTTGGAGTACTGTCTCCCTCAGTTGTCTTTTAATTGGCTTGACCTATGGGAAAGATGGAAAGAAACCAAACTAATTATATCAATTCACCTCCTGCTCTACAAAATCTGCTATAGAATGACATGTCAGATGAAAAAATAACAACAATAGAAATGCAAATACAGTTTCTTAACATGTTTCTACATGCTGGACCTTTTTAATGCAGTATCATCTTATGGATTGCTAAGGATTTTCTTGACAAATTAAGCAGATTCAGATCTCAAAGTGCAAAAGTCCTTTTTTGGTGAGGAAAAAACCAAAAACAACTCATAGCATTTATTCTCCATAGAACTCTTTTAAAAGTAATTAGCAATACTTGCAAAATGAGCAGGCCCCAATCCAGAACAATTAGCTCATTTTCAATTAAAAATAGATTCACTATTTTTATGCCTTCTACTCAGCAAATATCAGTGTTACTCTCCATTTACACTGCTTTAAATTTAAATATCATTTCTAAACCGAGAAAGTGGAAGCTGATGTCAAAAAAAAAAAAAGGGAAGTAGATATCAGATATCTAAGAAAGCCTTATTCAAAGCCACAATTGCATGTCCCCCATGTCAGCAAAATAAGCACCTTATTCCAACTAATGCCATATCCATTTTACAGAGTGATATTTGAAATGATGAACAGTGGAAAGCTTGTGAATGCTATCCCTGGTACATTTTGCACCCAGCATGGAGCGCATTAGATACAAATGGGTAGTATTTTAATGACTGCTTACACTGAAATCGTAGTCTGGTTTACATGCTTTTGACCATGTGAAAGGTGGTAGTTCCCCACTCTTTGTTCATCCAGTATCTCTCTCTCTTGCTTCATTGACATGGAAGATGTCAGGATAATTGACTTAACCGTCATTGACTTCAGATAGGTGAAATGAGCACCACTTTAAATCCTAAAGATTTAATCCTGAAGATTAAATCCTCGGAATAGATTTCTGAGAGATTTAATCAATGTTTTTTGACATAGAGCATACATAAATATTTGCTTATTTGTCACATCCCATCCATATACTGGTTTACAAGCATGCATGTGCACCCTCAGTGTGCATTCAAGTATATGTCTACTTTCCAACAGACGTTTAGAATACGTTTCTATCAGTATCTTGGTTTTGTAGATAAGAGAATAGCCTACAAAAAACCCCACTTAAAACAGTTCATAACTACAGAGGCTTAATGAAACCACTGGGGAAGAATTAATTGTCTCTACTAAACAGTTCAACTTAAATACAGAAAAGCCCATGGATATCTCTTTAATTTTGACAACAGAAATAAGCACCTCTTTAATAGTCAGAGAAAAGTCAAACTATTCTCAACTATGGAAAGACTATGTCAACAACAATGTTGTGCAGAAAGGCTATAGGTGTCTTCCATGTGGTTTTCTGGAGATCCTAGCATTTTTGTTTTCAGAAATGCAGAACATCAACCGTTTTCGGCACTTCACAGGATATGATACATAGGGCCCAGTCTCAAGCAGAGCTCATGTGTCTATTTGGCTAGTTTAGTTTTAAACATGCTATCATGTTTTCTTTCTGATACACTGCTTTCCAAACTCAACATGAATCTTTTCACAGGTTACAATGACACTGAGCTACACTACTCCTTATTTTAAGCTGTATATTCCAGGTTTTTGCCACACATGATCTCTGATAACTGGACAGAGATGATTCCCGCAAATCAATTACAAAATGGTCCTGTATTGTTACACAAATGAATCATAATAGCCTTATACATATTTTTTTTCTATTTAGGCAGTAGTTTACTCCTAGAGCAATTACAGAAAATGGGCCTATCTGAAGAAGCAAAAATAAAACAATTGAGTAAACAGATACATTCTGTGCAAAGTATTTATCTTACTCTTCGCTCTGTGATAACCCCTAATGTGTGTTCTGGAGAGATAGCCTGCACTCTCTGCAGACAATAATCTGTAAGGTGCTCACCTGAGGCACAGTTCTAGCCTGAAAACTTGTTATGTGGTGTCCTTTGGGCACCCTGCATAGTAAACCATTCTCACAGATGAGCCTTCTTCACCACCACCCCTCCAAAGCAAGATACAGGAGCTTTATTTGACCATAGTCACTATTGGGGTTTTTTTGAAAGTAATAGAGTCCAAGAAGTTTTTTTGTAAGTTTTCAAAAACTCAGCTCAGCTATGACTGACTGGGCTTAAATCAACATTTATTTGCTTTTTTGCAGCTCATCTAGAGTCATAATAATCTTAGGGCAAGATCACAGCAAGCTGCTACTAAAGACCTTTATGATAGCCCAGATCTGACACTGTTAGAGCAACAGAGAGCAAACTTCTAAAGAACAAACAAGTTGTTTCCATGTAAGGACTTTCAGCAATTCAACATGCTCTAGTAATTCAATCACAAGCTGCTATGTTATGTGCAAGAGTCCCTGGGTGAAATGGTGTAGTTTGGGTTATGAAGCAGTTCAGCCAGGATGATCATAATTGTTCCCTGCAGCTTTTAGATGTATTAACAACAACAAAAACAAAAAAAGTAAAGAAACAGCTGAAACTGCCATATGTGTGGGGAGGCTGAATTATTCCTAAATTTGCTCTCTCCTTTTATTTTCCTCAAGTGCTGTTCTTGACCTGAGATTACACCTTGTTTGACAGAGCTGATATGATCTGATCAATCAATCATTGTGCTCTTTTCCTAAATAAATAAATAAATAAGTCATAGAGATTCTATAAATTTTAAGGAGAATTTCAGATAAATGAGTTGAAACAGCAGATGGTCTGAACTTGAGTGTGAGATAAGAATTTTTATTTTTATTTAGATTACAAAATGTCACATACATATACAATAGGTCTTTAAATAATCACAAACTGACCATAGAGGAGCCACCCATTGAAATCTGCTTCACTTACCTGTCAAGGTATAAAGGCCCTTGAGACCAGTGTACATACAACAATATGGAGACAGTTTGTTTTAATACAAAAAGTTCAATTTTTGGTCTGCAGCATAAAAAGTAGAAGGGAAGTACATAATGTTTGGGGAACTGAAAACCTCAAAATACTATATCTTGCCAAATTTTGCTTTCCAATATGAAATTATTCTTTCCTTTTAGATCTTAAATTAATTCATAAGCCCAAGATTTTTTCATTGCAAGTAAATGCTGAGTGCAGAACCAAGTACTGCAATAGTAAAATTAATATAAGGAAACTCAGAAGATGTGTCTTCCCTCACCACGGTCTGCACCAAGGAACTGCAGGGGAATCTCTGCTTTGGCACCTCCCCTTCCTTCTTCACTGACCTTGGTGTCTGCAGAGCTGTTTCTCTCACATTTTCTCATTCTTCTTTTGCAGTTACTGTGGAGTTTACCCGTTCTTAAATGTTACCACAGACGTGCCCTCAACATCACTTGTGGGCTCAGTTTTGGCCAGCAGCAGGTCTGTTTTGGACCCAGCTGGAACTGGCTGTGACTTCTCACAGATGCCACACCTGCAGCCCACACCTGCCCCCACACCATTGCCAAAGCATTGCCATGCAAACCTGCCAAGCAGAAACCTAAGCTAAGAAATGGCTTACCCAAAGTCACAAATTACATCTTTGGCTGAGGAAAAAAATAAAAAATAATTAAAAACCAGCTTTCCAAAATGCTAGTCTACCAGTGCACAATCCTAACCTGATTTTATGTTGCTGCATTCAGGATAGCAGGGTATGAGCGCTTTCATCAGTTTTGTTCATGTCAAAGACATAGTGCAGGGTAGATCCTTGCTTCCCTAATGCTAGTTTTAAATCAAAAGAAAACAATAGTTAAATAAATTCGGTGAGTTTGAATTTCTCCCTATCTCTTAGAATGATTTACAAGATTGGGGTTTTTTTGGTTTTTTTTTGTTTTTTTTACTGGAGAGGCTTCCACCCCTGTACCTTCATGCTGCCTTTTACAAAACAAGCTTTTGATTTAGAGATGTATAGTACTGGGGATCTTAAGCCCACTCACAAAACCAGATTGAAAAAAAAATTTACATCAGAGGGAAAAAGGGTTTTTCATGAAAAAAAAGAGAATAATTAAGGCCAGCACGTGTGTATTAACACACATTTGCAAATACAGATACCACAAAGCTATAATTAACATAATCTTAGAAAGTAAAATCTTATCCTAGTGGATGGGAACCAGTAACCATTGCTTATAGTGAGAGAAGAAAGATAAAATATGGGATAAGTAGGGAGATAGTGCTGTGCAAAAGATCCACTATATTCTCACTTATACTAAAAGATGGTTGCCACTGAAATTTGATGTTCCAGTGAGTATGAGCAAACATGGAATGTGATCTGGAGCATCATTTGTATTGGCAAAATTCTCAGCTGGAGTCCCACAGAACTACAAGATATTAAATAGATTTATTGCCTATCAGTTTTATACCAGAGGGAGAATATCTGCTTCTCACAGTGAAGAGATGCATTATAAAAAAAGTAACTGTGATATAAAGAAATCATCATTCAGCCAAGCTAAAATAAATTATAAATTCCCTCTATGGATGATTTTTATCTGGCTGCACCTGACAGCAGAAGTTTTCACAGGCTGATATAGCCACAGATTTTAAAACGAGATTAAACAACAAGTCCTGGTGTCAGTTTAACCCTCTCCCTCTTCTTCCCAGTTCTTCCAAGACGTTAACTGAAACAGAGACTTTTCTTGAGTTTATAGGCAACTCAAAAGAAGTCAGGCAAAACATAGAGAACATAAATTTCAATTACCATTTTACACCTTTAGCAAAGTAGAGGTGGGCACTGTCTCTGCTAGAATTTTCTGCCACTTCTTAGAGATTCACAGCCTTCAATAAAATTTGAAGGACTAAAAGGATTCTGATGTCCTACAGCATGTGAAAAATATGATTCTGCATCATACTTCTGCAAGCAGCAAAGACTAAGGGAAAGACCCTTATACACTCTGTGCTACCATAAAATCCAAGCCCAAAAAATTTATCTCTTGATTTTACAAGTGAAATATAAAGGACATCCTCTATTAAACAAGTATTTACTGCATAGTAAAGGTATTGCATTATGTCATAATAAAGCATTCAATAATTCAGCCCACTTTTGTTTTGCTAGGGTCTATAAATCAGGAATTATAGGAGATGGAAGCACACCAATAGCAGAAATAAACACCTTTTTAAGTTCCATAGATTAAATAGGAAAGCCACAGCCCAACAGTAAATCTGAAGGAGTAGTCTGATCCTCTTAACATAAAGCTGGTGTATAATATTTATTCTTACTCAAAAGTTTTATACTTTTCGTATCAGTGCAGATAACCAAAGAGCAGCAGAGTATCAGGCATTGCTTTACTATTCTGAACTCGTTGAGTACATTTTTTCATTCTGTGCTCCCTAATATACGCTTTTTTCATGTGTGTCTCTTGGCTGCACATCTCTCTCCCTTCTTTATCTTTTCTACCTTTTTTTTTCTTTTTGTATACAGACATTTACCTATGCCTAATGGATTTTAGAGTGGGAGGTGGAGTACACCTCTCCATACAAATTCATTTGCCAATATTGAAATTCACATCCCTTGCTTTTCCTGAAATGTGTTTCTTCTGAGAGCTGAAATTAATTTTTACTGTGAGCACAAGGCTGTTTTTTATAAGGGATTGCTGCCCCGCCTCATGGGAGCTATTGTCTGTGACAGTGAGCATTAGGCTTTGAGCAATTGTACTATGGGTTCCAGCGAAACTGTGCTCCAATTCTTATTCTGAAGTCCTCAGGGTAGGAAAATGTAAAGGCACTTAGGTCTTTATATAACAGATAAAATATCTTGTAAATAATGAAGAGAACCTGTACCATTCTGGTAATATGTGTAGCCAGAGATCACATCCAAATTAAACCAAACACACCCTTTACATGAAAAAAAACCCAAAAAACAGTGAAAGAGCTACATTTGACATGGGGTGACTGCTGAAGCTGGAGGGCAAATCTAGTACTCCCTGATACAAAAATGTATCTTTGTGTATCCCTTTCTTCATGTTTTTCTTTTGAATTTAATATGTTCATTAATTTCATTGGGAATTTTATGTGTGTCAGGTTTGATAAATAGAATTATTTCCCCTGCCAGGAGAAGGTACCCCTACAATCAGGAGTAATAAACCTTACTGACATGATTAGACACATTTTGAACTATGTTCTAGTTCAATTTTTCCCCTCATTTCTTTCTTCATTATTTTTCTTTCTTTGACCAATTCTTCTGGTAAATATTCAACAGCTGGTTCACGTGGAATTGTGTTACACAGTGAGGACAAAGGGAATGCTGGGGCTTCAGTCTTGCAATTTATTCTGTGCAGATAGAAAAAAATAGGTTAAATGATTATCACTGTCTCTTATTTAGACACAAAAAAGAGACCCAAAAAGAGACAAGATATAGTATTGTTTGTCCTATATGTTGAAACGACTAGGTACCCTGGTTGACTCAATTTATCTGAGCCTAGTGAAAGAATTTCAGTTTACAAGAAAAAAAAATTCAAGACATCAAAATTAAGTCTTAGGTAAAGCAGAAGGGCTTAGAATTGGGGTCTAAAACTCCCCTATTTCTTTGTTTCCATTCTGGTCAGGACAGTACAGATGAATAAACCAGACTTGGAAACAAAATGTGCCTGAAGCTGACTGTCACAAAAGAGCAGTATCCATGGTCTGAAGCTCCCTGGGCCTCTAGGGCAGGGTGGCCACCTCCAAGACACTCATGGGAATGTTCTGCAGATTGTGTGCTGAGCTCCCAGGGAGCACTTGGAAATTAGTGGCATAGTGACAAATTCTTCAGCCAAAGCTGTAGCAGGAATTCTTCCTACATCGAGGATGAGCAAATACCAGTCTTCTGCTCTGGCTCTGCTCATATTAGTAATTTAAGCATGGCTATAAAGTTTAAGTACTTTGGTTACTGTTTTGTGAATGGCTGAAGCACCCACTCCTGCCAGCTGAGCTATCTGAGACCTGCTTCACACATCAGCACAACTGAGTTCTATAAGCCATGACTTTGCCATCTGTACACCATAAGTTCAGTTATTGAGGTTTCTAAAAGAACAATTCATGGCTTGAGGTAACTGCTGCTTCATTTTAAATCCTTTACCAGGCATTCTGAGGGTATAAGGACTGCTTTGATAGGGCAAGTGTGCACATATGTGTGTATGTAGTGGAAGAGGAAGTTAATGAATGATCCCTTTAGGTTCAGGATGCCAACCTTCAAAAACACCTGTAGAAACTGCACATCTACATTTCCATAGAGAGTTCACATATCCATGCCAAATCATCTGCAAAGCAAAGGATGTGACTGCTCAGGAGATCAGGACAGGTGAGAGCAATCAATTAGAAAGAAAAGCCTAGGATTCCCATCCCTCTGGAGATCCTGCTTTAAATATGTAAACTATCCTGGAACAAATCTACAATAAGTGATTTCCTGAAAGTGAGCTTTTTTTGCTTCCTACCATTCTGCTCCATCACCATCTGGCCCAAGGGAACTTTAGCACTTTGGTAAAGAGGGAAAAATTGGAAGCATGATCCCAAGAAGGCCTCTTTGCTGTCTGGCAGTCAAGGCTGGAGAGGACTGAAGTGAGGTCAGATCCCAACCACAATTAGTGCTGAAAGGTGAGGCACAGTTTACTGGCAGGGCTCAATAAGACACCTTCCTCCTGGAGGAGGATGTACTTCAACATACATCTCTAAAAACTCACATCCAACGTGCAAAATGGTGCAGAGATGCGTACATGTGCACAAGCTGGTGCTGTAATCTACCTGCTCTCCTTACTCAATACGCTGTTTAGGAGCCAGTACTCATGTCTGGGATGTAGTGTTCATCTCAGGACTGTGGACTTCAGCTGAATGCCACACATGTGAAAGTTAATGGTACCATTTGATACTGCATTAGCTAAGTTATTTTCACATTCTGATAATTTACATTTCTGACTTGCATTAGAGAATCTCTTTGGAAACCTGGTCATAAATCCAGAGGGGAGTTATATGATGGGGCAGAATGTCCTTCAAGTCTCAGGTCAGGAGCTTGCTACTGAAATTCCAAGTATCTAGGCATGTGAGAGCTCAGAGTATTGAGCTTTCTCTCTCCTTATTTCTCTGCCAAATTTCAGAGTTAAGCAAACTAGTTTCTCACATGCAGATTTAAAAAATGAGCATTACACAGTCAAAAAAGCCCCAAAGAACTCAACATAAAAGGCTAATTTTTTTTTAAATGGGCCAATGTTTAAGAAATTTTAAGCTAAATCAGAATCAATAATTCATATCCTTTTCTGTCTTCAGGAAAACAGCCATTTTAAGTACTGTGGACAGGTGTAAATTTTCATGCAAATGTAAGTGAAACAAAAATTCAGAAACCAAGGTTCAGTGGTGAAATATTAGCATCATACATGGGAAAACTATCAAAGAGTTCATGTCCCACAATGGTTTATATTGTATTCATGTCAGCTGAACATAACGTCTTCACATTTGGGACTGAAAAAGTTTTTTGGTATTATGATGACATTATAATTCTTGATTTACAGCCATGGAACTAGTTCCTGGAGCCTTTTCAAACAGCTAAATGTCTCAGTAGCACATATTTCCAAGCTGTAGTTTTAGCAGATAACAAAAATAGCTCTCACTGGATAGTGTGTGCTAGACAGCAGTCAGCACGTTCCCTGCCAAAACACTCACTGCCATTTGAGTGCATCCAGGGTGGAGGAGGGCCAGTGAACAGCCTGTCTATAACACAACATGCAAGAAAATAGAAAGATATTACTTTCTGCTTCCTTTCACTGCATTCTGACTGTAGGCTCTAATGCTATCCCTTGTCTGGCAGCTGCAATGGCCCATGTATAAAGTGGTGGCCTACATTCTGCAGAGGCAGGTTTCTCCCACTGTCTAGAGTGTTTCTGTACATTTTTGACAATTCTCTCATGCTCTTGAGCTGGTGAACCTGGTTTATTAGTATGCATGTTTATTAGTGCAGTTTCTCAAATTGTCAAAACTTTCCTCCCTTAAGTATATAAAATGTGACTTGTACAGTGTGTCAGGGTACTTTTCCATGCTATCAGGCGGGATTTATGTTTGCACTGCTTTTTTCCTCTTTTCAAGTGACAGGTTGAGGATTCTTCCCCTGTCTTAAGAGTGGAACCCCCACCTGCCCAGATCCCCTGACTAGAGCTCCATCTGTTTTCCAGCTCTGTGGAAGACAAGACAACCAGCAGAGCTGAGACTCTCCAGGAGCCAAAGACTCTGGCTGATTAATGACTCAGAAAATGGATTCTCCAGGACAGAATGCTACCTGTTCACCTGGAGCATATAAAATGCACGACAGAGTGTCAAAACAACCTATTTTGCAAGCGTTAAAATGCACGCTTCCTCTAAGAACACAATAATCTTTCCTTGGAATATGTGTGAGGCTTTCTCATCATCGCCAGGCTAAGAGTACCAGGTTGATCTAATTATAGTAGTTACTCTACATCTCTCTGTAAAACAATCCATCTGAATTTCAGACTTATCTTCTGAAATTTAGTCCTATTAATTAGTCTGGCAGACCTAATTTAATATTATCTGTAATTCTGCATAGTTGGCATGGAAAGACTATATACTAAAAGACCAGCTGTAGAGCTGTCAAGTAGAAAGTATCCTACAATAGCTCCTCCACTGTGCTTCAGATACTTTCCAGGTGATTCCATCTTTAACTACTCCTACTTTCCTCTTAGAATTGTTTCGATTTCACTGTGTATTTCTAATAGGTTATTATTACACAGGTAGTTAGTCAGATCCATGATATTTATTAAAATATTACTAAGAATTTTCTTACTTGATAAATACTATAATTTGAAATTATGCCTCAAAATTTCTCTTTTAGCCACACTGACTGCACTTACCCTGTGCAAGCACACACTGATGAGAACAGGGGCTTCCCTACCTCCCTCATCTGCTTTTCCTGACTCTGCCCACCCACCCACACTCTTTTATATGCTCCGTGGGAAGTGCCACGTACCATGAAAGTAACCTAGGTGAAGCTTTCCTTTCCCTTGTTCTCCCCAGAGTTTTAGTCCCAGAGTGGTTCCCTCAGTGGCTTCTCCACTGTCAGCAGCAGGGGATTAAGGACAAGTCCCCATTGTGGCTGAAGCTGGTTTTTTGGTAGGCGTGCTGGCTTGTACCAGTTAGACATACAAAATACCCTTAGGTTATGGTAAGAAAAATTACCCAGATCAGCAGTATTGTAATACCTTTAGCTTGTGAAGATAACAGTGCAGAAAAGATAAAGAAGTGAAAAGTGAAGAGTAGACAGCAGCTGTCCTGAATATTTATGAATGGAAACCATGACGAGAGGATTTTATTAATTCCTGAAAAATTTTGATATTATTTGACATTTCCTTTTAACACCAAAAATATTCTATTTAATTTTCATTTGTAAAGTATCTTCCTTTTGTCGCACCCTAATCTGATAAATTTGGGTAAAATCCTTCAGAACAAGGAAAGAATTTTTTGAAATCTGCTTTTTTTTTCCCATGTCAAGCAGCAAAGTAAATGGATTTCTCTGTAGTTGGAGTAGAATACATTTAAACTTCACATTTTATACATACATTGACTATAAAGATTATTGTGCTTTCAGGGTCATTTTAAAACAAGTGCTCACAAAGATGAAATTTATGAGGACTTTAAAACACACCATGTCCCATGAGCTGCAGTAAACAGTCTTAATTATTAAGTGACAGTCTCAAACACATACAGACAGCTAAGCAATCTCTGTTAAATTCCTAGCTAGCTGAGTTAAGGTGCAGAGATTTGGGAAGCACACTGCTTTTTTCATACTACAGAACAGAGGCATGGATTTATACTAGCTGCACATACTAATATTTCCATACTATAGATTTCAATTTCAAGTGTAATAGCTTTATCCACTTTCTTTATCTATCCATTCTTCAATAAGGGGAAGTGAGGGTAAGAAATCTCATGCAAAAACCCAGCATGCAGTACTGCACCTAAAGCAGCAGGTACACAAAATATTTTAAAATGCAGAAGTAAAACAAAATTTCACATCTAGCCTATTTATAGCTATATCCAACTGGTACAGTGTCCATATCATAATAATTACTTCATTATTACTACTACAATACAACACAGATCTGTTTGATTTCTCCTAATACACCTAGACCTGTATAGTTAGCCTTTACTGTATTTCAGTACTGCAGGGAAAGGAGGAAGCTTCAGTGCTTCCTACAGCACAGGAGGTGACTGGCAACATTACAGCTCCATGTGTACCTAATAGCCTGCTCTGCAGAGCATGGTGACTATGAGATTATGATGTAATAGAGTCGTCCTGGCTGTGCAGTTATTGGATTTTATGCTTCTTTCCAGATGTTTAGATCCAATCTGCATATCTCTTCACTCTCAATGGCTGTAAAGTAAGAGTATGAATATTTACTTATTTTAGTGCTTTCAAGCAAATCTAAAGAAAATAGTGGAACAATTCCAAGAAACCAGAAGAAAAAAGGCAGCTTGAGTACTCTGTCTAGGTTTTCACTGATGAGACCTTCTTTGTAGCATTTTCTTCCTTCTTTCTAGTGAGGGAGTTTGCTCTAGGGCTGAGCACCTTTGGTGGCTCTGTGCTTCAGCAGCTTGACGTTGCTTAGGCAAAACAAAATTCATCGGTAATTTTCACTGAGAATGGGAAAAGAATTTTTTTCCTCCCTAGCAGTGTTTTATCTTGGAAACTTGAGCCCATTTTTTATTTATTTGCTTTCCTCTTCTTTTTTAATTTTACATTTCTTCAAACTGTCCCTGCTTTACTGTCTTTTTTTCTAACTGCCTCCCACAATAGCAAAGTGTAGAAACAAAATAAAATGAAACAGTGATACAGAAGGGTAAAGGGCAAGAGACAAATGAAAAACAAATTTGAAAACATATAATTACAAAATGGAAACATATAACTTTTCCACATAGAATTTACAAGAATATGAAGTCTGTTTGGTTTTCTCTCATCCAAAAAATAAACATCAGCTCCATTAAACTGATTTATACTGTCCCCTTTCTGTTATGCAATGTACAGTTTTGTCATATTTTTCATATTTGTGGCATAGTAAGAGAACATGCCTCAAGTTGATTATTCAGGGAACCAGAGGCACACAACTTCTGCAAAACTCTTAGACAAGATTAATTTGAGTATTTATTACAAACTGCAGAAAAACTTGGAAACACCTTGGAATTCACTTTGATACAAGTCTAGTGTGTGTCGCTGAAAATCAGGGCATTTGAGGGATTTGTTTCTTTCTTATGTAATCATAAGGAGTAAGCTTATTGCTGTTTCAATAAAAATTAATTATTCTTCATTAGAAAAAATATTTTAGGTCAAAAGTAATGTAAAATAATTTAGCAACAGTGTAGATTCCTGTGCATTTAGTACCAATGGGGTCCAACTCGCTGTGAGTAGCTCAATAGCTTGCTGTCTGTGTACAGCAATTCTTTTAAACAGATGTCTGCTTTCTACATCTGTGAAGCCAGAATAAATCTAGCATACAGTGACAAATTAATGTTGGTTTTATCATCACCACCTGGAAAGCCTTATATGGAGCACCATAAATGTGCTAGTGACCTCATACTGTATTATATTATTTTGTGATAGTTCTTTCTACATTTCTGTATGATACAAAATACAATCCTATAACACTTTGACAAATTCTCACTACAGCATATTTTAGTATTTCAATAGTTGTTATCCACAATATCCATAATATTAAGCAAAGGGTTGATTTTAGAGTTAATATTTTTCTTCCATAACTCTGTGAACAGTTCTTATCCAAAGACAGCATTAAATTTGACAAAGACTGAATAATTTTGAAAGTTTTGTAGGCAATATGAGGATTAAACATCTGTAGAAGCAAATGCGAGATTTTTTGGATAATTCATTCTCATCATAGGTTAATTCTTTGCCTTCAATAAAGTAGTTTGCTTTTCAATAAACCAGCTTCCTTAACACATATTTTTTTCAAATCTTGTATACTTTCCAAAAGCTATTTCTTATCCATCCCCTCCACACTGTTCTTCTCACAAAAAAAAAAAAAAGTAGCAGTATATGATTTCATCTCATTCCAGCCCACACACAATAGGAGAAAACTAAGATATGCTCTTCTGCTAGACATTTCTAAGCAAATTGCCTGTTTTCCTTCTCACTGCCTGTAAACCTTTCGTTTTCACTGAAGTCACCCTTCAGAGAAGTTTTACAGACTGTGCAGTCTTTGCCACAAACAACACATCTCCTGCTGTGACCAAACCTACAGCCTGCCTGGGGGCCTCCCCAGCCAC
>NW_008239110.1:4987439-4993628 GCF_000691975.1 Corvus brachyrhynchos
CAGTGGCACTCAATTAATAATGTTTTGATCTCCTACATGTAAAGTAAGAAGACAGCAGATATTGATTCTGTCCCTGTGGGGGTGTAATGGGGTACCAGTAACTTTTTGCAGGATTTTCCTCTGTCCTGGTGTCTGGGGCTTCATCTGGTCAGTCATTTTCCCTGCAAGCAGCAATGGGCTGGATGGAGACATTAAATAGGTCAGGTGTGATCTTCAGGCTGTCTTTCGACCTTAGGAGTTAATGCTACATTGTGAAGAGGAACAGATATAAAACCTGGATTGTTTTTTCTGCTTATGAAAACTCCAAGAGCACCTTCGAGATCATAAACTTTTCCTGTCTAGGGTATGTTTGGGCTTTCTTAAATCCTCATAGGGGATTTGTGTGTGCCTGTGTCTGTGTTCAGAAAGCATGAAATACCTAGAGAAAAATTTTTGAACACTTAACCATGAAACTTTGCTGATAAAGGCAGTGCACATAGCAAAAGCAGAGTTCAGTATGCCAAAACATCTTATATATAGGAACAGGGTGTCTATAGAATTCCTTGGCCACAGAGGATTCACATACTAACTGACTACAGACGATTCTCACACGTTTTTAAATGTTTTTAAATAGTGCTGCTGCAAACACAACCACAGTTCAAATTGCTTTGGCACCAGAACAACAAGCAGAAATGAACAGACAAGAAGGGTCATGACTCAAATTGTTTCACAAAAGGTTCCCATCCCAGAATTCCCAGCAGATAAAAACTGGACTGTTTGCTTTTTCTCATCCATTGATGGAGCTTAAATTTGGAATGCACATTGCTAAGTGAGAGGGAGTAACATCCTACTCAATACGGATTATCAACGTGTTGATTAAGGAACAGAGAGTATTGAGTGTAAAAACCTATCCGAAACTGTTCTGAGTTGACTGAATTTTCCTGTAGTGGAAAAGCATGGGTTCAGTTAGCAACCACTAGGCGTGTCCATTTCCAACTTTATTGGATGGATTTCCCATATCCTTTGATATGGGATCATCATATGGCAGATCATCCTTTGCCTGACATTCCCAAGTATCAGACTCCATACATACTCCATGTTCAGGGGTTGAAGAGAGTGGGACCTCGAGCACCTCCTATGAGTGTTTCCTATTGCATTGATACTAGTAACTTCATGTTGAGAATTTATCTGTTTCCTTGGTAGCCATGATTGCATTCTTTATAGATCTGCCAAGCCCATTGCTAACAATATGTGCTAGAGTTTATTCCATTCCTATGTAGAAATGTCTGTAAAGCATTATACAGCTTCTTGCCACCCAGTAAATAGGCTCAAAACACAACCTATAAGTCAGGGTTTTAAGGAGATTTATCGAAGACATCACTTAATATTAAAAAAAAAAAAACAAAAAAAAAACCAAAAAACAACAACAACAAAACAACTAAAAAAAAATCTAAAAAGCAGCTTTGAAAAATACGTTATGGACTATACAAATATGGGGACAATTTTGGAAAGACACGGGAAAGTAACGTCAAATACCATGCAAAATATTGAAGGAAAAAACATGAACGCGTAGGTAAAGATCGGATACAAGGCTATAAGTATTTACATTATCTTTAAAGTATCCAATGTTTTTAGGATTTTTAATAATAGGTTTATCAATGAGATCTGAAGAGAGAGCCCAGAGCCTCCCACTTTACCCTATTAAACAGGGAGACTCAAGGGGCAACTGGCCTGATACTCTACCACTTTCAACTTTTTAAATAGAGACATTATGTGCAGCAGCGTACTGATGGGATGAATCCAGTGCCACTGCATCTGTGATACCAGCCTCAGCCTGCAAGGACTCCCAATGGTTTTATCTCAGTTCTCTGAGTGTACGCTCTCTCAAGTTTTAGAGAATAAGAGTGGTATAATTTAGTCCAAACAAAATAAAATTGTCAGCTTTCTTGACTGCCATCAACAGCTTAATAGAAAATTTAATTTGCTGAAGTAAATGTTAGAGGGATTTTGGTTTGTTGTCTGTTTTGGTTTTTATTTTCTCCAGAGGAGTATCACAAGACTGGGATAATATTGATTTGCAGCTCCAGCCACAAACAGAATCTGTCAAGATCAGAGTTACCATAACATTATTAGTTTCAGTTGTGTGAAGTTGGCATGGGATTTACTGTTCTGTAAAGGGACACTAATTATCTCATGTTATCAAGAGTTTTAAAAGCATTTTCAAATATGGTGCTAAATAATTACGTATGTCAACAGTCCTACGGCAGATAACATAAGAATTAAAAATATCTATCTACTATCAGTCCCTTTCACTCACTGCAAAAGAGCTGTGAGCTCATAATTTGATAAACCTAACCCAGAGGAAAGAGAGGAAACATGTTTTATTTCATTATGAGAAACATTTTTTCCTCCCCCATTATGTTATTAGTATAGATTCAAAGGCACTGAGATGATAATTCCGGCCTGGAAAATGAAATTCTTCTCCAGGGACCCTTTTCAAACTGATTTGCTCAATCAGAGGTCTCTCCTGGCTACCTGATACTGGCTATGATGCTTCAGAGCGTCGAATCAAGAGATGATTACAGATGATGACATTAAGGAGGTTCAGGTTTAGTGCCATCATGGTGGCAAATCAAAAATGTGATTGTCCAACTCAGTACTCAGGAGCTCCGTGTAGAAATCTTGTTATTTACTAACTCCTCATGTCTTGCTGTGAAAACAAAATTGATATGCTCTTACAGTGTATAAATGCTCATTCTAAGAATATTTTGTCTGGCATAAGCATTAATGTTTCCAAGAAAATTCCTTCAGTCTCCTTTTGGCTTTATTAAGATTACAGCTGTTTTCATACTTCCAGTGACTTGTCACTTTATCCATGTTTCATGTGATTCAACTCCAAAATCAAAGCTGGCTGTGAGTATCAAGATCTCTAGTAAAAAATCCTTTGCAACATTTAGACCCCTTTGATACTGGTTTTGGAAAGGGAATCTGATCAAAGAGATTCAAATTCTGAAAGTTATTTAAAAATACAAACTAAAAAGCCTCCAAGAAAACAAAAAGCTTTTTGTGGAATAGCAATGGGTTCCCCTTCTTGCACTGTAAATCAATTTGTTTCTTGTGATTAAAACTAATAAACTTATGTCTTTGTTCAAACATAATTTTACCTGGAGAATCACAAGATATTTAAGAATTCTCCTGATTTCTATGCACCAGATGTCCCACTTCAACTAAACAGTAGTAGACAGTAAAAACAACTAAAGAGTAGTAGAACACAAGATTTCTTTCAAAGTCCTTTTAGACAGAAGGAACTGGTAATAATTCTTGTTGATTAATTAATAAAGATTCAGAGTATCCAGCTTTATTTACTTTGCTGCTCTGTACATTTTTGCTTTAGAACCAAGTAAAGTGTTTTTATAGCTTCCTTCAGGATTTATCTGCAAGTAGACAGTTTGCCATTCACATTCCTGGGGGTCTACACTCTGGTCATAGTCTCCAGGCTATCAGTAGAAGTCCAAGGATTTTTGTGTTTTGGCCAGAGTAACTGAAGTCTGGATGTGACAGAAGATTTACCAAATTTTGATTTAGATAGTTTGATTTCTATTCTGCAGTGTTCCAGCAAAAATCAAGGTAATACTGCAGCCATGTAAGAAAATGTCTGTGGCTAACATCAACTTTCACTTGAGGAATAAGTATACAACTGTGCTGTACACTGACCATCTCGGCAAGAATCCCCAAAACTGCTCCACTTCTGAATTCACCAGGGCAGAACAAGATTATGTGGTGTTGTGGGTCAAAACACTTTAAAGAGAAGCACACTTGGCACAATATTTTCATCATTTAATGAGAGAATAAATAAATATTCAGTTATTACCTTTGTCTTGGTTTCATGGACAAGGTCTGTTGCCTTGGTCTGTCCTTACTGTTTGCAATTTGATCATCAGGTTAGATCAACTACCTCTTATTCACACATTTTGCCAAAGGGTTTTATTTTTTTTTTTACACGAGGAGTCAGACTTAAATATTTATTGATATATAACATCTATGTGAAAGCCAAAAAAAGCTTCAAAAAGTGAAACTAGAAGTGAGAGTTGAAATTCAAAGCTACCAGATTTAAGATGTTTCAAAGATTTCAACCTGTTATATATAATGGTTTACAAAAGTGCCTTTTGAAAGTCGTTTTCCCTAACACTTCTGGGTTATGAGTGAAATCTCTTCTGTTTGTTATTTTCATGATGTTCAGACACTTATCTAATACAGCGTGAAGGATTTGATCCTGAAAAAACACCTGCAAATGTAAATAAATCAACTGACTGTGACCAGAGTTAGCTAACAGGCACAAGAAAGTAGTTAAGTAGAAAGTAGTTAGTAGAACTTAAGTTCTGCACTACAAACAGAGCATATTCAAGAAATAAATGAAAAGGAAGAGAGGGAGAGAAGAAAAAAAATCAGAGATATGATTTTGAAATAAAGTGTAAATGAAAAGCACGCATTCAATATGAAGCACTAGACCATGTTAAAAAAATTATACTACCCTAAATAAAACAAATAATTGAGGCAGAAAATCTAGAACTTGATGATAATCAAATTAAATTTAAAAAATAACAGAAGGAAAATGCAATCCTTTAGAACTAGAGACAAATCAGTTGAAGAAAAATAAAAAGGATATATTGGTTGGTGAAACCAAAGATGTTTAATTTGTCACAAAATAACACTACAGAACAATAAAGCTATACATACAACAAAAAGAACATTAGAGTTATCTGTATTTGAAACAAGGATCCAAGCCTCAGGTGTTTGCAGGAATGGCTGAAACAAGATTTTAAAGGGTTTTCAAACCACTAATAGTTTTATTTTCTTGCTTTACTTATTTTTACACAAGCAGTTGCAAAGTGATAAACTACAGGATAAGCACAAAGTGATAATAGAATTTGATAAGACAGAACATGTTCAGTGCAGTATAATTCATACCAGATGGTGAAACTAGCAGAAGTTACAAACAAATAAATGATTCGTTCAAGTCCAACGCTGACCTCCCAGAATTCACGGGGGAATGTCAGATAAAAGAAAACATCTTTGCCCCAAAGCACAATTTGATGGCAGCTACAGTACAAGAAAGCTCATGTTTAAGCAATCACCTGACTTCTTCCACTTTTACTGCTTGACAATATTTTGGCCCAACACCAAAACGAGTCCAGTTCTAGGACCTCAATGCAGTTGCGAAATCCTCTCATTCAAGGTACGTTTTTCCCCTCTCTTCCACCACTGCTTGATAGCACCACTCTTTTCATAGCAGGGAGGTATTCCTAGCTCAGTCCTAGTCCAAGACTTATTGCAGACTTCTGTTGGACTCTCAGGGGATGAAAAGGGGAGAAACAGCAAGACCATCAGAAGCATTCATTCTTGACCCTCACAAAGGTTACACATGCCCCAGGCCTGACTTGTTAAAACGCAAATAATCCTATTTGCTAAAGGGGAATTTTCATGAGACAGACTCCTGCTAACAAATAAATACTTCAAGAGTATTGATTACCATCAGAGAGACCATCATCTGGTACAGTTTTGCCATTCCTAGTCTGAGCAGCCTTCAAACTAGCAGCTAGAAGAAAAGAGTCTTTATTATTCCATGTCAGCCACCAACTTCCCTCCAGGCAGGATAAGATTTGCCAATATTTTCTGTAACACATTCATGGGCATAACAAGAAAGAGTATTGCTATTAACTGGCCACAGCACTGACTTCACACTTATTAACTTCTCTGATCTCCTCTTCCTCTGTCCCCAATTAGCAGAGGATGCTTGTTTGTAAGCTTCAGGCTGGAAGCCGTCACCCTCACATCCAGCTGAATGTGTGGCAGTAATTGCTCCAGCTGCAAAGCTGCCTTCAAGATCAGAGGTCCCTCCAGCCCCGGGCCTTTCTGCAGCTGTGTGCCCTCCTGTCAGCCTGGCTGCTGCAGTGGAGTCTCAACCTTGCTGGGATGACTGCTGTGCTTCCAGAGCTCTTTGGTAAAGAGTAAGGGCCTGACTCCCAAGCGCCTTGGGCAGCGTGCTGTCATTTACCTCTATGCAAACTGGGTATAACATACTGCTGGAGCAGTACATTAGACAGATGAAAACTACTAAGATCAAGCTAACAACATGAAATGGTTTCTTCTCAGCAAGAAACTTCAATAAGTCTCTTTAAATTTAAGTGTAAAATTCTCTTTTTCTGTACT
>NW_008239110.1:4993774-5051183 GCF_000691975.1 Corvus brachyrhynchos
AGGGGCTGATGCTTTCACAAGCAAGCTTCTGAGTTGTTTTTTTTTACACTTCTTGTTTTTCTCACAGTTCAGCAAACACAATCAAGGCTGCTCTGTAAAGGTATTTTACCAGGCTTACCTGATTCACACAGCAGGTTGCAGTGACAAGAACAAGATATCTGATGTGAAAGCAGACTGATCCAGAGGAAAGGAATAGTAATCAAAGATAAAATTGTTAATGGAAAGGAGAAAAAAAATTTAAGGAGCTATGCAAGCAAAAAATGCTGGTAAAGAACAATTGAGTTGTTAGCTTTAATTACAGACCAAGTGAGAATAAAAGGAGGAAAAAAAAAGTACTGTCTCCTAAAGATGAAAGTGGTGCTTCCTTCTCTCCCTTACATAGTGTAAGGAAATAAGCCCTTAATGTAGGTGTCAGGATGAATTCAGCAAAAATGCAAGCAAAGAAGGCAGGACCATCAAAGTAGTAAAAATGAACAAAGCAACGCCATACACAATTGTGACCTACAGCCTGTAATGGCCCAGAAGAGAGACATACCTATTTGCTTACTTTGGGGTTTGTTTCTTTTTTTCTGTGGTTACTAGTTCTCCAGTCTGTTTCATTTCTTCTCCTGGTAATTTCACAAAATATGCTTTTACTACTTATTTTATAACTGAGTGGTTTGGGGCTTAGTTGATTTTGTTTATTGTGTGTGGGGTTTTGTTGCTTTTTCTTTTTTTATTTTTTTTGTTTGGTCAGACGTAACATCTTGTGGAATAAGAATGAACAGCTTGAAAGAAAGTGCGGCTGTGCAGCATCTTTCCCCCTACCTACAGGGGTAGAGGCTGTCATAACAAACTGTTTGGAAAGCCAACAGTGCCTAAGTAGTTCAAACATCAGCAATGTTACGTATCCAAGCATGTCTGAATTGCAGTCAAAGGCAGAACTGTAGAAGCTATCTTTGAACTAGACAGCTCGTGTGCCAACAGCAATGTATCTCACATCACCACAGTTCTTCCTTCATTATTTCAAATGAATTTCCTGATGTGATCTATATGAAGAGAATTATAGAGTCCAGCACACCTGGGCAATACTAGTAATAATAGCATCTCTTTTGTAGTAGAATTACAGTGATGTGCAAGGAGAATATGCTACATTAAAAAAAGAAAATTTAAAAGACTTTTAATTAATCCTCATGTTTTTTTCATAGGGGAACATCATTTTTCCTTCTCTAAACATCAGAAAAATCTATTCTTTACATTCAATAAGTACTCTATCCATCCATCCGTCTACCTGTAGACAAGAATATCTCACAGTATGATGCATTTCCATCTCTCTCCATGGAATCCCAATATTTGCTGTTAAATAAAACAAAGACAGGGTCCAGTCTCCAGGCAAATGGTTTGGCTTAGCTATACCCACACCACACAGCACTTAGTATTCATCTTTCCCTGAGCCTCAGTCACCTTAAGTCATGCTTATCACCTCTGTATGTTTTCTTTCCAGTTGAACGTGTCTAGACTACTGAGAAATCTGTGTTGCAGTCTACCAGTGTTTCACTGCCTGAAACTGGGGATGTTTTGGGGGCTCTGGGTGTAGCTTGAGTGTGGACACATGGTAGTGCTTGAGGATGCCGGTCTTGCTGGGTGTTGTTGGAGGACTGCACGGGGCAGAATTGCTACACTGCATATCTCTCATGGGTGGGGATATGAGAGCTACACGACTCATCCTATGCCCCAAATTTTACCCAGACATTGTTTCAGAAAATTCTGGTGCCAAAACTATGACTGGGAGCATAACATTTAAATAACATTCATGATGACAGAACAGAGCACATCCTCAACCCCACTCCCTGCATCTGGTTTATTCAGCAATGTAGATAAAGCTTATGATGCACACATTCCTGACTAATTTTTCCACTTCTTTTGTCTTTTCTTTTCCTAGAATACCCCTGACAAAGGGATTGCACAAGGCAATTGAGTCAGTGGAATCTTTTAACAGGACCTAGCAGTCAGCAAAGAAAAGAATAAAGTCAGGAAGCAAGTATAAAGGAACAAAAAACTGATTGCAGCAGGACATTACATGTAATTAATATTAATCCAAAGGAAAAAGAGGCTCAGATAGCCATGTCAGCAGTATTTCCATTGATGTGGTGACCTACTCAAACATACAAAATATTTTTTCCCCTGTGTCACAGATCCATTACAGAAAAGCTACAAAAGGTATCTCAGGGTCTGGGGGCTTGTTTGCTCTTATTCCCCCCCATTCCCCCCCAAAAAAAAAAAAAGAAAGAAAGGAAAAGAAAGAACAAGCTAAAAATCCAACTGCAGAAAGAGACAATAACAACTCCTTTTTACTGACAAGCTGCTCTAGCAGTTTAGTTGGATTTCTTGCTACTTTACTATTAGTTATGAATTTTTGAAGCCCTTTTCTCCTTGCAGAGAAGACACAACAGAGATGATGTGGGCTAATCATGGTGTGTGAGCCAACACTCCCATTAACAGGGGCTCTGATGCAGTCACAACTGTGCTTACTGCATCTGAGCACTGATCAGTCTCTGGCACTGAAAACCTGAAGTATAAATGTATACTGCAATCACATTTATAAAAACACCTGCATAGAAAGACAATGAATATGTGCAAAAAGGATGTGCCCTGTTTTTCCAGGGAAGTTCACACTACAACTTATTTTGCTGCAGTTAGTCTTCAAGTAAATGAAAGCAAAATCATTATCTGCTGACCAATGTAATTAAAGAAGTGATTACTTTAACAAGTAATTGGTTACAAAGTGCATAACCAGTCACCAGAAGCACAGACCATATGTTCTTAAATATGACCAAATCATTTGCATAGTGTTTATGTGCAATATATAAAAACCAAATGAAAAATCTGCTGACAGGGAATAAGCAGCAATAAGGGTGGAGTGATATGTTAAATCCCTCATTCTGGATCATTTGGGTAATGTTCCATTCATTTTAGATTCATGAGTAGAAGCCTTTACAGATTGGGCATGCATACCATAAATCTCAGGTTATCCATTATTAGGTGGCATTCTGCTGTTTGCAATTGTACATGTTTACTTTGTGCATAATTAACTGCATAATAGCTGTCTGTGTTCTGCACAGAATTTATACACAGACTCTCATCAAAACAAATGGCTCTAGAAAGTAGGCCAGTTCCATTAAGCTATCCACAATCTGCATTTTCTAATACTGCTTCTCAGAAAATGGAGTTGGAGCTCTGATTTTCCAGCTGCAATTAGAGTAAAATCCAGTCTCTCAAAAGGCCCCGTGTTCATGTTTTCAGGGTGTTTTATTAAATCTTACAGAAGTAGTTGGAACATCAAGGGGTGGAGACAGAGCAAAGCTTGAGTATACATAACAGAAACTGGGATGATACATTTCCATGAAAATAATAAGTACGGAGCAGATTTGGACAGGCAATTGATCATTGCACAGCTCCATGCTATGGATCAAAAAGTTCACCCTGCAGTTCTTCCATTTCTGTGCATGATTACCACTACGAGATCAACTACTTCTGCCATCCGGTTTCTTTATACACTGTATGTCAGCAAAAGCTTCCAGACTTCTTTCTCCATAATACAAAATCAGATGGAAAAGAGAAAAAATAAAGTAAAATAAAATCATGTTGAAAGAAAGGAGGGAAAGCTACTAATCAAATAAAATAAGGCTCAGAGAAAGAGGGAAAAGCTGCTAATAGGAAGGTCTACAGCTACAGATTAAAATGAGACAAAATATAGAGAAATGGTGAATTTAACTGCTTCATGGAACTGCAAGATGATGTCACTACATTTTTAAATTATCTAGATGCTACATAAAGAATATTTAGTACAAATGCAGGTATGCAGTGAATATTATTTTACAGCTTATATGCCACACAAAGAAAGTGTTTTATAGTAGGAGTTGTTTGAAAAGTGATTACTAAAAATGTGTGGGAAAAAATCTTATAACCTACCCTTTTGTTTGAAGGATGTACTGTGATAAAATGTTGTTATCATGGTGCAAAATAATATAAATATTCATAATAAATAAAATCTCTCAGACTGGGCAGCTTTAAGCTAAAAAGCATTAAGAATGTAAACAGTCCACTAATGCTAATGAGCTTCCATTTTTTCCATATGAAATGTTGAAGGCCTAAACATGAGAGAAACAAATTATAAGCAAAATTAATTGCAAAGATAATTGCATGCCTTTTACATAAATTCTTTTGTTTCTGTTGTCTTACAGGAAATGCTCATGTAAATTTACATTTTTTTGTTGAAAAAAACTATACCCTACATTCATTTGGAGAGGAGATGGGGAGGAAATTGTTTGTTTCCTGGTTTTCATTTTTTCCTTTAGAAGAAGCTGTGGTTTTCTTTCAGGACAGCACTGAGAGACGTTTTTTTAAATTATTTTTCCAATTGCTTTGTTTGGGAGGGGTTGCCCTCAGTCCACACCTTGCATGCCCCAGAGAATTCTGGTACATCTGGTTTCTGTATTGTCAAAATGTAGGATTTTTCATTTGAGGAAATTCCAAGATCTTATGAAGCAAATGACAGTGCCTTTCCAATATTCACATTAAAACCATTATATATTTCTACAGCCTGACATGGTTTCCTTTATTTTTTTTCAAAATTCTTCACTATTGAAAATTACATTTCAAAACATATCAAAATCAAAACCAAAACCTGCCACATTCTGCAAGATGATGTCTATACATTTTCAAATTTTCTAAATGCTACGTAAACAATAATTACTACCAACTCAGGTGAGCAGTGAGTATTATTTACACTGATCTGCTGCATAAATAAAGTGCTTTATAACAGGAATTGCACACAGTCCTCATGCTGATTAGTCCCAACGTATTTTTCTCTTTCCTTTTGTTTTTGAAATACAAGGGTTGAGAAGCTAGCAAAAAAAAGTCCCTCCTGCAGGATTTTCCAGGCTGGGGTTTATTTATTTCTTCTCAGACATTGTAACACTGCTGCTTTATACCCTTCTTTTTGCCAAACACCTCGTTCTTAACAGCTGCTTCTGTAGATTGCTGGTTTGTATTCTTTTTACAGATGATTTACTAACATATACACTTCCCTAAATTTAAGAAAACAGCTCAACAAAGGCTCTTAAGAACCCAGTGGAAGGCAATAGAACTTTCTGCTTATTTCCCATTTATGCCTTTGAGAATCCCTACCCTCACCCCTGAGAGCACCATTGTACAAGTTGAAATAAAAGTCTGCATTCATCAAACAGCTACTCTGGTAGAGCCATCCTTTTCATTCAAAAGACCTCATCATCCTTCTTACAAAAAAAAAAAAAAAAAGGAACAAGAAAAGAGATGGAGCTCTTCAAAGAGAAGAAAAAGAAAGCTTTAAGCATTAAATGCCACCAGAACCCATGCACGTTCAAGAGGTACATGTATAAAGCCATGTACAGGTGGGTCTTAAGCAAACTCTCCATCTCAGTTACAATCAAACTCAGCACTTCACTTTGAACACCTGATGCTCCTGGCTTTCAGGAGGCTCGTTGATTTTCATTAATTGAGCACTTGGTTCTTTTCAATTTGTGTTTTCTCTTGTAATGTTTAGGTAGTATATACACATTATTTGTGTACAAATGAATAATATGTATGTCTTCAATATGCAATTTAGAAACACAAAAATACATACACATGCTATGCTGTGAAAGATTATCCCCAATATATTTTCTAACAAGAAATATACATAAAAGCATGGGTTTTTTCACTAAAATCTATCTGCTTGTGATTTTAACATCCTCATGAGGCTATTTTGTGCCACAAGAAAGGTAAAGGAATAAGAGAATGAGAAAAAGATACTTCGGGATTTGTATTGTATTTTTAATGTTGTTGATTTATAGTACAGTACTGAGAAGCATACTTTAACAAAATGAGAGCCTTCACTAGTGAGTGAAATGCTCATTAAATACTAAATATGCATACTATGTATACTACATTTATATTATAAATATAACGTATTTATGTAAACACATTCGATTAATATATTTCTAGAAAATTAATTAGATTGTATGAATATGTGTAATTATATAAAAATTAATATATTAAATATATGTGAATACATACTTATAAATATTATTTTTATAAAAATATACATACTAAATGTGCACAGTAAGAACAGAAAAGCTTTCTCTAGTTAGTAATCTTCTTTTTAAATAACATCTGATGATTTCAGGGTAAAAAATTTTCCTTCTTTGTAATACTCAATGGTGCATGAGTTGCTCCTTTGTTAGGGCTTCAGAGATCTGGAGGAACAAAATTGCCCAGTTTGGCACCTTCTTCTTCCTGGAAGTAAGCAGTAAACCAGGGAATGTAATGTATGTCTACAGTCTATAATTAGTCAAAATTTAGGTAGATGAATTCCAAGGAATGGCTAGAGAGGGGAAGGGTAAGTCTGAGCAGCTTCAAAGAGCTATGCTAGACATAGCCATGGTTTGTTTTGTTTGCAGCAGCTCAGGACAAAGAGGGAGTAAGGACTTCTCTGCTCCTTCTTTACCGCTGGGTTATAGTCCTCTCATCTGACTGACCACAGTCATTGACAATAAAGGCCTCTACATAGGAATGGGTAATGCCTGGTTTGCCTCCCAGCCTCTGAGGTTTAGTGGCCTATTTTTGATCATTCCTCTGTGATGTACTCTATAAAACTTTTTTCTCTGACAAGGAAGAGACTTGAGACACATACTTTGGCAATAAGCACACATATTGCAGATGTGTAATTTGGTCAGACAAATCCAGCCTTTTCTGTCTGCTCTAGTTTCAGCATCTACATTAGTGCTGCTTAAGGCTTGTCTAAGACTTTAGTTCTCTGACACAAATGCTAAATTTTTTTTTCCTGAAAGCCTGTGGAGGTAGAAATTCTGCAGCACCAGGATTTAATCTGGTCTGGTGATCTGAATCATTCTAAAAAAAATCTGGGACAAAACTCGTAATCTGAGTAACTGAGCAGGTAATGTCTGAATCCTCACTCCATTTTTTGGTTACTCTTTCACCTTGATAATGTCCATCAGATGTGATCTTCCCTTTCAAGCTCTTTCCATTCTGTTGAAAGAGCTCTAACATATTTCTTTCTCCAGAAGTTCTTTGTGTTGGGATAGAGAACTGTCCTACTCTGCCTCACCTGATGATCTGTATTGATATGCAGAAAAGACTCTCCACAACTCGAAAGTTGTAAAGGTAGCATGGGGAATCTTTCCTCCAAAGACATGCGAACTGTTCACAGTATTTAGCTTGGTATATCTCAAGTTACAAGTTACATATGCATTAGGTTACACAATATGCCTATACATATTCATTACCTAGCCCCACCTAGCCCCGCTTTGTATTATAATGAGCTCAAAAGTTATTTCCACATGCCCTGCACGTGCACAGTGCCTCCTGGTAGTCATGGACAGGGGTTTCAAGATGAAGTAAATGAGTCTTCTTCAGGGCTGAACTTTTCACCTTGTCCCCTTGCATGTGCTCACTGAGTTCCTGGTCCAAGTCCAAACCTCAAGGCTGGTTTAAGCTGGTTTCACGGTCCGAAAGCAGGATCTTTTGGTCACGGTGTCTTCCTCTTATCAGTGGTCTGGCATCTTACCCCTATCCTCCCCTGCATCCTTCCCTTTTACCTGGCCAGTGTGATAAGTATTGAGAATGCTATATACATTGTTTAGCAGGCAGCTACAAAATTTAGCAATACCAGTGATTCCCACAATCAGCAATTAACCCTTAAAGCATAAGCCCCCTGTATCAGTATTACTGGGAAAGCCAAGCCACAGGGTAAACAGGCCCTACCCGAGGTGCTGGTGGTGAGACTGTTGTGCATTGTCCTAAATGAGATCTTACTGCAAAGGGTTCCAGTGGCTCTTTCACTCCAGCAAGCTGGCAACAAATTTTAGTCCTGTTGCAAACTTATCCTGACAACTGCATTCACTTCCAGGCTGGTCTTAAAATCTGTAGAAGAAATTCTACTAGAAGCTCTGGATTCCATTAAAAAATAGTTTTAGTCACTATTCAAATTTACATTTTGTAGACAATAAGAATGAGGCATGAATTTCTATTCACTGGGTAAGAAATCTTATTCCCCTGTGAGCCAGTATATTTTTCAGGAACAAAGAGAATCATGAACGTTTAACATATAAAAGCACAAAATCACAGGAAATAATTGAATGTAAATTTATTTCATCCCAAACATCCATTATAACAGCAGACATTTTTTAAATGAACTGATTTTACATCATGCATGTCCGAACCATCCTATTTCTCTCCACTGGTTAGAAGGAAAGATCCCAGTGAGAAAACTAGGTGAAGATACCTCATCAAAAGCTAGGCAACAAAAATGCCAACATTCCTGTTTTCTGATAGAGTTTTTGTTCTTGCAAATTATACATATAAGTTTAGAGCTCAAAGCCAACTTCTCTAGTGAGTTGTAAATATTTACAGTTATTGTCTGGGATACCATCCTGGGTCACTGCTACATTTACCTTGCTGATTTTTCGTATTCTAGGATTTTGATCAAAGATTTTATGAGAAAAGTGATATTCCAAAGTATCCAAAGTTTTGCTTATTCAAAGTAGCAGAATTTTTCCTAATGGTAGAATGTGTTCTCATCTCTAAACTGTACTGTGTTCAGAGTAAAGTCCCAAGGCTGGTTTTCTCAAGAATGCTAAGCTGACACGTGTGAAAGTGATGACTGCTTAGGTCTATACTCCAGCATGTGTATACAGATGGAAATAAAACAAGTTATATTTATACTTTACGTTACTGATTTCTCTTTTACTATGAAGAGGAATTATAATGTCCTGGGCATTTATAACTGTTCTGTAAAGGATTAGATTATAAAAAAAATCGACTAGCAATGACAGTAGATCCTTTTCACAATGTGTCTTTCAACCGTATTATGCAGAATTTACTTAATGTTTGCTGCTTCTATATGATTTGTTCACAAAGCCATAGAAAATGAGCACTCTACAAGTTATCTGATATAAAGCACCTATGAATGTTTTTTAAGTATTAGCAGAGATCAATACTTAAAGTCATGACTGCTTTTTACAGGGCTATACTTGAATCCATACTTAGAGCAGTTTAAGTTGCTTTCAGAACATGTTTGTGGTTAATACAAGAGGAAGATATTTATAGCATCAGGAACTGTTACAAAGTGAGCTTGATCCCCCTCTTCAACTGCTCTCTATAAATATCAAATCAAAAAATATAAGAGCATATTCAGTTCCACTGTAAACACAAATGCTTCTCAAATATGCTGCCTCACAGTCAGATTCACTGACATTGAAAGTCATTATTAAGCTTTACACAGCCATAATCTCCTAACTGTTGCACAATGACAATACTCTGATGTCCAACAAGCAATTTCTTGCACACTTGTAAAGTCAGCCCAAACCAAACCCTATATTAATCATATCAATAGTATTGACTGTTTCATTTATTTTCTCATCTAAGTCTCTCAGACATACTTGAATAAGCATGTCAACCCATAATTCCTGGTTTCCGTTTAGTAATGGGAATGACAAAGGTATAGTCTGTAGCAATTTGTGTCAAACCAGTGTCATGTTATTTTTAACTGTGTTTGGTAGGGAATTTGAAGTGTTGTGAATAGGGCTATCAGTCTCTCTACCACCTACAGCATCTTTGTAGACAATTTTCATCACATTTGAATAATGTTTTGGCACAGGAACACTTTGTCTGAGATCTGGAAGCACATTCATATACAGTTTTCTTACATTTATCATGTCCCATATAACCTGGAAAAGTTAGAAAGAAATGTGCCATTTTCTTTTCCACCCCACTGGAAGTTCTGCTAGTTCTTGTCATCAGTAGGGCATAGAGGCCACCAGAAACAAAGCCAGGCATTCTGCAATGACTTATCCAAACACTAAGTTAGAAATAACAAGGTCTCTTCCCTAAAAAGAGACACTATCACTTTCTAACATTGGTGTCTGCTATGTCTGTAAGAGTCAAAAGAGGCTAACTTTACTCTCTCCCACAGCCTAGTAATGCATAATCAAAGAGCCACATATTATATACAAGGGAAGATGAACATATTAGAGAGGACATTTCATTAACAAAAGAGAGAGAACTTCTATCAAAACTCAGTGAAGACGCTTCCCTAATATTTGAGAGACCCTTTTATACACAACAGTGTGAATTACTACTGCCTGTACTCTGGTCTGAGGAGCAGTCAGGGGCTTACCTGCAAAGAGTGGCAGATCACCATGACAACTTATATCAGTCTGGATGTTTCTGATTAGTTATTTGTGGTAGAAGTTTAAATTCTGTTCCTTCCTTAGTAGTCTTAACACATGAACACTGAACTAAGAGTGTATGTATTTATCTTTATTTTCCGTTTACTATTATTTGCCTTTGCTGATAGCTCTCACTTTCTGCCTCTGTCATTGTATTAGCTTGCATTAAATTTCCACTAACAATAATGTGATTTAGGCATTGCAAAAGGAGCCATGAAAATGAGAATAAAGAAGTTGCCCTTAGCACAGAAACTTTTTAAGAGGTGTTACTTGATAAGACACCAACTATATACATATGGGAGAAAAAGAGAAAGCATGTTAAGATCAGAGATAACATAAATTTTTCCTACAGTAATCAGAATTCATGTACTGTTTCCTTCTAAGGAAACACTAATGACCCATCAGTTTGCACAAGCCAAACAACCAATGCTAGAAGTTTAAAAAAAAAGGTGCAAATTTTTCTGTTTTAATTGTTGAATAATTTCAATTTCTTCTACTGTGGGTCAATTGCTGTTATAAACAAACTATGTTTCTTTCAGATTATGAAGGTTTTTTCTTAATTCATCAGGAGATCTTTCCTATTTTATTCTTTAATACAGAACTCCATCTCTTAGATTTAGTGGGATGAGATGTAATCTAAGGAAATCAAGGGTTCTACTGTGCATGCCATTCTTCTCTCCTTACTAGAAATGGAACTACTGGTATTTTGAATGGAGAGGACAATGCTTCACCACATTAATCACCATTATTTAACAGAAGAGTCAGATACCATCCTTCACTTCTGTCTTGAAACATCCCTGAATACAACACCTTTGAACTTTTGATGCTCAAAATTAAAATTTAGAAAAGAAATATATAAAGTAATATTTTAAGTAATAGTTACCCAATCAAACATGTTTGGTTTTTAACTGAAAACAGAAAGGAAACAGGAAATATTTAAAGTCTCAATACCACAGCGATGTTCTACCATACACAGGTTCTTTTTTAACAGTTAGTGTTTGTTGGAACCCTGGGTTTAGAGAATTTAGGTTTCTGGGATATAACAATATATATATGTAATGATATGGAGGATTTTGGGTGTGGATTTGTTCTTCATCTTTTCTCCTTCTTCTTCACAAATCTGGCTGTTCTGGTATTGGATCAAAAAACCCGCACTGTGGGCCATGAATAGATAGTTATTGGATTATAAATAAAAACATATTACTTAGCATTTCTTAATTGGTTGATTTGGACCTTTACATGGCCTTGGAAGGTAGAACTCGGAGCCATTTTCCACCTTGTTAACTTGGAGGCACACTCTGTGCAGCTGTGCTATAGATAAGAAAACAATAAACATCAATTAGAAGAAAAGCCAGGTGTCTCCTGCGTTTCAATCTGAACTCTGAGTAAAAGAGCTCACGATTCAGAGGCAAAACAAAAACAGAGAAATTAAAAAGTGTTTATGTAAACGCAAACTGTGAAAGGAAACAAGAAATCTAAAGGTCCATCTAGATCAGGATACTGTCCCTGACTGCAAACATAATGTGTGGCCAGCAGGACTAGGGAAGTGATCATTCTCTCTTGGCACTGATGAGGCTGCATCTTGAGTACTGTGTTCAGTTTTGGGCCCCTCACGACAAGAAAGACATTGAGGCACTGGAGCATGTCCAGAGAAGGGCAACAAGACTGGAGAAGGATCTGGAGTACAAGTCCTATGAGGAGTCATGGAGGGAGCTGGAATTGCTTATCCTGGAGGAAACGAGACTATGGGGACGCCTTATTGCTCTCTACAACTACCTGAAAGGAGGTGGTAGCCAGGTGGGCATTGGCCTCTTCTCCCATGTAACAAGTGACAGAAGAAGAGGAAATGTCCTCAAGTTGCACAAGAACAAGGTTAGTTTGTTAGATATTAGGAAAAGATTTCCTCACAAACCATTGGAACAGGCTACCAGAGAAATGGTAGAGTGGCCATCCCTGGAAGTGTTCAAAAAACACATGAATATGGCACTTTAGGACATGGTTTAATGGTGGTGGGGCTAGGTTGATGGTTGGAGTTGATGATCACAAAGGTCTTTTCCAACAATGGTGATTCTTTGATTCTAAGAGTGAAAATGAGGGAAGCACATCTAAAGATTCCCCTATTTTCAGCTATTTTCAGTTCAGTTTGTGATTTAAAGATGAGATGTTTTCTATGATAAATTCTAGACACTAAGAACTATACAGAAGTCTATATTATTCTCAAGAGATAACAAGTGACCTATCAATAAGCCAATTCAATTATCAGAAGTAATTTAGCCTATGCTTTGCATAGGTTAATTTAACTTAATTTAACTTAATTATTACTGAATTATGTTGTATGTATTTGCGCTAGGTGGAGAATTAAATGTGGATGTTTTTGGAACAGAGAGATAATATTTTATTCCTAGAAACTTCAATGTTTAATGCAAGGACAAGCCTAATATTTTACCATACACTCAGTCAAAGATATTGAAATATGAAACACACTGTTGCTGTCATACGCAACCTCAGTCACCTCAGATTTTGACATACCAAGAATCTAGGAAAAAAGTTGTAATGTTGCTATCACAAATATTTACTGTCCCATTACTGCAGCTGTGTTAGAGATATAGACACAGGTCATTTCTCTGAAAGATCAAGACATTGACATTGTTAGTATTTAGCCTTTTCAAATCCATTTAAAAGAGACATAATTAAAAATCCCCTCAGCAACCTTTTCTGGTTCATAGCCTGGGCATGGGGCAAGTAATTACTGACTCAATTTTACTGTGTTCTCTGAAACCACTTATTTAAATGAACATAGATAATCTCTTCTCAAAGGACACCAATTTTGTAGATATTATATGGCTGATCAAGTTCACTAACTTGCTGCTGAAGGTACAAAATTATTTCTGTGAAATCAAATAAGCAAATCACTACCCATGGTCTTTGGCAAGGTAGTGTGCTGTTAGACTTACCCTTTCAATGAGGTGTTACAGGGAAGCCACATCTGCTTGCCTTTCTTATCAGATGGAAGTCAAAAGACCCCCAGCAGTACTATATTCATGCTTATCCTCATGTCCTTGCCAGTGTTCTTTTAGCCAACAGTCTATGAAGTCCTGAATCTGGGTCCTGTAAGCTTGAGTCATTGCTGAACATAATGTATTTTGTGATATCTACATTGTCATTGCACAACACTTTTATAATATTATTTATTGAAATATTGTCAATACTGCACACATGAAATTGACTTTGCAGAGACAAACCTTTCAATTTAGAGGAACTTTTATTTCCACTCTTTACAATAACCTTTCCCAGACCAGTCTTCACAAACAACTTTCACATATGTAATTTAAGGAAAATAATAATTTACTTGCTACTTTGTGAAATGGGTGTGAAATGATAAGCAGCCCCCCTGAATCATCTGCCCTTGATAGATGACCCAGAATCCAGTCTCCAGAGAGCTGCATCCTGATCTGAATTCTACGACTGAAGACTGATTTCTAATACAAGTCAGACTACACTGTAACCCAGCATGCATAAAATGAGTAAAGGACTTTATTTACTCTTATCTCTAAGTAAAGCTCCAGCTCTTCACTCTTTTCTAATATACATTTAAATGACTTCAAGCCCTCTTTACGTTCCTGTCTTAAAATGATACTTGATATATTTCTGTATTGTATGGTTTGTGCTCAAGAAAAAAAAAGCAGCCTCATTAGATATTCACTTTGACATTCTAGTCCCAGAAGAAATAACATTAGTTTCATACTTATCCATCTGCTTTTTGTTTCAGCTGGAAAATCTCTGCTTATAATTTTCTAGGGACATGTGGGCGATTTTCCAGTTATGCCATTAAAATCCGCTACATCCTAAAAACATGCTAATGAATGTTCTCTGGTGGTTATGCCTGCAAAAAAAGCAGTGGAAAATGTGTCCCACAATGAAAAAGTTTGTCATTCACAAGCAAAATTCAAGTGATGCATCTTACTTTTTTTGGCTGATATGAAACCTTAGTTTAACATGTCTGCAAACATATTTAAACACAAATAGTTTGAATTTCAGAATAGAATACATAAAGTACTTTTTAAAGCCATCTCCCACAAGAAAAGGGCTGACTACTCATATTGCCGAGCAACTCTATTTTGTTACAGGGAACCCAATATCCAATTGTAATGATTTGGGGGGCACTAGTTAAAAGTAATAATTTGCATGAGAAATATTCTCATGCAAATTCTCTCTTCTCATTAGGAACTGCATCTCTTTTCTAAAATTGGCCAGCAGCAGTTTGGAGTCAGCCATCTGCCCAGAGGTCTTTTGTCTGTATGAAATGGCAGGTGAGCATTGTACAATCAGCAGTGTATTGATGGAACAACTAAGTGGTTCAGAAGTAACAGGGGAAAAGAACAGAATCTTGCTTGGTCCTTCATAGTGCTGAGATAGTAACATATTGCACATTTAATACTACGTCCTACCAAGAATTTCAAAGACCTTTACAAGCATTCAAGTTAGAAATGATAAGTTAATGATAAGTTATATCAGTTCTCATGGGCAGGCCTTCCATTCACCTCTTCTAGCATTTTTGTTTGGTCTATTGCTGTATTTTTTCCTTTTAAACAATTTTTATACTGGTTTAATTTTCCTCTACTCCCCTATTCTTTTTTTAAATTTTCTTCTTTTTTTGCCTATGCATTAAAATTAACATTGACATGTGGAAGTTGTGTATGCTCCAGCTTTGTGTTCTTATGAAACATTCCTTTGAGCAGAGACATTTTAGACAACAGACTCAGAAAAATTGACCGGAAAGAAGCAGGCCCTGGTGGGTTGCTGTATATTTGGGGCTTTTTTCCTGGATTTTAAACTTGTTTTTGAATATAGATCTTTAAAAACTCACAAAGACAAAAACCACAGGCACTCAATCAACGCATCCAAATTAATTGATTATTTGCATTTGCTGAATTCTGATTTCTGATGTCTAAAATCTTAAAGTGAGTTCTGTTCATGAAATTTTGTGTTTCTGTCTTTCTTTCTCTTGAGGAACTGTATTTACAGACTTTTAAACTTCTCCCAGAGGAATCATTACACTCTGATATATTTTTAAAAAATAACATCTTATAAGCCTACAGTTCATGTTTATGATATATACAAGCACAGCAGAAATCAGTTCCATCCAGACTGTAAGAAACTGGCTTGGCTTCAGGAATCAGCATTTTTTTCAATCATTAAGCACCAGTTAATATGCTTCATTTTAGGTTTACAGATGCCCCTACTGGAATATAACCTCCCTTGGGCTCTCTGTAAGTAATTTCTGACAGAGGTTAGAAAAGACTGAAAAAGTGAATATGCTGTTGTACCCCCCCGTGATTCTTCTCAGCTAGTATCAGTCTATGACTAAAGAACATACTGAGAGAAAAGTTATAACTGTACATCCATATTAAATAACCCTTTTTAAACTCCTCTTCCTTCAATTCATTAGCTCACCATTTATTTCTGTAATAACATAACTGTGTTTTCTTGTTTTATTTCTTTCCTAGCCAAGAATTCTCAAACTCTGTTGCCAAGTTGATTGCTGCAGACTACTAAACATAGAGGTAAATACTCCCTCATCTACTGCATAAGAGTTCAAGGACCTTTGCATATTTTCTGATACCAGGAAAAAAAAAAAAAAAAAAAAAAGGCTCTGGCTAATTCTGATTAAGTGCCAAGTTATAAAGATCTTATACTTTAGTATTTTTGGATAGTTATATTCTGCTCAGTAAGTTTAAAATCTAAGCCTTCAAGATTCCGATCACTCCAGGAGATTGTTTGAACTGAAGACCAGCCAATAAAACAGAGCATCTAAAATGCTAAAGCAGAAATATTGAGCTGATAGCAACAGGACATGTGATCCTGTGCACTGAAATATGTTCAGGGACGGATATTTTAGGGCGTAGATTGAAACTCATCTGAGCATACCTCAGAGATCCAACTAAGCCATCCAGTATTTCAGCTGAAAGGCCTATCACTGCTGAATGGTGTGGTCCAAATATCCTACCACTGGACAAAGGAATCATTATGGAATAGGATGTGCTGCTGATGGAAAAGATGGTTAATCTCAGAAAATATTAAAATAAGCACCTTACTCTATGGCTTCCACTCATCATACTCATTGAAAATATCAATGTTATAGGCAAAGAAGCACCACCTCTGTTTTTACTGTAGCAGTCCAAGCCAACTATTAAAATACCAGGTCATTATTGTTTCTGCCTGCATCTGCATGCTCTCTCCAATGACAGCTACATCACGTTTCTTATTAGGAGTTTATCTCATTGCATAGCTCTCACTATAATCCTGTGATTCATTACTCCTTCTGATCTGAATTATTTTTTTGGGAACTATTGGCAGCAAAATGAGTCAAGTTCAAATATACATATTCCTTTCAAATTTGACAAAAGTACAGCTTCTGGCTCTTGATGTAGTGTCCTGATTTCAGCTTCTCTTTCCATCCTGCACCAGGGAAATGTGAAAACACTTATGTTTACTTCCCCTGGTTATTAGAACATTCATTGTAATAGAATGAAGAGTACATGTATTCAGAGCATTCTTATAACATGTATATTATTAAAAGCAGCCCATATACCTAGGGGTAAAACTTTTATACAAAAGTACTAGACATTTCCCAAGTTTAAAATGCTGCTGAATAAATGTACATTTAAATTCATAGAAACTTCTTTTTACATGCCAAAGTTCTTAAATGCATTACTGGTGTGTCTTTCCAAACATCTGTGGCACTAGATGTTAAGAACCCAAAGAACATTATATAGATGAATGCATTTACTAAATTTGTAAGGATATTATGGATGGTTCAAAAATACGTAGATATACATCAATACTTAGCTCTCAGCTTCCTCGACATGAAAGAGCCTCAGAATCCATTTTCAGGGGAGAAGAAATATTTTTAATATTATCAAATGCTTATTATATATTGCCAGCTGAATTACAGGAAAACATTTGCTGATGGAGAAGTCACAAAAATCATAATTCATTCATAAATTCATAAACATTCATAAAATGTTGTTTTTCACACTAAAGTTTCCAGCAACATACAGGGGCTTTTTAGGTATCTCACCAAAAACTTCGGTTTTGGCTTTGATATTTCTCATAGTTAATGCCAACATTTTTAATGTGGAATTTCTCAAGGAAAAAAAAAAACCAGCCACTCAGAGGGCTGATAAAAGAAGAGATGTAACTAAGACTGTGCTTCTGCAATGTCATCAAGTGAGCATATTTGCTTAAGCAGAAGATTTTACTAGGTCTTTGTTAGTTTTGGACAGTTCAGAAATGTAGCCAGTTCAAATAGCAGTGGAAAAGTTTTATTTATTCAAGGAGGGTCTAAGCAGGGACCCAGGCATTGAGGGGATTGTCTATCCTCACCTCACTCTGAGGTGAAGACAGGGACTAAAGAGCACCTTCTTTTGCAGTCAACAACCTTCTTCTGTTCTGATGCCTCACCTTCTGTTGCTGCTTTATTCTACTTTGAAATCATATGCCTATATTCATGACAGAACGGGTGAAAACAGTCTTGAAAACACGGAGATTCAACAGCTATTTTTACAAACTTTCTGAAAATGTGGGGTGAAGAAAGACTCATACAGATTGCAAATATACGTGGTGTGGGCCATCATAAGGAGGGAAATAAAGTGCCTCTACTGTCACCTCTTATCGCAGAAATAGATGCATAGTGAAAGTGGCAGGAACCTGTTGAAGGAATAAAAAAAAATCCTGGACTGTGTTTTACCAGTGCTCACTTCACCAACTATGTAAACTATTGCATGGATCTAAAACCAGTTATACTAAGTGGATACTTAGCAAGCAAACCACAGAAGTAACAATGCAGCCTCTCTGCTGGTCTAGAGTCTATCTGCAGCTGCGGAGTTATGCATTACAATGGAAAGTTCTCTTATTCCCAAACATGGCTCCAGAGAAGGTCTGCTCAGCTACAGCTAAGTAATACAATTAATTAGCTTTCAAAGCAGGCTCTCATTCCCACCAGTAAATTGAAGATGTTCTGCTTCACAAGTCCTGCACCAAGGGAAACCATTTCTTTTCTTTGGAAAACTCCTCTGGAGCTCAGTTGTCCCTGCTTCTCACTTTCTCTCCAATGGATTAATTAAGCATGTCTGTGTTTCTATGCTTTAGCTGGATGGAGTTTATGTTTCTCCAGTGGACATGACTTCCTTCAGGATTAGATGAACAAAACTGAGACAATATCTTCTGAAAAGTAGCATAAATGCTTTTACAAGAAAACATTTGTGTTTTAGCCTTTTGTGGGCAACTGGGGGGGTTTTTTCTGGTACATTTTCTAGTTGCTGAGAAAATTGTATCTTTGCTTCAGAGATATAATAGCAAAAAGTTTCTCAGTGAGGCATAAGTCTGGGACACTGATAAACATATTCCCAAACATTACATTGTCAATGTAAGATCCACACCACAGCTAGCAGCAGGTATTGACTCCTTTCTCATATGAGCTCTGGAAAAAATGCATTCCTGATTCTCCTCTAACACCTCTGCTCAACACCAAGTATTGCTTATACTTTCCATGGTTATGGTTTCAGCATATAGAAGATTTGCTTTTGTTTTACTCTTTTTATTTTCTGACTTTTATGTTCAATTCTCCATCTTGTGTTCTGCTTTTTATTTCTCTCTGTTAGTAACTATGTTTGGAATTTTCAGTCACAAGGGAACAAAATACCCAAATCCCATTAATGTTCAATTAGATAAACAGGTGTAATGGAGAGCCAGTGAAAATCCCAACCATTATTTTTGACTGTTCTAATTTAACATGTTATGGCTCATTCTTCAACCGTAAACTAGTCTTCATTTTCTTTTTCTTCCTTTAAATATTAAATATTGGCAGGACTACCCACTTAAATCTTAACTAGGCATGTCTTTATGCAATTATCTTTTTGTGGTTTTTAAATCTTTTATCTCCTTTTTACAGACAGATAACACTGACACTATATTTGTCCTAATCAATACATTTAAATTTCACAAGTTCATTTCTTTCTAGTCATACTGAAATTACTGCAAGAAATCCAAAATTTACTTCAGTGGAAATCACACGCCAGAGTTAATATTTCCTCATTTCTAAAGGCAAAGCAGTCTTCAATCCAGGCTGATGTCTTTGTGTTGTTTGTTTTAACACATAACAGGGAAGAGGTATAGGAGAAAATGCATCAACATGAACACAAGGAAATGCTCTTTTAAAAGAGTTCTTATATGTATTTTATTTATTTTACCTACCTACTCCCTAAATATTTTTTTATCTTATGGGTTAAAACATTGTCATATCAAAATATTGGTGGCTGTTTCAGTTTCTTGTTAAATTTTGGCTTTTCTCAAATGTGTCACTAGTTATTATCATATCGCAAGTCTAAAAATATCTAAAAATAGTAATTAGCTAAGTAAAATTTATCCTGGTATTTCTTTGACTAAACAGACCTTTCATTTCTTCATCTTCCTTTCCAAAGGAAAAGATAATTTTCAAGATAACAGAGAATCATCAGTGTTTCCTCAATTCACTTCATTTTAATTAAGAACTCATTTCAGCACTGTCTTTCCCAGCTTGCCAGGAAAAAAAAAAAATGGAGAAACGCATTAAGGTTGTAACAGAAAAATTTCATATTGCTCTTATACATGACATAGAATATTCTCTTTACCTTGCTGTGTCTTTAGGAACAATTCTTCAACACTTTTTTGTGCTTTTTCCAAGCTGCAGCCTAAACTGGAACCTATTCTCTAATCAGCATAACCATGAGTCCTGCTTCCATCACTGTTTTTCTCAATTGAAACTCCCCTTTCCTTTTGATATTTTTTGATTGCTTCTAAAAAAAACACTAAATGCATTTCAGTGCTGAAAATTACAAAAAGTAATAACAAATACTAACTTATTTAGACTGCTCTTTTCATCTAGAAAACCACTTAGTTGAGTCATATTTCTATTGCTGATGACTCCAAGCAGTTGTTGACACACCTGAGGGACCGGATGTCAGTCAGAGGGACCTGGACAAGCTCAAGAAGTGGGCCAATGGAAATCTCATGTGGGTTGTTAACAAGACCAAGTGCAAGGTGTTGCATCTGGGTCAGGGCAACCCCCGTTACCAACACAGGCTGAGGGATGGACAGATCAAGAGCAGCCCTGCTGAGAAACACTTGGGGGTGCCGGTCAGTGCAGGGCTGGACATGAGCTGGTAATGTGCACTTGGAGCCCAGAGAGCCAAATGTGTCCTGGGCTGCATCCAAAGCAGCATGGCCAGCAGGGTGAGGGAGGGGATTCTGTCCCTCTGCTCTGCTCTGGTGAGACCCCACCTGCAGTGCTACATCCAGCTCTGGGGCCCCAGCACAGGAAAGACATGGACCTGTTGGAGCTAGTCCAGAGGAAGATGACCAAGATTATTAGAGGGATGGAGCACTTCTCATATGAGGAAAGGCTGAGAGAATTGCATTTGTTCAGCCTGGCAAAGAGAAGGCTTCTATGTGACCTAATTGTGACCTCCCAGTACCTGAAGGGAGCCTACAAGGAAGATGGGGAGGGAGTTTATACAAGATTATGTAATGATAGGACATGGGGGAATGGATTCAAACTAAAAGATAGTAGTTTTAGATTATGTGTTAGGAGGAAGTTTTTTACTGTGAGGGGTGAGGCACTGGAACAGGTTGCCCAGAGAAGCTGTGGATGCCCCATTCCTGGAAGTGTTCAAGGCCAGGCTGGATGGGTTCTGAGTAACTTGGTTTAGGTGTTCCTGTCCATGGCAGGGGGGGTGGAACTAGGTGACCTTTAAAGTCCCTTCCAACCCAAACTATTCTATGATTTTATGAAAGAATTAATCAATATTTGAGTGCAATTATATCCTGGAAAACCTCCCACTAAGCCCTCTCCCTCTAACCCAGGCGCTGTCATATCTGGTAAATGTTGATCCAGATGGCCAATTTCAGTCATAACCAAATTTAATACAGCACTTCCCATTGTCTTTTTCATTCAGCAGGCCACACACAAAGTCCTAAACAATGTGAAATACAGTTAACATCTTCTTTGTGAGAAGAGACAAAGAGTATAAACATATTTTATTTACTTACTTACTTCCTCATTCAGAAGTTTTAACATCAGGCTAATTAGGAGTCTCTTTTAGTCAAAGGTATTTTTGGGGCGTGGCCATGTCCAGGTGCTGGAGCTGATGGGCTGCAGGGATGGCCTCTGTGAGGAAAAAGCAGGGGCTGTCCTGTGTCAAACAATGCCAGCTCCCACACACCCACCACAGGACACTGCTGGACCCTTCAGCCTGGTGGTGCCTTGGGGAAAACATATTTAAGAAGGAAAAAAGGATGCGTAGCAGTGAGGAAAATAATACTGTGGACGCCAAGCTCAGAGAAGTTGGAAAGAAGATGCTCCAGGACCTGAAGCAGGTATTTCCATGTAGCCCATGGAAAAGACCACAGCACAGCAGGTAAATATGATGGAACTGCAGCATGCAGAGAAGAGCCCAAGACAGAGCAGGTTTATCTGGAAGGACTGTAACCCATACAGTGGACCCACGATAGAGCAGGGGAAAAGTGTGAGGAACAGGAAAAAGCTGTGAGGATGAGGGAGTGGCAGACAGCTCAACTTCTCACTCTCCATCCTCCTGTTCTGCTTGGTGGGGGTGGAGTGGTTAGAGGAGTCAGGAATAGAGGACTGAAATTGTACCTAGGAAAAAGAGGGATTGTGAGGAAAAGCATTGTTTTGTCTTTGTTTTTCACTTTTCAATAAATTGACGAAAGATTAAATTAATTTTCCCCAAGCCAAGCCTGTTTTGCTTGTAACAATAATTAGTAATTGATATCTTTGTCTTTATCTCAGTCATGAGCTGTTCCATTATGTTTTCTTCCCTTGTCCAGCTTAGGAAAGGGAGTGAGACAGCAGGTGGGTGGGTGTCTGAGAGCCAGATAGATACCAGCCAAGGTCAACCTACAGCAAGCTTTTACATATCCTTGGTCCAGGGAACTTACCAAAGTTAAGATTCTAGTTTAGGAGCAAGCATGTAGATTATTCCTGCATCAACAAATAGCTTATACTTAAGGAGTCAGAACTTTTGCAGTAAGGTGCAGACCCTTTCTCTCTGTTTCTAGATTTTTGAGGTTGTTTTTTTTTTTTTTTTAACAAGTTGGAAATTTGGTTTTAACTAGTTTAATTAACGATATTTTGAATTATACAATGTACCTTTTTTGCTGAGTAGCATTATGTAAGTACATAACAAATATGATTTATTGTACAACAGTGATTAAGTGAGCATAGTCTGCTATAATAAACAGGTTCATTGTATTAGCAAAGGGTAATTTTGTACATACTGATGTATCACCAATCTGCAGTATTTTCTATGTCAAGAAATGAGATAGATATGAGCTTCTCGTTTTTACCATTTTATCAAAGTGCATCCACTGGAACACTGCATACTAGTGGAAACCACTTCTACTGGAATGTGGCAGTATGAAATATTGTTCACTAACCAGTCCCATTACTCATGTTAGAAGCAGGATGACATCAAAGGAATCCAACTGCAGAGGCTCGAGTGGTGAATAAAACTAATTAGAGTCACATTTAGTATCTTTATGCGGTTTATGTCAAATTAACGGTATGTCTGTACTTTCCCTAGCAAGTAATAGGCCTCTTAATTTTTCCACAATAAATCACTATAGTTGTCCATCTCAGATAATACTTGAATAATTGAAATTACAAGAATTTTGTTAGAGAAGAATTTTAATCTTCAGTCTGCCTTGCCAGAAGGAATGTTAACATATAAAACCAGTTTTGTGGTTAACGTTTCAATCTGAGGTGTGAGATAATAATAACTTCTATTTTTGGAACCAAAGTAGACTACTCAGATAAAAAAAAAAAAAAGGACCATGCTACTTATTATGATTCAACTAGTTTGAAAAAAATTCACTGGTAATGAGAAAGAGGGTTTTCTTCCTTTTTCTATTATATATGACTTATCCTATGGAAATAGAAAAATTATTAATTATAATTAATGAATTCACTGTGTCTATAATGGCTTTAGACCATTATAAGTCAGAGCAAAACTTGGCTCATTTAGTATAAATACCAGGAAAAAAACCCCAATATTTTTTCCTTATGCAAATTCAGGTGATCTGAATTATTGACTTTTTGATGAGAATAATTTTCCTATGTTTAAGAGTGCACAAAAACAAAATCAGAAGGGAGCAAATATGCTATTCACTTCCTTTCTGTAAAAATATATGGTATGTAAGATATATGTCAAAGGTGATCCCAATTTACCTCTGAAAATCCAGACCTGGTGAATATTATGAAGGAATTATATCTACGTCAAATTAGGCACATTAATATAAAGCATTCATTTGAAAGATAGGTACCTCAAATCCGTTTCAAAGATCATAGAATCTCATGAGTTGGAAGGGACCCACAAGGATCATCAAAGTCCAGCTCCTCGCCCTGCATAGCACAGCCCCAAGAATCACACCTTGTGCCTGAGAGTATTGTCCAAATGCTTCTTGAATTCTGTCAGGTTTAATGCTGTGATCACTTTGAAAGAGGCACATCGAATCTACCCTAAAATAGAATGGAATACATGCTCAAAATAGGTGAAATAAATAGCAATGTCATTATTTTTTTCCTTCCAGATTTGAAAAAAAGACTAAGAGGTCTGATGGGACCAGTTAAATTAGATGATATCAATCGTGTCCTATGTTTCTTCTAAAAAAATAAAACATAAACCAAAGCCATACTCACTTATTTTTTTTATTCATTATTACATAAGTAATACACATATAAAATGAGGATGTCAGGCAACGCCCACATAAATGTGGGTCAAGAAAGGAATGTTTGCCTCCAAGTGCAATTCTTATTATCAATGATAACAGAGCCTTCATAAGAGCTGTTACAATTTTACTCCAAAATATATAAATTACAAGTCAAATTTAGTTCTCATTCATTTAAAAATGGTGGAAAAGACACCAGAGATATGGCAACAAAGTCTATTATGGTTTATTATTTAAAAGAATTTCTAATTAATATTTTTATTTTGCACTAGTAAGCATTTGTTAATATTAATATTTAATGCAAGGAAATATTAAATGTGTGCAACGTAGTAGAATAAAATCGACTTGCTTAAAATTCTCACAAAATCAGAAAATAAGCTATGTTTATATCTGAACAATTTTGTTCTGGTTGTAATTACAGTGATGAATGTTATGGATCAAATCTCCTCATTTAGAGACAAATTATCATTGTCAGGAGGGAATTTTCTTCTGTTTCCTTCTGTTCACTCACACAAATGCAAATATGTGCTTTTAAAGTGTTTTCTCCTTATAAAACACCACAGTTGTGCATTTCATAAAATATAAGCAAGGATCTAACACAGTCACTAGCTATGTATATGCTAAAGAACTAACATTATTTTTAGCAACTTTCAACGAGATTCTGTACAATAATTGGCATGTCAAAATGCCATATTTCAAAATTGTTTACTTTTATGTTCCCTAATGAAAGGTACTCCTGGTGTTTTCCCAATACAGAGAGTTTAAAAAATAATCACCTTCAGAATGTCAGTTACATTTTGCAAGACAACTATATATAGGCCATATGGGTTTGATTTTTTAAAATAATCATTAAAATTAGTTGCAAGCAACTAAATAAATATAGCATTACTATATAACTAACACTTAGTAATGTCCAATAAGAGGCGTCTATATAGTCAATCACTTTCCAGCAATTAGATAAAATCTGATTCTGGTTTAGTTCTTACAAATTTATCTTTTCTTCTAGAACATGTGAGGCCATTTTTATGAAGTTCTGCATTTCAGACTGAGACACATACATCTCTACCAGCCATGCTGGGAGTTGAAAAAGCTGATCTCGTAAAAACAAGAATTTGTATTTGCAGTAATGAAATTGATATGATGCTTTCTTGTTCAAACACAGTGAACAGCAAGCTAATTTAATAAGCCACCACTACAGATGAGACATACACAAGTCTTTCAAAAGATATTTGCTAACTTAAATGAATTTTGCTGAAAAAATACTAAAGGATGCAGTAATATTTCATAACGAGAAAAACTCTGGCATCCTGACAAACTAATCTTATTTCAGCTAATCTTATTAGCAGAACAAGCATTTTTGGAGACCTGTGTAAGTGCAATACTTTCAGATGTGTTCTACAGCATTGTGGTACATGTGGAAGGCTTTGGAAAACATATTCTTACTCAAATTTTCAATAGTTAGGTATCAGACTCTGAGGAGAAAAAGTCTGACACAAAAGTGTTCTTACTGTCAAATAAGTCTGTGAAACTATTATGGGAAGATACCCATTTTTAAAAAGTCCTTGAGTATTTAAGGTAACAATATCATGTTTATTAGGCAACCCCTCAAAACTAGTTAGTTTTCTATTTACTTGTGTGTTTTGACATTTACCCACTGAAAGTTGCTTTAGAACCTCGCCATGCCCTGGAACAATTCAAGCATCCATTGTTCTAACTGTCTTTTTGATGAGGCCTCTCACTTAACAACTTAAATGCATGCTGGTCTAAGCTCTGTTCTGGGTGGAGATGTCTTCAAGTAAGTGGCACATACTGATCATTTTCAAAACCAGGTGCCATATCAAAAAGCCTACTGGAAGGCTTTTTAAGTCTGCAGAGGAAGTAGATTTAATTGCATTCCACTGCCTGTGCAACCCTAGACATGACACCCAAGTGAAGAGCCCTGATATTTATCTTTGCTGATGAGCACTGCTCTGTGTGTGCTTCTCCTCAGACATTGCTCCTTAAAAGGATACATTTTCTGGAAAAATCCCCGTCTCCCACAAAGCCCATAGGAAATTGCATGTGGCATCCATTTTCCTTGAGTTTAATGCAATTATCAGATTTGGATCTTTATTTCAGTTTCACTGTTGTGCTAAAAATATCAAACTGGGATTACAAACCCAGAAGGTGTTCTCACAGATGGGTAAACTGTAGGCATGAAGATAACTCAAAATTCTGGAGAATTAATTGAGGGAAAAAAAACAACTGTAAATGCTGGCCACGTCCTTTAAGTTTTTATTTTGATAATTTCTTAGCATGCCATTTTTTTCATTTGATACCAGATATATGTGACTCATAACTGGGAGAAGAGAAGGAGTGAAATAAAAGAATAGGAAGTAAATAGGTTGGTTTGCCACTTGAAGATGAAGTGCGCTACATCAATGCAAAGGTTAATAAACCTTAACACAATTTGTCTATCAAATGTGAGTCTCTAAAATATTAGGCGCCTAATGGTGTCACTGACAGTGGGTTGCAAAATTGCATTCTGTTATAGAAAAAGTGTTTTTCAATCTTTTCACTTGATACCAAAAACTTTGTTTGTTGGCACCTGTAATAAAATACCACCTGCAAATGATTCACAGTGTGACTCACCACAGTTTGTGCTAGACGAACAGTAGCACATCAGAATAACTCTGTAATCAGTTACTTGAATCTCTACGAAATACTAAATTGACTTTATGGTGCTCTTTTATAAATTGTTATTACATTTTACTGATCCTTGTTTTCATTCTTAACTGCTGTGTTCTATGTCTACACTTTTTAACTACTAAAGATAATAATGTAGGCATCCATTTCCTTGAAATTCACTTTCCCATTAAATATGACTGATAAAAAGCAAATACCCAGTTTAGACTGGGATTAAAAGTATTCTCATCTTTTTTTCATTTTGACTTTGGCTGGGTTTTATACACACCCATTGCCTTAAAGAAGCACCTCTTGAAACATCTGGAATTGATCTTGGCAAAACAGAGGAAAGGTAAGTAGAAGTATTACAATCTCTTTTAGCAAATAGGAAACCCAGGAAGGTTAACTACTTTGTATGGGCTGTCACACCTCTGATTCATGAGATTCAGTTCCTTCATCACAAAACAAAGCCTCTTTGAAATTCTGGGATTTCTAGCATTTGCTTCTTCTTCACATTGCTAACTCTGATAAACAAATTCCTCGCTCGGAAGGGAAGTTGAAAAGTTGAGTGTTTTTTTCATTCTTTCTCATGGGAAAGGGGTTGGGGTTTTGGGGCTTTTTTACTTTCTTGTTAGGTGAGTCATAACATCCTGAACACACTCTAGAGTAACACAAAACAGATGTTAAAGCCAGTGTCATGTGTGTAATCTTCAACATCTAAGGTATTATGCATTTTTAGGGTAGTGTTAGAGAAGACGACAGAATGGCTCCCACAGAATTTTTCACAGGATGAGACTGAAGCTGTGCAAAGTCAATTCATTTTCCTTTTCTCATCTTGTCAATATTGACATAAAACTTTTTCATAAGGAACGTGAGACAGACAAGACCTGCTAATTGCGAGGGGGAAGGAAGAGGAGGTCTTTCATTATCGGCACAACCTGTGCTGCTTCATAAACAGTGAGTGATCAAATCTTTTAGAGATAAACCCTTGAATGCTTGCTGCTCTACTGCAGCAACACATTGTGAAGGCTTCAGGCATTGGTTTGGGGGAGACTGAATCCCAGCATATGGAGGGACTGCCAATAGCCATGTAGGAGAAAAACAAAGCTGAACTCCTGCATCTCTGTTTCCTGCTGCCTCTCTCTGGCCTTAGGCTGCAAAGCTATTTCACATGCTGATTTTTAACAACACATAAACAATGAAAAACAGCCTTAAAAATCAGTCTTGCCATATAAAAACATTCTCTTTAAAGAAGCCAGAGGTATGGGATAAAATGGGACAAGGAAGTTAAGGTAGACAAAAGTGTAAAGTGAGGGTGATTAACCACCTTTTCTCAGCAGAAATTTCGAGGTTTAGAATTCGATGGTGAGAACTCCAGTATGTATGCAAATCATATTTCTAATGCTCAAAAAACATTTTCCTGAGAAACACAGTATTTCTTTACTATTTCTGTAAGGCATAGACTGCATGATACCCTCCAAGATATCACTGGGTTTCTAGAGGTGATGAAATATGGTTTCAAAATTTAATTCAACCAGTTCTGAGTCCCTAAGCATAATTGATGAAAGAAGGAAAAAAGTAAGGCATTTCAACTAGATGGAAGAAGGCGATAAGTTTGAATAAATGTATGGCCCTTACATATCCATCTGTATTTCAATAGGAGTTGTAACACTGGAAGTTGAATTATTAAAAAAAAAATCCAAAATCCCCCATAAAGAAACATAAGAACAATGTTTGGGCATGCTTAACTAGCTAATTTTATTAAATACAGGAAAAGTTTAGAACCACAAATGTATAATTCGAGCTGAATATCTCTATTCATAACAAAGCACTGGAGTAGATTATTTAGTAGTTTGAGTAGTCTCCATTACTGGAGGATTTTAAGATAAAAATAACAAACCTCTGACTGTAATGATACAGGCACAGTTGATCCAGCCCTCAGAAATTTTTAAGGTTCACTTCCCTCTGATTCACTAAGACACATTGTTTATTAAATACACACTTTTCAGAAAAACGTAAACATATTTAGTGCTGTACCATAATAAGGAGTATAGCAGTAAAGCTGCATGACGTGTTTCAGGGCACAGTTGCCTTCCGACCTGAGCAGAGAAAAGAACAGCAAAATGGAGTTCTATTTCTCTTACCTATGTCTTCAGTTTTTTATGATCCATCAGCCTGGTCATGACATTGTATGAGCAGAAACAATTTACATCAAGTGGTCGCTGCTCAGTTTTGTGACCCTAATAACTAAATACCTCAGTATGAAAAGAGATATGCTACTGTATAACCCAAAGAGGACTTCTGCCCATGAAAAAATTTCATAGAAATTAAAAACAGTGAAATGCCACTACTTCAAATATTGTAAGACACTTGGAAAGTGTGTCTTCTAAACCATCATTGAAACTAGTCACTCGTTCTCTGTTACTGGATAAGATCTCATAGTTGGCAAAAACTTGTAAATGCAAAATCTGTTTCTTTCTGTTACCGTGAGAGAAAAGCTAAAAGCTTTGGGTTCTGTTTGTTGGGGTTTTTTTCTCTTGTTTTTTTGGGTTTTTTTCCCCACAAAACCAGCAAAGTGTTGCTATGTTGTCTTTTAAGTTTAGATATGAAGATTTTATTTCCAAGTCAAATAAACCTCAATCTAATTACATTTCAGGGTAAGCAGAAGAGGGAAGGGACATTAGAAAAAAGACAAAGTCTTGAATCTCAAAATATCTGTATTAAACTGGCTTCACTCATCCCTAAACACTGGTACCTACTTATCAAGTCTCTTTCTAACTAAATACATCAAAGAAACTGGAGCACTGCCAAGTCTAGATACACTAAAGCAGATATACTTGACTATACTGAGACAAGAGACAGAGGATTTTGTGGGATTTTTGAAAGAGATTATATCCATTAATGCCACAGAAGAATATAATGATTTACATTATTCGAGAGCTGTGTCAAATGAATTAGTAATCATCAGATATCTTTTCTAAAGTGCCACAAGAAACTCTTTAGCAGTCACCTTCTAGAAAAGCACAAGTTCAAAAATTTGTCACATCCAAAAAATGTCATAGTACATAATCAAAAAGCACAAGTTATCTGCAATGTAGTTAACCCTGTGCTAACTTATCACACTACAACCTTGAGTTCCACTTTACTTGATACCTATGATGTCCTGGACACCAAAACCTCCAAGTGATGCAACAGCCTGTGTAATGTTGTTTGTTCAACAGAGACAAGAAAAGAAGTGAATCATCCTGAGCATTTGCTGCCATTTTAGGAAATAAAAATAGATTCTCACCTGACAGAAAACTTGTTAATTTTCCTGTGGTTTGATGTCCTTTTACAGTAGGCTGTTACAAGTTTTGTATTGAATCACTTCTTATCTTTCATGTTGTCACAGGATTATAAGGAAAGAAAGATTCATTAAGGAAATAGAAAGAACGAGAGCAAAGCAATATAAGTGAGTGCTTTCCTGGGAAAGAGGCTGGCCCTGGGAGTGCCAATGGGCCTCACTGTCCCTGCCCAAACCCTCCAGTACTCCCCCAGAAGCCTAAAGCCTACTACCCCATTTCAGCTCCCCAGCTCCTGGCTGGGATGGTGGGACTGGTCCTGGCTGTCACTCCCTGTTTCACTAAACCTCATGGGAAACCCCCTGCACTCCAGGTCCTCAGAGAATGCCTGTCCCCTGGTAAAGACGACAGAGATCAGAGTCCATTTCCTAAAACAGATTGAGGTATCTTTTCCAGTTTCACTTCATTTCAATTTACATTCAGGAAAAAACCATGAGAGACAAAGACTGCATGCTTGACTATGAGCCCCAGCCTCTACCTCACACAAATGCGTTCTGTTTTCCTCCTTCCTCATTTTTCTTACCTTCAGTTCTCTGTTGCACAGTGGTTCAGCAACACATCTAAGAATTAAAGATGAGCCTTTTCCTAAAATTTACTGCAGAGGAATCTGTATGTCCTGGTTTTCAAACCATTTATTGAAGATAGTCTGTAGAAGAGATGTTTGCTGCTCTGGACTCTCGCTTTCCCCAGGCAATGCATAGTCCACAGAGCACAGGTATGTGCAGAAACAGCTCAGTCTTTCCTCTAAAACCACATTTGCTAACATGACAGTAATATGTCATGTCAAAACAGCACCCAATGCAACATATTTGGCCTAGCCCAAAAGTCATTGTTTCGCAGCAGAGGAGCAAATCACTGGGACCCAGATGTGCAGTTGGGGTCAGTTGTTTTAAGGATAATGCTACAAAATCAAGCAGGATATAATTTTTACCACCCCTCTCTGCTTGTTTTAGATATTATGTCTTCAGTGTCATTATTCTAAAAGACAATTCTACTTCTGGAGTTACTATGGATCCCAATTTTAAGTGAAGAAACATATCTGAAAGCAGCAATTGAAAGGTACCATCTGCACCTTTCTCATATTTGCATTTATACACAAATACTTAGATGATAGGGTTATTGACTCAGTTTGTGGATAAATATTTGGACTTATATAGGTTCCTTCTCTGAACAAAATATTTATACCTAAAATGCTTTAGCGCTGCATTTGTTACTGGTGCAAAGCCCTGAACCTAAATGCCACTACTACTATATTGCACAAATTCAAAAATAGAAAATCTGACTTAAACACATTGTTAGATATTTCAATTTGATCTTAAATTCAGATTCAACTATTTCTTGGTTAAAAAATAATGGATTTTTAATAGAATTTTAATTTAATTCAATATGATATTATTAAACCTATATAAATTAGAAAATATGACAGTTGAAGACATATGTATAAAATGCCTTGCTGATAATCCTACATCATTATGGTCAAAGTCTTTTTAAGATGGGCCTCATTTCAGTCTTTTTGTTTCGAACATCCTAATGAAAACAAGCTGCCAAGTAAGAGGTGTTTTATTTGGATGTATTACCTGTATTAGAAACAATTGTCTAAAAGCCCTCACTGAAGCCCACACACCACCCTCACAGAATAGACCAGTACTGCAAGTTTTACAGTTCCAAAACAGAATTTGATGAGGCTATTCCCACTAACTCAGAATGAAGTATCAGGGAAAGTAACACCAAAGCACTAAGGTTTGGATTTAAGGAAAAACAATTTATTTTCAGATAAGATACCTGCTACTTCTACTTTAGATATTGGTTAACCTGTCTAAAATGAAAGCAGCAGAATGAAATTGAGTATTTTCTAACCTTCTCTAAGTAGAATCAGCTATTTCAGAGCATCTTTAACCAGAATCACCTTTCCTTGTCTGATCAGGTGTTATGAATGAATGATGTATGTTTAAATCAGCTCTTGCCTTTTGCCCAGGCCTCAGGTAGCAGGCAGTATCTTTACTTACCCTAAGACCCACTCTTATCTGCAAGTTCTTTAATAATGGCTGATTCGGTCTATTATAAATTGAATCCTTTATAAGACACAAAACTAACAGACATAAGACTTAGACTATTATTACACAGGGATAAGACAAAAGGCATACTGGTATTATACACGCAGGGTTAAAGGTACCATTAAATTTACAGCTATCTAAGAAATAGTATCATTTAGGATTCAATGGTTTCTCACCATCCAATCTTGATGGAGTACACATCGAAAAATCCTCTCTCTCAATTCCCAGGAAAGTAACCTGGAGTTGTGTCCAAGCTCCAGGGAGAAATTCTCTCACACATTCCTGAGGAGTGTGTAAGAGACTTTTGCCTTTGCGTTAATTTGTGTGGACTTTTATAGACATAAGCACCATGTCTTTCAGTCACTGATGTTTATTTTCTTTTATTTCTTTCCACATCTGCTCTCATACCAAGATGTGTACTGGGGCTGGAGTTTTAGACTCCCACATGCCTGGGGGGTGACTCCTTGCTGGGCTCTCTGACCCCTCACTGTGCTATTAATGTGGCCTGAGTTATCTCTTCCAAATGCCCCAGCCATGAGAGAGAGGGGATGTCCTGCCACATCAGGTTAACCTGCCAAACAGGAGGGGTGAAAGTCGTCAAGGAACATCACAGACTCCAGATAAGGAATGAAGATTTTGACAAAACTGTGAACGCCTTCTGTGGAAAAAATTAGACCACTGAACTTGGAGGGCAAAGAAACCATGCAAATGGTTCAAACAAGAATTTAAGACACAGATCAACAGGGATGTTTCTGAATGGAATCACCTGCTGGATGATAAATTATTTTTGAACACCTAACACAAATAAATGGAGTAGATAGGGAACATTTTAAATCGTCTTTGTCAGGAAACCCTGGTTTCTATCTTCCATTGCCCCTTCTACTCAAAGTTTGTCACTGGAAAACTATAACATGGAATGAACTGCAGTCCAGTGCTAAGAACACAAATGTAAGAGCAGAGACGGAAGCAATTCATCTGAGCAGAGGTCCATGTAACCTGTATCCCACATCTGAAATGGGCCTGTACGCAATGTATGCTGAGAGAGCTCAGGAATAGCAAAAGCAGATACTGCTACTTTCTCTCCCTATTTCTGTGGTTCACAGCAGTCTGCCATTTGGGGATTCTTTTTTTTTTTTTTTTTCAGCTAAAAGCTGCATCTGCATCCTGTTTTATAGCCCTTGATTGATTTTCTTCCATAAATTTGCCTAAGAGTTTTTCAAACCCATTTACAGAGAGAGCCTCCACAGGAGTGCTGGTGATGAGTTCCAGACTTTTCCTGCATGCTGTGTGTAAAAGCTCTTCCTTTCCTTTGATTTATACCTGCAGCCTGACCATTTCATCTGATGCTCCAGTGGACTGTTGTGAGAAAAGGGGAATAATTGTACCCTGTTGCATTTCTGCATGCTCCTCTATTAAATTCTCCCTCAGCCATTTTAAAAACTCTTCATCTCTTGAAACTCTATTCATATTGTACTGGATCTTGCTGGGATGAGTTAATTTTCTTCATAGCAACCCATATGTTTCTGTGTTTCAGATCTGTGACCAAAGAATTGACGGTTGCACTACATGATTGTTCTGGGTTCCTTCCCACTGCAATACTCTATTCCATTCTATTCCATTCTTAAAAAAATGTTGATAACACAATAACGTTTTAGCCACTGCTGAACATTGTTTGCATGATGCCAAGACTCCGTTTCTCACTCTGCTCTCACATGTAGATTAGGGATCGGCAAGAGACTGGGAGAGGATGCTGGCAGAGCAGACGACTCAATATCTCTCTTCTTCTGAGAAAAGAGGTATTCCACATCATAAAACATCATGCTCAGCAACAAAACCAGACAAATATTTTCCCAAGTAACTAGTGCTTAGAGACTGGCTGGGCACTGGTTGACTGGTGGTAAGTTAAGTTTGTACTAATTGTTTTTTCTTTTCTTTTTTTTCCCCTCTACACTTTGTATTTAGCTCAATCCTTGAGTTTTCTCACTGTTCCCCTTGAATTCCCCACCCCATTCCATGGGGGTGGAGCAAACAAAGATTCATTGGGGCCTTACCTGCCAGCTGAGGTTAACTCCACAAGCATATGCAAAGTGCTTCATACTTTCATTCATCCAGTGAACCCCATATATTTTCTCATTTGCCATCTTCCATTCCTTTATGTTGAGGATGATTTAAGTGAATAGTACATCTCATATTGCAGAAAAACATTTAATCAATGCAATAGGTTTTCTAAGATCAGAAACATTACCAAACGTTAACCTGACAAATTGCAACCTTGAGAAGAAATGCTATGTGTATGACAAAGACGAAGCCAAGCAAAAAAAAATCCACCTGATTTTTATGATAACACACCTGCCACCATGTGGGAAAGTAGCAGCAGTATTGCATGGTATGTAGTGTGAGGAGTAGAAGGTGGAGGACAAAAGTTTAAAAAACTTCCTAGAAACTAAAGCACAGTCTGTAGAAGAATGGGAATTCTCACAAGAGAACATTCTGAGAATTATCTCATGGAGAGGTCATTCAAGCTGTCAGTGCACTGCCTACTTTTCCTGCCTGCTCTTCCTGCCTGCTCCAGTCTCCCATGTTCCTCTCCTCCTGCTCTCAGCACCTGATTTCTCAAGGTCCTTTTGTCCAGACAAAAAGTTACCCAAGACAGGATACAAGAAAATGAGAGACTCTGTGTGTTTCTTTGTATGTGCACATGTGTGTTTCTGCATGTGTGAGAGTGTACATGTGCTGAAGGCTTACAGAAGAATAGGGAATTTACTCACTCGAGGTAGCCTACAAAGTAAACTACAACCTAGGCCACAGAGGAAGGCAGTAAAAAATCTGTCCAATGTGAAGACCTAAATCCTTCTCGACAAACCCAAGTCTCAGTTTAACTAAGCATACAAGCAAGACACCCGGTACCAGGCAGCCATGGCAATGTCCCAAAACCTGTTGAAACAGTAATGTCCCTGCAAATCATCTGTCCAGCTACGGCCATCTGCAAGGCAGCTGGAATGGCTTACAAAACACCAGGAGGCTCAGATTCAAAGTTTCTTATCCTTTGGAGGGAAAGAAAAAGGAATTATACCAGCATCCTACAGATGTGCTGAACCATGGAGAAGAATAGAATTTATTTGGAATGATCTTTTGGGAGTTAAAGAGAGGAAACCTACCTCTTTTTTTTCGTAATAAAAAAAGAATAATAAGTACCCTGGCTCAGTCAGACAGTCTCACAGTGCTCCACCAAGTGTGTGAGTCAGGATTTTAATTTACTGAATCTATATGAGTCTTTCCCAACATCCTGTGCTTTTCTGTGTGCTCAATAGTCTTATCTTTTAGATATGTTTACTTTCCAGGGTGGAAATCAGACTTTCTGGTCTGTGGTTACCAGGTTTTCCTCTGTGGTTCTCAGACTTTTTTTTGTAATGGGAGTTACTCTTCTAGAACAGTAAAAATTTCACTGCACTGTTTACAACTACAGTTTACAAGGCTTTGCCATATGCTTCGCAGTTTCACATCTGAGTTACTCCGAAGATTTCTTCCAAATGTCACCCAGTTCTGGAGACTTATCTAACTTTTGTTTGGTCTAATTCCTCCCGCATATTCACAACAAATTTCTCTAACTCCTCCAATCCCTCTGCTGCAAAGAATAATGGGGAAGTGAAAATTATCAAAGACTTACACAATAGACTAATAAAAAAAATCTGCTGTGTCTTCTTCATCCCTGAGTACCCTCCTACACCCTGGTCATCAAATTTTCTGTTTGTCTTCCTGTATCTGGTGAAGAAGCAAACAACTTCTTACAACTTGAACATTGCAAACCACTCCTCAAATTTTGTTCTAGTCATCAGACTCTGTCTTCAAGTTATCATGTTTTATGGGCTTTCTTTTTCTTCTCATTTATACAATCTTTCCATTTTCTATAAGGCAGATCTTTTCTTAGGACAGCCTCCTTAAGTTTTCTGTCATGTCAGGCAGGCCCAGAAAAAACTGGACTTTTTGTTTTACTTTGTACCTTTGATATTACTAAAAGCATACATTTCTACAGTACTTTTCCTCAGCAGATATCAGAGTGCTCTAGGAAGGAGATATCAGCACTAGCTCTGCTTTTGAGAAAAGGAAACATGAGTGGTGAAATAGATGCTCCTAAGCCTTTCAACAGACCACTAGCAAACCAGGGATAAAATCCTCCTCAGTACCAATAGTCCTTGCATTGCATACACCAATAGGATGGAATTCACATGCATGTTTGCACACTTCAATGGGCATCCATCCAGTCATTTCAGCTTTACCATGCAAGAAGACCTCTACAATCATACATGATTTACTGGACACTAACAGTAATGAAGAAAAACAGAAAAAGATATCCAGGATAGATTAACAAAAACAGACTTGACTTTGAAATTTAAGAAATATCTGTATATTATAAAACCAACCTAAAAATGAAGCAGTTTCTTCAAACCTCTTTTGCTACTAAGAAACAATGAACTGCAATGGCTAAGCTTGAGTCTAGTAAAAGTTGCATTTACATTTCTGTACTGTGACAGAATAATTTTATTCAGACTGGAAGGGTTTTACACTGGGACATGTTGAACTCAGCTTTGCAGTGTTCCTTGGTCCATAAATAAAACATTTCAATTATTATACAAAGTGCAACCTTTAATTAAAATTAACCATAAGAGGCACTAAGAAGGGGAAAGGATATGACAGGGATTTGTGCTAAATGACAAGCATTGAGAGCAGACTGACCAAGGTACTCTGAAATGTGTTGGAATTCAATTTTAAAACAGTTCATTGTGCCTCATTCTCTATTGCATGAAGGCTCCTTCACGCTGCTTGGCTGAAGAAACAGTCATAAGGTAAATAAGAATAAAAGTTATTGGCACTAGATAATTCTTGTCACTATCACTTAGTCAAAATGGTGCAGGGAATCACTTCAGTGTGAGATCTATTATAGCATGACTCCCACTTAAATTTAAACAGGCAGCAGAGAAAAAGGAGGAGTCAAACTAAGAATGAAGAAGAAACTGATGCAGCAGGGGAGAAATTCACATTTAATATTAAATTAAAAAAAAAAACCAAAAACAAACAAAAACCAAACAAAAAACCCCCCACAAATAAAAGCTGGAAACCAAAAGAAACTGAAATGCTACAGTAGTTCAAGGACATGTAGAAAAGATATTTTCACCTTGATTTCAGTGTGTTACTTGATATCCCTGTTTAAAATTTTGTGCAATAAACAGGTTTTGTCTTTATTTCCTGAAATTATATTCTGTAGAGTCACAAGGTTACACATTCAAGCTGAATATCAGAATAAAAAGGAAATTTCTACTAAATTCTTGTTTAAGAAAGAGTGCAGTTAGTGGTTTTTCTTTTTTTTTTTTTTGGTCCAACCCCAACTAAAGAATTGCAATCATTACAACAGGCCAGGCCTTCTTATTATGCCAGCAACTAATGCAGAAGTTATATTTCGAAAAGAATTTAGCTTGCATGCTTCTGAGACCATCGAGACCATCATTTGTGTATTACAGCTTTATTTTCACTGCTAAAAAATGTGGATGTTCTTAGAATACTCACTGGCAAGTAATAAATATTTTGAGCCAAAATTCCTTTGAAGACAAGAGACTCAGATTTGCCATGATTTACCATTATTTACCATCACACCCATAAAAGACTGACTCTGTGAAGTCCCTCAGGTAATCTTAGAGCACCTATAACCAGAGCACCCTCTCCACTTCTACTTACATGCAGCTTTTCCTGCTTGAATTATTCCTAAATAATTATGAAATAGCGCATACAGTATTCCCACCATGTCACAAACATCCCTATGTTCTTTGTGTGTCTTTTATGACACATTTTTAAACTACAGTATAGGAGAGGAAAGCTGTGTTTTGATAGCCATTAACACCATAATCTCTGTAAAATGTACAAAGATGAAAACTAAATGTTATTCTTGCTGCATCAGTCATGTTGTCATAAAGCAGAGCTGTGATAACAAGTTTTACTGTTAGCTTAGCAGTTTTACACTGCTAAGAGTATGCATACTCATCATTTTTACTTCTTCCTAAAACCATTTTTCTTTCCATGAGGCCATTTACAATTGCCCTTTTAAATTCCATTGCTTATGTGAACTCCTGTTCCTGAGAAACATAAACACGTAGCTCATTGCAACAAGAAGTGATGAATTGCAGCATGATTTTTAAAGTTTTGTATTTAAAAAAAATGCTTGGCATAAATCCTGTCTTGGAGTTTAAATCCAATGCAGACTATGTGTTATTGACTTTGAGACTTCATAGCAATGAAAACGCTTGACTGATACATCACAAGAATTATTCCTTTCTGTTGGCGTTCACGGCAGCTGTGCTGAGAGGAAACACCATGGCTGATGGGGCCCATGAGAGAAAGCTGTTACACTGTTCTGTATTCATTACTGAGCCTAATTACTCCCAGATTACAATGCAAAATGCATCTGCTTTGAATGGCATTCTAGTAATAGACATGCAGAGTGAACCAAATAGCTCTTCCTGATGTCATATAAGTGATTTCTTCTTTAAGAGGGTGAATGGCACCAATATGCAGATATATTTTATTCACAACAATTTAACAATTTAATCCTAATTATTCACAGCAGTTGGATGGGCTTTTTTCGTGTACCCAATAAAACCTCCACATTGCAAGTGACATCTATCATACTGTATCCAGGAGCACATCCATGTTGTCTGGTCCAGGCACTCTCACAACAGCAATGTGCTTGCAACCCAGTCTGAAGGACCGGTGGTGGTCCAGACTTTCATTCCATCTCTGCAGCTCCTGGTTTCCATACCAATAAAATTCAAGCATGTAGGCTAGATGGGAGCAGTAGAGCCCTTCAATGAATTGCCAGATCAGGGCAATGGAGATTGCATTTCTTGCACCTGCCTGTATAAGTTTTGCAAGAAGTGCAGTGGATTCATTTGGAGGATACAATAACTTAAAAGAGAAATTTAACTAATTGCTGCTTACGAAGTTTGCTTCTGTTCTTGGGTTTGGGTACTTGGTTGGGGGTTTGGAGGTTTTTCCTTTTTTTTTCTTTTTATTGTTTCAGTTTGCCTAAAATAACAATAAATTTCAAATTTCAATTTTAGATTAGAGGGATTTAGAATGTCTTCTAGAACACTCAAGGGACAGTTATTCTACTACATCAGCTAAGAGAGAAAATAGAGGTAGTGTTTTTAGAAGGCATTTCTTTGTGCTTTTTTTGTTCTTTTTTTTTTCTTAATATAAAAATATTATGTCCCAAAGAAAGAACAAGAGCAAGCAGCATCAGTGTCCATATAAGAAATTGGTATGGGTCCTGTAACTTGATAAAAGCAGTCTACTGGAAATATTTTCTGTGGATTAGAAAGTTGTATGTTACAATTTAACTTGCATTGAATTTGTACTAATGAATTATAAACCACTAAAAATAATAGTGTAAACAACTTTAATGAAAATCCTGATTTCAGAAGTTTAGTGACATATGATGCAGTATCACTGTAATAAGTCCTCTACATTTGCATAGCTCTTCAATTTTTTTTTTTTAATTAAACATGCTCTAAAAAAACTTAGCCATTCTTACTACTAATATATTGTGTTCTCATTTTTTTTTCAGAAATAACTCTGCTTTAGATTAAAATTACATAGGTAATTTCACCACAACTACACTATAAATTGCATCACTTCATACTTCTCACAGGACCTCTTTCCACTGAAAATATTATCTATTGCTCCTTACCTTCGATAAAATCTAGTGCAGACTTTCAATGATTGACTGAAAGTGGAGCTTGAGAAAGACTATTTTTGGGGGGTAACCGTAGAACCTCTGTGTTCAGCACAGGTGATTTGCCTTTTCTTTCTGTTCCTGGCATTCAATCACTTCCACTTCCCTCTGCAATTCTGGATTCCAAAGATAAGGGAATTAGTTCTTTCTAATTGCATCAATGAACATGAGAGTAGTAAAAGAGGAGGGGCAGAAAATTGCTTGTAAGACTTAAAAGGAGTAGGTAATGTTAAAATGTGTGAATGCAAAAATGGTCAATATAAGACCAAGCCACCTCTATAGCACACATTCCTTTCAAAGGCAAATACAAGAGGTGACTCTGTTGTCATGCCTTGGAAGTAATGTGGAAACACCTGAATGTAAACAATGTTACAATTTGCCAAAATTAAAACTAGATTTAGAAAAGAAAACGTGAGACCAAATGCTTTTCCAGTTCAATATTTATGGTCATTTAATTTGTCTGGAAATGCTGAAAAATTGACCCATATATAGAAACAGGTGTTTCTGCAGAAGACAGAGCACTGAAAAAACACAGATAAAGAACAGTTTCAGGCATTTACAGATTTTAATATTATATTTTACAGTTCTCCCAGAAAGGAAAAAAAGAGAAGGTGACATCTGAAATGCAATTTTCATCATTATTGCTTGGCAGCAGAAAGTAGACAGAAAGGGATCTGACTGACAATAAAACCTCCTCAAGCAGTGCAGTGTGTGGGGAGAACTGTGTGGGACTTAAGGGGTTTCACAACAGAGAGGACTGTAGAAGGTAGTCTGTGATAAAACAATCCTAGTGGACCACCCTTCTAAATGTGCACGACATCTGACAGTGCAGCAAGAATGCTAAATCTAGAGGTGAAGATGGCATTGGAGCTGAACAGGGTCATAGAGGATTAGAATGTTTTAGAGAATCTTTCGCATGAGAAACAAAGCAGTGGCTTTCTTATATATAATTTATCATCCCACCTAGTTATTTATACCTATCATCGATATCTGGTAAGCAAAATATTCTGGATTGATTGTTGACTATGAAGCATGATTGCCTAGTGAAATGTCACTTCATTGTTCCCCTGATTAAGAGCACTTTTTTGTTGAATATTTTTAAAGAACTCCCAAATCAATGCAATTGAAAGAAAACCAACAAAAAATACTTTTAGACTGTTCGGCTCTAAAAAACTCAAATGAATCAGGAGAATGCACTTATTTTTGTCACTAAAATTTTTTCAGTTAATTTTCAGGAACACAATTCAAAAAATTCTATGTATTAAAAGTACATAAAAGAAGAAAAACAAACAAAAACCTAAACAAACAAACAAAAAAACTACCCAGCAGGGTTTGGAAGTGTGAGAGAATCTACTTTTTTCCACACTTGCTCTTATTCTCCTACTAGACTATCCCTCAATTCATTCATAAAAATTAAAGGTGGAATGCTGACGTGTCAGGTTTGGCAGATATATGAGTGGATACAGGCATATACAAAATATAATAACAATGTGCTAATGGTGAGGATAGCTGGTAATGAAGAATCATTGTGGCATTTTAATGTGCTTTAGAATCACTGCTCCTATTGACTTGAAAGTAAACAGTGTCTTCAAGAAGCATAACCCAACCTGAGGTCTTGTTAGAGGCACATATTTACCACTGCATGGAAAAAACTTCTGGTAAAACAGGTGTTCAGACTTACCAGTAAATTTGCAGTAGCTAAAGAGTATTTGCATTTAGGGAGCAAAGTTTCTTGGTGACAGAGACAGACCAGAAACATCAGTTTTACCACTACAAACAGGTCTTGAAAGTATTGCTATCTCCCCTCAGATCCTAGTGCTTGCTGAAGTTTAAATTTCCTTCTGGGCTCCTCATAGATTGGACTCCAAGTCTGTATCTTCATTAGACACTCATTAAATTTGCAAATGACAGAAGAGAGTCAGCAGGCCAAAAGAAAAAAAAAGTTCAAGTGTACTACACTTTTTGCTATTTACAGAATAGGGCCAAAGCTTGATCATGATGACTTAAACTTGTGTCTCAGCCACTGATAGACAGAAAAAAGAAATTTACTGATTTTGAAGTATGGAATGAAATAATAAGGTTTTCTTTTCTTGGTTTGCCTGAGTTTAGTAATCAGCTTGTTACAGTTAGCAGTTATGCCTAATCATATGTTTAGCTAAATTGGGGGAAAAAATGGCAATTAGACATTCTACATGCATCCAGCTATCCAGTAGGAATTATTATTAGAAAAGCACACACTGAATTATACTTGGATTAGCCTGAATTGCCTGCAGTAAAGGACACTGAGAGAAAAGCACCCCACAATTCTTACATTACCCAGGAGAAAGAAGACACACACTGGAGGCAATTGCTGATTGACAGGTTGATTTCTTGGGAAATTTTGGGGTTTTTTCCCCTGAAATCCAATGCAGGTATTTCCCCAGAGGAGAAATCAAACCCATTAGTGAGCCATATGTGAACATAAATTCAGCAGAAGTCTCTTAAGGATCCACGATCATATCATATCAACAGAGAGAAAATGTTTAATCCTTCTTTTGATGTCTGCTCAAAAAGACTTCACTGATTGATTCAAGGCTGCTGTCCTTTACTTCCCATGACATGGCAATTGCTTAAATATGGTTATATTTGAATTAAGTCACATTGCCCACAGCTTGTCTCTTTTCCTGTGATGCCCGAGGTGTGAGCTGTAGATAAAAACCTTACTGAAGAGCACAGTTTTCACACAAGTAGAGAGGTCAAGCTTGACAGTGGAAGGCAGGTTCAGGGAGAAACTTGGCCATTGAGATTTCAGCCCTGCAGCTGCCACCCAAAACTGAAGCCTCTCTACTACAACGTAAGGAGAATACATTCAATACCCATATAGTGCCCCGTCAGGCAGGTGCCTTGGTTTAGGTTTTGGGGTGACCAAGCTATTGGATATTGGGAATGAGGGGTTCATCCCTAAGTCTTGTTTCTCACTGTGTCTCAGTGTCACTATGGGAGTGAAAGGATTGCCTTAGGTGTCAAAATCATGGGTTTGAGTACAAAGAGGAAAACCTACTTTTTCTTAAATCACTTCTTTGGTTAGTAAGCACCTTTTGTATAATGAATTTCTTGTCATAAGTGTAATTTGTCAGCAAAGTAGCCTGTGATGGGACCTGCTTTTACAGCGTTCCTGGAGTGAAAGAAAGATTGCATTCACTGCTAAAATTTAGAAAAATCCCTAAACTTTATTGCCATCATATCAAATCACTGAATTTAATATTTTATTTATTTGGAAACTTTTATGGCCAAATTTGCACAGTCACATTTTTATTTTCCTCTAGGAAATAAAACCTTTTTTCCTTTGCCTCTAGGACAATGCAGTATTTAAAATCAACAAAGTTTTCGATACTGCCACATAAAAGTAAGCTTGATGAAATACTTAATATTTCTAGGCTCTAAAAAAAATTTTGGTTTGATATTCATGTAACTTTTCCAGTGTTTTCATGAAATCAAAATAAAAAAGACACTGAGAAACTTTACTGTCTCCTCTAAAATTTAGTTGATATAATTCTTTTGGAGATACCAAAAAATCTTACTAAAAGTTGCAAAGCATGAGCATAAACTGCCCAAGCTTCCAGGTATTGAGAAAAATAAACACTTAAAAACCAATCTACTGTTTCAGCTGTTGGCAGCTTTTACTAAAAAAAGCTATTCCACATCTAAGTGTGATTGCTATTCAAACAGATCGTGTTCAAAAGTGACCCTGTTTGGCTCTGTACACAACAGCAATGAGCTACTCCTGCCATGGGAAGGAACTGCTGTGACTCCATGGTACCTTGCAAAGAGGTTTGGTGTCCTAAGAAGAACATAGAAAGGTGGCCAGGAGATAGACCAAAATTGTGTAAAGAAAACAGTGGTCTGGAAACCAGTCCCAGCCACTAAGCTGTGGCCAGAGTTTAACACTATGAAAGAGCAGACTGATGTTCTCTGTAGGATGCCACATACAACATAATCAGGTGTTACCATGGCTGGTTCAAAACCCCAGTGTGGTTCCTGAAGGAGTTGATGGTGCTGTATAAATCTGCAGGAGCTGTGCTGATGCCCAACTCAGGATCAGTGTTGGCTTGCTGCATTCTGCACTCTGGGGCCACACACAGCACAGAAGCTGACAGTAGGGGCAGCTCATTTTCATCTCATTGACTATTTTTTTCAAATAATGTCCTGACCCTCTAAAAACTGTCATTAATTCCTGTAAAACACTGAAGCATTTTGAATACATGAGTAGAAAATGTATATGTAGGAAAAATACCAACAAATGTAATGTTATTCAGCATAAGGGAAAGAAACTGTTCATTTATCACAATGGCTTGCCCTAGGAACATTAACAAACCTCATTTCTCTTCTTTGTCAATCGAAACTTTCTTTGACTCAGTTTTGTCTCTGTAACTTTGAGAACCTAAAAACAACTTTACAACAGCTGTGACTGAGCTCATAGAATGCTATTTTTGATTTTCCTTCATTAGAGATTTAGGGCTGATCTAGACATAGGCTGAAAATTAAATTTATGAAAGCTGCTTCAAAAGTGCTTTACCTTCCACAGGATCACCCCTTCCATGCCCAAACTTTGACAAGAAAGCCCTCCTCCTAGAAGTCTCCTTCAGACCATTTTTCTAATTTTTTTCCTCCATTAGCAATGAGCTCATTTCCTATCTATGGAAAGCTTTGAACCTGGTGCATCAACCTTGTTACAGGACCAGCTGCAGTTTTCCCACCAGCACAGCAAAGAGGTATTGTGTTACTGGGAGCCACAGGTACAGCCCAGAAGACAGACTGTGTATCAGAGCTCTGCTCCCTGTCTTCTGTGCAAAAGCAGTGCAAAGGCTAGGGAGGGGGGAGATTAAGCCAGGCTACTCAGTCCCTTATTCAGTTCTATATTTATACAGGTCTCATACCAGAAGTTTATATGATAAAATGTTTATGCTTCAGTATTTATGTGTGTTATGTCAGCTAAATTAAGGGGTCCAACAGTTCTAGCATAAAATAAGTAAGGACAACACAGCATAATGAAATAAGGTCCTGTTTTAAAGTGTCTGATGTCAGCTTGATGTGCTAGCTTTCATAATTAATTACTTAATCTTTTGCTGTATGAGAGTTCTGACCTTTGACTTGAGTGTACACCTTACTTCTGTATCTTTTGAAAGCCACTATACCTATATACTACATAAAACATTCAAAATGACACAGAAGAGCTTAAAGAAAAATATTTTCAAAATATAAGGTCTAAAGACAAACATGATTGTAGTCTTAAATGCTAAAAAAGTATAATGGATATTAGCATTCTATTTTATTCTAGTGAAATAGTTGTGTCTCATGCACCTGCACAGGGCTGACACACTATTTCATATTTGCTCTTTGCCAGATGAAGAACTGGATGCCAGACTATTCCTAAGAGGACAAAAGAAAGCTACGTCTAAAAATCTTTGCTACACTTAAGTTAAACTTACTTCGTCTGTTCCAAATTTGTATTCCAGAGGCAACAGCTAACAAAAACAAACTAAAATAACAACAGCTAAACAAAGAAAGAAACCAATTCTCCCAGGAAGATGAAAAAAATTTATTAAAAAAAATTTAAATAGCAAAACCAAAAAGTAAACAAACAAATACTCCAAGACCAGAAACAAATTTGTACGTATCTTAATTTTAAGAGTGGAATAAGAACCAGCTCATCCTATTGATCTCAGGGTAGTATGAAACACACTGAAGGACTTGCCCTGAATTTCTTGAGTTTCTGGAGAGGACTTCTGTGATTGCTGAGCCATTCACAGGAGATATATTTTAGAATCCCACTTAATTCCAATTTTTTAGCACTTTAAAATTTTTAAAATAACAGACAATGCAGTAGAACATATGAATACTAAGATGCTGTACAGAATATTTGTATGAATATTACTTTGAGCTAGACAAACAACTGCTTTTGAGTATAAAAGTATTTATACACAATACACAGCTCCCCCACAAGCCACCTCTTGGCTGAGGAAGCCCAGCTTTCTCAGCCTCTCCTTACATAAGACATCCTCCAACTCCTTAATTATCTTTATGGCCCATCACTGGACTCAGTCCAGTAAGTCTACATCTTACTTGTAGTGAGGAGCCCAGAGACTGACCCAGCACAGCAGATGTGTCTCACCAGAGTTGAATAGAGTAGGTGGATCACCAGCTCCAACCGGCAAACAATGCTCATCGTAAAGCATACCAGGAGGATGCTGACAGTCAGTATTTAAATACTATTTTTATTTTCCAAATTAGTATTTTTATTAATGGCATATTTCCATCTTTTAATTTTCTGTTATATTTAAAAGTTAATTGGCAGGAAAGAGAAATCATAGAAGACCGCAGCATTATTAGCAAGGAATTAGTGTAATCAAAAAACAAAAATTACATTTGGTCTTGATTGTATAAATCCTAGCTTGAGATCCCTATCCACTCCATCTTTTATCTGCATAGTATAAATTTATATTCCAGTCATGTAGTCATGACATCATTTTTGGAAGAGGAGAGACTTCTTTAATTTTTGAATTGTCTTTTTGTTTTAAGATAATGTGAAGCCTGTAAGGAAAATGTCTCTCTTCCTCATTTTTTGAAAAACATTAAATATTGCATAACCCATTGTAACAATGTACTCATACATTTACAGCTGTATTTGGTTTATGTTTTTTAAGACATGGAACATGTTTCTTCTTAATTTTAAGAGGTCAGCTAACTGCAGCAGTTATATCAAAGCATTAAAAATATTTATCTTAGTATAGGATTTGGGGGGGTACATTTTTTTCTTCATATTTTGCTGTTGTTTGGTTTTTTTCCTTAATGGCTATTCATCATTAATTTTGTTTTGCTTGTAGGTAATTGTACCCATCTGTTTCATCAGATAAGAGAAATAAATGGAAAGCAAGCCTGGAACAGAAGAGACGATATACAAGGCAACCCTCAAGAAGGTCCCACACAAACTTTCTCACTTGTCAGCAGCAGGGGGATAGAAGTCAGCTGGACTGTAAGGCACCATGGTAACTGACTCTGTAATGACCTTTTCCATTGATCAGACTGCTCTCCTTCTCCATAGCACCAAAGGAACTACGGCTGCTCCCTGGACAGTACTGAGAATCACCCAGGTCACTTTTTCTGTGCATTTTTATTTGCTTCTTCTTTCTTCTCTTGGGAATGACTGGGATAAGAACAAATACTGTGTTTTGACACTTCCACAACCTCATACACACGGTCAGGTCTAACAAGAGCTGGGCCAAGGCACTCAAGCTAGGAACTAATGGAAATGTTTCACTCCCAGAGTTTGCAGCTGGTAGACAGCGGGGGGAAAAAAAAAAAAAAAAAGAAAAGGAAAAAGGAAAATAATAAAAATGATTGAAAGATTCGAGATATTCCTAGTGGATGCGTCTACAAAAAAAAGGGAGACCTAGTATCTTCACACATTTATGTCCTCCTATACTGCCTCTACTCCCTCATCTGTTTGTGAGGATCAAAACCTAAGAGAGGAATTAGAAAAACTAACCCATATCAGAGAGCCTGAATAAAACAGACTGAACTATATGTGATAGAATAAACAGCCCAGCTCGGCCTTTTGTTTTACTGTAAACCATGTATGCTGCCACCACCAAAAATAAGTTACATTAACTTCTGCCTTACACCACAAGATTCTGCAGTATAATGTCTTCTCTTTGGTTCTGTCCCCTTACTTCTTTTTCTAGAGGGTTCTTATTCCCAGTCAATACTGAATACAAGAATTAACTTAATAGCAGGTTAATTTGTAAAGTTCTTTGAAACTCAGTGTAAAGCATTTAATAAGGCTATTGGGTTTTTCTCATTTACCAAAAAAAAAAAAAAAAAAAAAAACCAAAAAAAACCCCATATTTCGGAATTGAGCTTTATAATATTACTCTTTGTGGTGGATACACCACAACATTGCTTTTACTGCTATGACAAGAACAATTCTTTCTTCTTTCTTCTTTAGTCTCCTTTCAATTATTTTTCTGGAAATTATACATCTTGAAGATACTTATGAGCTATTGCAGAAAAAGAGAACAAAACAAAATAAAGCCTTTCCCAAGATTGTATCAATGATTCCATTATTATTCTGTTTCTTCCTCAGAAGAAGTAAATAATTCATTTAATGTTGATCCTGCACACAAATGGCTTTTCTTGTAAAACCCATGCTCTGGCTTTAGCCTCTTGGCATTCAGTGATACAACTCAGATCGCAGCTGCATGTGCACATTTTTGTTGAAAACCCTGCTCTGGACTTCCCTCTACGAACTCTATAGACCTCTATAGAACCTTCTATAGAGTGTTCTGTGTTCCTTGCAGCGGTACTGTTTCCACATCAGCTCTGAGTCCCTTAGATATATTTTTAGCTTGGCAATCTCACAGGGTTTCCCAACTAAAACATAGTCTAGATTCAGAAAATTACTGAAATATAAATTTAATTATACATTTAAAAGCTGGTTTAAAAGCTGATTAGACTTGGATTTTGTGATAATAAGCATTAGTGCTTATTGTTTCCTGATTATCACTTTAACAAGTGATCATACATTTATCTTTTTATTATCAATTTAAAATAACTTTCCAACTTCTGATTAAGCTGCAGTCTCTATGAAAAGTTTATGCTTTCTCTCTCAGGAGGTGCAAACACAGACAGTGAGCTGGTCAGTCTGCAAAGGTGGAGCAACACGCAACTCTGACAGAGAAAAAAGGAGTGAATGGCTGAGGAGAGGGCAAGAAACCCTCTTAGTCTTGTTTTGCCTTCTGTGTGCATGCAAGCCAGGTGCATTTGTCTGGTTGGAAGTGGTCCACTTGCACAGTCATGTAGCTCCCAGTACTCAGTTCTGCCTTGAATTTTTCTACCGTCACTTTTTTTGCCAGTGAATATTGAAACTATCCAGGGAACCCTAAATCTGATCATCTTCAGACATGTGGAGGGTGATGATGTTATGATATATTTTAGCTAACTAGCAATATCAGTGGGAAGATCTGGTGAGCAGATGGAAATTCTGCCAAGAGCATCCCTGAATAATGATCAGTCTTTAAAAATAAATTTTGTGGGTGACAGTGGAGAATTAATCTGATGGAACCTGAAAAACATAGAACTGGGAAACCTGTTTTATTTTAAAGTAATTTCTTTTTCTTTCTGTTTCCATTACAGCAGAACCTGTAGAGTCCTTATGTAGAATTTTGATCTGACAGACTATGGAAGGAAGAAAAGCAAAGACAATCTGTGGGTGGAATTGTGGCATTAAGGGTGGACATCCCAGGATGCACCTCTAAAAGCTCAGACTGAATTTTCTCACCTTTTCAGATGAAAAGATTTACTTGCAATCTCCAAAGGATTAGGAAAGGATAGCTCTTGCTTTTTCAAAGCATAGATACTGGGAAATTTTAGCTGGACAATCTTAACGAGATTGTTCAACAGGACAAATTCAAAAATCTAGCAGAAAGTACTCAAGGAAGATAATAGCCACAACTCAACAAAATGATCATTCCCAGTGGCAAAAAATCTGTCAGGCAGAAAATATATTAAGGACACAGAAAGATCAGAGGCATACTATAAATTCATAAGGGAGTGCTGTTTTACAGACAGGTGTCTTCAGGATGTGTCCTAGGAGGTCCTACACAGAGCAAGACAGGTAGCTATCTTTGCCCTGTTTACTGGTAGTAAGAAGTCCCTGAAGGATTCAAGCTCATTTTGGATATCTTAAGAATGATGCTGGCAAACTGTAGATTCCAGCAGGGAAAATGGGAGAAAACGTGGACATGCAAAGGGTTTTAGAAAGCATGACTTAGGAGAAAATTAGGAGATGTGCTCAGTCCAAAAGAAAAGAATTGTCTGGCTAGTAGAAAACATTATTTTAAAAGCAGTTAGAGGAAAGGAAGATGGTTTGCTCTCCATACACATCAGGGAAAGACAAGTAGAAATCAGCAAAGACTTTAGGTTTGGAGCAGTAAAAAAATTCTAATGAAGAGTAATGAGGCACTTCACCAGGCTACCCAAGGATGTGATGAACCATTCTTCACTGTTTTTCAGAACAGATTAGACAAGCATATGGTAGTTTTACATGATCCAGCTTCAGTGCAATAGATGGAACGAAATGTGTTGAACTCTGGAGATTCCTTCTGACAACCTATGTCCACGATCCTTTCCTCTTTTCTTGTTACCCTCAAATGTATTTTCAAAACATCACAGTGATTTCACTTTTTTGTAAAAGGATTATTGTCAGTAATAGTCAGTGTACAATGCCAAGTTAATTTTGAAAATAACACAAGCTAAAGTATGCTTCTCTGTAATATACTAATGATTCCTTCATTTGAAGTATAGGAAAGGAAGGAAAATTTTCAATGCCATACATTCACCCAAGACATATCTCCATTGCAATGCACTTTTTCTCTTAACTGCAAAAGAAAGGATTTTAATCAAATATTCTTAAAAGGAGATCTGATGAGTAAACTGAACATATTTAAATATAGCAGAAGCATTCATGATTAAGTGAATAAAGAATTGAGGTTAAAAGTGGCTACAATAAAAGGTTGAGTAAAAATTAGTTTTACCATGTGCTTCATATAATACTGCATAAGATACTCTTTTGTTTCATTGCCTCTTTTTTGGGACTTTAATTTTCAGTTAGTCACTGGCTTACATCTTATCTCATACCATAATGGCTGAAATTAATGGGATAAAACTACTCCATTCAAAGACAAATTATCATTTCACTGATCTACTTCACTGAGTACAAATTCCCTCTGCTCCCAATAAAAGCTCTAGAGCAGTAGAAAAATGCTAGTTAACTAAAATTGTGTTTCTTTTCTTAGACCATAAAATTTTCATTCATTCTGTCAGTAATACCCTTGTGTAAATACAGTAATTTTGAAGCCTTTCAGTATAGTGTGATACATATTTTGGCATTGTTGCATGTCTGGATTTCTTCCATGGTACTTCAATTTTGTGGTTCAGTGAGAAAAAGTAAGAGTTCTCCTGAAGGGCTTGTTCTTAAAACAGTCAGGGGTGTGTTGCCTGCAGAAACAGTCCATCTTTCCCCTTGACAAGAGTGTCCATCCGCTGTTTTTATGAACTGCATCTTTGTTTAAATTTGCATCAGTTCTTAGCAGCAACTTCTTTCAGGACAATGAAAAGCTGAAATAGCTAAACAAGAAAAAGTATTTTCAGAATATGATAAAAATATGTAATATCTGTTGGAATACAAAGGGGTTTAACATCTGGACAGGAAGTTTGAATTAAAAAAAACCCTTAGAAACTTCTTCAGGTATTTGAGACTGCAGCTCCTCTAAAATGACAGATAATCTTTGTGTGTGGTTTAAGCTTGAAGATAAAGATCAAGATCTCCTTTGAAGGAACAGAGTATAGATTAGCTATAATTTCCCAAATACAGGAATTACAATTCCTTCTACTGCTAGGGGGAAAAAAATGTTCCCTGTTGTGATTAGAAGAGATGAGATCTTTGATAATGTTAATCCCTCATATCAATCTATAAAATGAGAATTACTTGATAAAGGTTTTACCATGCTCTGGAGAGAAATTAAAGCTATGCACACTCCTCATGTAACACAGAATCAGAGCTAAGCAAAGCTGTAGCTAGAGCAAAGGAGGATGTAGCAATGGCCAAGGCTGGTAGACCAAAAACAGGTATCAAGCCTTCACATTTTCTGTGCAACTCATCTGGACCAAGGTGCATTGGAAAGTCACCAAGTGATTTGCTAAAGGCAAAGACAATTTTAGCCCAGAGAGAAAAACAGGATATTTTTCTGTCACTCTTGGCAGTCCTGGAAATTTAGCCACTTATCGTAAACAAAAGCTCAGGTTGGGGAATTCTGTGGGAACAAGGGAACCCAAGATCCTGACAGAGACATTGTCTCAGGTGTTGCAGGCCAAGCAGCAAGAGAAAATACCCACTGGACTAAGTCCCTTTGAAATTAAGTTCTTTCATTTCGATCCTACAAGTGGCATAGGATGAGTCTGCAATTAACTTGAATTAATACAGGACTCCTAAAACTATAAACACAATAACATTGTTTTTTGACAATCAGATAGAGAAAGTAGAAACTTTTGCTGAATCCTTGAGGAAGTTTTAAGTACATAGAACTGTTAATGCTGTGACAGGTAATAAAAGCATATTTCTGTACACACAAGCTTGCAGAAATCCAATCTTCTCTGCATAATGACCTCCTACCTCCCTGGTCTAGGTGAAAGTGGATCAGAATAGATGGAACACTTGCCAAGGAAAGGCCTTCAGGCTGTTCTTCACTGAAATGGTATTTCCAAAAAATAATGCAAATGGATAATATAAACTGTATTTCCAAAAATAACATAAATTCAGTATTTATAAACTATTAATCAAGTCTGATTTAATGGGATCATTATATCTGGCATTCTGCATGTGCTAATAGCATCTAATGCACAGATGCTTTTTTTGACTGTTGAATGAATAATGATCTGGGATTCAGGTTTCCTTAATGGTTCCTTAATATCAACCACTTTGCTAGAGCTGCAAATAAAAATACGTGACATTTATTTTAAATTAGCAGTATGGAAAATATGTACATTTGTAATCAAGGTAAGATTTGACAATGTAGGCTTAATGACTTTTACTGAAGAGGGAATGATTATGAAGAGCAGCGCTTCCAGCATGTATATGGAGTGCTGCCACATTGAAAAGTGATGACAGAATAAGCAAAATGTTGATAAGATTCTATGAATTTACACAGCAAAATGAACTGCTTCTTTCTGAAAGAAACTGCTCCTTAGAAACCAAGCAGAAAAAGGCATGAAAGCAATGACAGAATCAGAATTTCACGTGTTTTCTGCCATGCAGCACACTATGTAGAGGAAAAACAAAACAAAATGGCAAAAAAAAAAAAAATCAGAGGGCTGTACAACATATTAATAACTCTTATTGATTGATCAAGTTAGAATTATTGTCTGTTAACCAAAATTCCTATCTGTGAAATTTGTGTCTGTCATCTGTGTAATACATAACTTTTACAGTCTTATTAGTTTTTCTGCCACAGAGAAAAAGATGTAAACAAATCCCACCAAAATCACAAGTAAAAAAGAATACAGATCTTTTCTTTATTGTCATCAGAAATCTGATTTCAGCATGCACAGGCATATAAAAGAGTATGAATATAGCTAGGCAAGTATGAACGAGCCACCTGTGAATGAGACAAGACAGTTCAGCTTGTATGTGCCTAAACCCAAAGCTTAGTCCTCAAGGATTCATTACTATCAGAAGTTCCTAAGTAAAAGATAATACAGGGTGTGATCACTTACAGTGTAAGCACAAATTGTGTTATTCACACAAGCATTGATACAATCTTGGCAAATGTTCCTAAGTTCCTCAGTTACACCGATTTTATGCAGATGCATGTATCATAATGAGATAGAGTGAGCCTGTATTTGTGGGCAGACATTGTCAAGATCAGTCTCAGTGGTGCAACTCAAGCACTCAGCTGCTCTGCCTATGCTTGTGTTAGCAACTCACTATGAAGAAGGAGGGAAATTTAACCTCCTTTAAAAATAATTTTAGAGAAAACTTAATTCTGAATATACTCTCATACTCACTAGTGAGGGTGTCCACACTATGATATGACAGAGTCATGAGAGAGTAGGTGACAAGGCCATTCCACTCAGCTTCAAAAACTGCTCCATACAAGAATTTAAGCTGTCAGTACTGGGATGGGACTTGATATAAAATCTATGTTTAAGTTACAGATTGGTTTAGCTTTACCACAAGTAAATTCAAGACCTTGGTTATGTTGCTACTAGTGATACTAGAGATATAATCAGAATAAAAGGAATCATTAAAAAATCCTTAGTTTTGTTACTTATATAAATAGTTGTGACTCTATATCCAAGTAAAAGATCAAGTATGAAGTATGAGCACTGACAACTGTATTTTTGAAAACAAAGCATGAATAAAACTGAAAATAGCAAATTTAGATTGTGAAAGCAGAAAGGAGTCAGTTTTGGAAGGTTAAAGTGGCAGTCTAAAAGCAAACTTTTTGAAAAGTTAAGAAATGTTCTTATCTTGCGGCTTGATTTCATACACATATACACATACTCATCTCAAGAAAACGTGTCTTAATGTTAATTAATTTTATCAGACTGAAAGATTGTTCAATCTGGGTTCTGTTAAATTTATGGATCATTAGTCTCTCATCTTTTCATTATGGTCTCCTGAGAGGAACCATCATAAAGTTAAATGAACACAGTAGGAAATTATTACAAGCCTCCTTTTCCTTTCACCCCACCTCCCTCACTGGAGGAGACAGGGTATCAGTGCATTCATTCTATACAACAAATGATAAATATCTTATATGATTTAAAGTCTCCAAGGATCTGATTTTTTGTCATTTTATAAGTGCTGTAATTAATGAGAAAGATGTAATACATGGATTTTCCCAATCCAAGAAATGAAAGTAAACAACCCTACAGCCCAATTTCACAGCTAAATCTTTAGATTTCTGCGCACAACCAAAATTTTTTGTGCCTAAAATATGTGTTTCACTCTTTAGCCCTAGGTTTATTTTTATGACTAACTGAAAGACTATTCACTACTTCAGAGAAGTGCACAAGTATACCAGTAACAAAGTAACCACAAAACTTGTTTCTTGTAAATCATACTGCCAGGAAATAAACTCTAAGAAATGGTGATCATTCATAGACTAAAATAAGCCCACAGCATTTCTTGTAAATGTTATAATACACAACTTGTATTTGCTCTAGGAAAAGAAGTAGCTTTCTAAAATTCACAGCTCAATTTTCTTCAGAATCCCATTTTCACTTACTAGAATTTTCAGCTGTATTCATCAGAAATGTTTCAGGGTTTTCTTTGTTTTCTTGTTTTATTTATTGATACCACTTTTGTTTGTCTTGCCTGCTTTAAAATATATTAAAAATATCTAAAAATAGGACAAAGAAGCATTTCACATACAAGAAGTTCAGCAGCCTGAATGTTTGTGCCTCTGCATTTTATCTCCTGCAAACAGTTGCCTCCTTGACAAGAGGCATAATTCACTATAATAAAAGGATACAAAGTGCAACTGCTAGGAACATGGAGAAGAAAGCAATTAAGTGTTCACAAATGTAATTTGAAAGGTCCATGGCTCCCAAAGGTGATTTATAGATAATACTGAACCAAACAGACACTCTTGACTGTTGGATAAAAGTAATGGTATTTTCTAGTCATAATTTTTTTCTGCTTACCAGATGGGATGGGAGAAAATTCAATTTCACTCATTGTCCCAGAGATTTTAACACTGAGATCAGCAAGAGTCATGCAGTACCTGATAAGCTGGTCAGTCCTTTTCATGATCATTTGCTGCAGCTTGTGGCAAGATACTGCAATCAGAAGTCATTGCTAAAACAAAACTCGGCAGTCAGTGTAATCAGACATTGTCAAAGTCAGCATCAAGTGTGCTAAGTGGATATACTATTTTTTTTAATCTGCCACTGGGGTCTCAGTATTGTTCTTGAAGGGAAATGACAATCAATGATAACAGAATCAAGTACTTTGGCTGGATGTTGCACTTGATTGTATAAAGGCAGTGGTCATATCTTATATCACTGCAGCTGTGGTTAATGACTCACATGATGTGCAGATAAAGTACCTCCTGAACTTAAGCCATAAAGAAAATGCACCATTTAAAAAAACAGAATATAATTCTGAGCCTTTTTGGTTTTATGCCTAAGGAGTTTTACCAATATTATTTACTTCAGACTTCCTCTGTAGAATCGAAAACAGAACGATTACAGAGAAACTGAAACATTTCAGACTTAATCAGGGTTGTGTCTTCCTTCACCATGTGGCAATTCTTTTCACTCCTAGGACTTATTTGATACAATCTTTTATTATATTTTTTTTTTTAGTATCAGAGAAGAAGCAAAGATTTTCCAAATTCTTCAGATATTTAACTGGTAAAATTCTCTTTTGTGCCACAACTTAGGTTTGAATTTCAATTTACTTAGATAAGTAAGAATTGAAATCTGGTGAATTTTGCTGCTGTAGTTTTGGATGGTACTATGCCTGTGATCTGGTGATTTGCAACAGATGCATAAAGCTATGTACTTCAGTGCCTCAAGTCCAGCCTTCTACTTTAAACTATCTTCTACTAAAGTCCACGCAAAGCTGCAAGACATGTCACTGAAATGACAGAGCAACAGCCACACATTCAGACCTGCATTAATGGACCAACTAAATCAACAAGTATTAGTTGAAACACATATTAAATAAAACTTCAACAATGTTTTTGTCACAGTGAGTTGATTTATGCCAGGAACTGGCTGAAAAGACATTTGCAGACAAGAGATTTAGTCTTAGTATCCCACTTTTTTAGTTTTACTTTAATACCTAAATCTTTGAGCTTGGAAGCATGGTGCAAAAACACCAAAGTATCTAATGTCTCATGTACTTGAGTCTTTCCCAAAACTAAAAAGCAGCAAAGACTGATGAATCCAGGAAAGGAGAACATCCTCATGATCCAGGAGATCTCTGTAAATATGAAAGTGATGTGATTGACGCCTGATGGAGGCTATCTGCTGCTCCAGCTGCAGAGACCTGGAAGACAGAAGAAGGTATCTTCCTTCCCTCCTCTCTTGAGCTGGTAGCTGGTTTATTTAGTCCGTATTTGCTTCACCTAATGTAGGGGTGGGATTGAGCAGAAAGCAAGGAAAAGTGTAAAGGGACATAAATAATCTATAACAAATGTCTACCTTACCTCACTCCCTAGAGCTCTCACTTGGGACAACTGGGCTCTTACTTTTGGTTACCCCAGAAACATGATGAAAGAACCTAGACAGAACCCTCAGCCCTTTGGCACAAAGACTGATGACATTTTTGGTTTAGAGATAACAAGCAAGAAAATGAACTGAAGGAATATGCTTGGGTAGGTTTCAAGCAGATGTCTGGCTTCAGAGGTTCACAGTTTTGTGAAGGATACTCATTGGTCAAGGAGAATTTGCAAATGAGGATAAGGTCCAACCCTCCTACTCAAATGATTTCTCTGAAACAATTACCAAACTGGAAGGCACTTCTACATGCTCAGTATATCCTTCCTTGATAAAGACTAAACAACTCTTTGGTGGTCTCTATTTAATTCTATTTAATTTTTAATTAATATAGAAATTCTCCTCTCTCTGAGTCCAGCCTTGGCTGGACTTGCTATAACCCACCACAGGGAACAGATGAGCCCTGCAGCCAAGGTGCTGGCACCTCTGGGAAAGCATATTTAAAAAAAGGCAAAAAAAATCCTCAACCAAACTCTTTCAGAGAGAGAAAAAGGGAACCAAAAAAAGTAAAAAAACCAGCTGCAAGGTCAGAAGAGAAAGAGGATGTAGAGGAGGTGGCACAGCAGAAGCTGGAGCAGGTATTCACACTGCAGCCCACTGCAGGTCTATGGTGGGGTGGGGTAACTGAGAGAAGAAATAAGCAGCAGCAGCAAGAACCTGCTGTGGAATAATGCCATTCTCCCTGTGCCACTTGAGCTGGGGGTGGAGAAG
>NW_008239110.1:5051213-5071331 GCF_000691975.1 Corvus brachyrhynchos
GGCTGAGGTAGGAAAGCCCATGAGATTTTTTTCATCCTGTTTCCCTTCCCTTGTCCCACACAGGAGGGAGAATGAGTGTTAATATCCAGGTGGGCATTTGGCTGATAGTCAGGGAATAACCACAACAGAGCAGGTGGATCAACAGAACAGGTAGAAACTAGCAAAGAATACAAAACACCTGCCTGGTAGCCAGAAATATCTAGCTGTGTGCCTTGGGACAAACCTTAGCTGCATTTCTCAAGAGATAGGAAACATTTAAATCAGGTTTGTGTATTTGTAAATGCATGACAATCGTATATGCTCATCTTTTACTTTTTGCTGGTAACATAACATCAGAAAGCAAGGTAAGAAAACCCACTGAAATAATAAATTCTTTGAAAATTTAACTCAGTTTGAAGAGAGCAACAACACCCCGTATGGAAGTCAACAACTAAAAACAATCACTGAAATATTATGTTGGGGACCTGGTTGTACTGAAGCAACTCCTTGCACACATTGGAGGGTAAATGAACAGGGTCATATACACCTATTGCTAGAGTGATAAATGCTATGAGTGTACAGAGCAGAAGGTATTAAATTTCCTTGGAGGACAGAGTGCAGCTTTAGACTAAGGTTGTCAAATTATGATTACATATAAATTATAGTGGCAACAAGGGAAGGACTAAGTCTGCCAAGCTGAGATTAGCAACAAAAAAGTCCTATTAAATGTGTGCATATGATGAGAATTTAATGACTGCATAAGTCTTCTAAAGTTTCTAAGATATTCCTTACAAATAGTCAGATGATTTTCAGGGATGGGTTCAGGCAGATTATAAATCTAAGATCAATATAATTCTCACCACTTATGATTGCCTAACACTGGTTAGGCACATTTATACTGAAAATGAAACTTTCATTTGAGTCTCTGGGGAAAAAACTGCATTATGAATCAAGTCTAAAGTTACATTAAGAGAGACAAGATGTTGCAGCTGTATAGCCATGATTTTCTTAGCATACTGTTCATTCCAGTGATACTAAGAACTAGTTTAATTTAAAAAAAAAATCAGAACCATAAATCTATGCCTAACTTATATAAACACTGACGTGTGGGATTTTAAACCATAGCACTTTCAAAAGGAACACTTCTAGATGTAGTTTTGTATGAAAAGCCCTGTCCAAATTTCTTTTAGAAGGTGACTACTCACATTACAAGAATCATAAATCAGCATACTATTACCAATGCAAAGGGCACTTTCAATGACTGACAGGTTTTTCTACCCAGGGACAATGACAAAGAGCCACAGAACAGTATTAGGCAGGAGGCAAAAATGGATCTTGATCTAAGGAGTCAAGATATGAACATTTGCTGTACAGTAGGACTGTATTGTACTTGAAGAAAGCTTTTGACCCTTTTTCTGTTCTTGATAATTTCTATCATTAAAAAGAGAAAAATACTGGTGCCAGGAAACATAAGCAGGACTCCTAGAAGCACAGCCTCTCAACTACTTGAAATCAGTGGGTGAGCCATGCTTTTTCCTATTTACCTGATTTTGATTTTTAGATACATATATTTGCTTGCAAAGGATTGACTTGGAAAAGGGACCCCAAAGCAACAACGTCTGGAATAACAACACAACATCCATCAGAAATTCAAGTCCTTATGGGTTTGTAGATGCTTATATCTACAATAAATGTATTTAAATCTAAATCTTTCTAATAAGAAAATTACCTAATAACCTAAAATACATTTGACCATCTTTAAACATGTGCACACTAACTACGTCTGTAAAATGAAAATTTTTTAAAAAGGCAGATGACTTATATTTTAATATTTTTAACAAAAATTTACTTGCCATATATTAAATTATCATGTGTTCCAGCCCAGACAGGGTGAATTTTTTGCAGTAGCCAGTAGTAGCATGGCTGGGACCCAGACATTGTTCTGTACCACCTGATATCCCTGCTGGGGGTGAGGAAAGGAGTCCCTTCTGGCAGAGCAGTGGGAAGTGAACTTGGCTATTGTCGGGCTCTGCGTGGTGAGCATTCGCTTGTGAATGGTTTACCTCCCTTGTACACTATTTTATTAATATTGTTGCTGTTACTGTTCATTTTCTTACCTCATTGCTGTTTCCAGTAAATTGGTTTTGTCTCAACCCATGGTCTTTACCTTTTGTCCCTCTAATTCTGCTCCCCATCCCACAGCAGGGGGAGAAGGAAAAGGATGGGAGAGTGAGTGAACAGTACATCGTTTGGGGTGCTTCAGTGGGAACACTAACTTGGAGAATACCTAAAACACCTCTGGAAAAGTTAATTCACTATTATAAACCATTAAAACCATTTTATTTTTTTCCTTAATTGCAATTTTCTGCAATCTTAGAAAGAACAATTACTAATTCCATGCAGTTGTGTCCCCTTGATAAATATGTTATTATTTTTCATCTCATTTAACTTTCTTCTTACTAATTCCACCAATCAAAAAGATTGAAATTACTGAAGTCGTATCCCATCTTCCAGAAATCATTAACAACAGAGCCACTGACTTTTGTCATATTTCCTGTTTAAAATGAAACAAAACTTGAATAAAAGGAGGAACTTATTACATAACAAATTTCAGCCTAGGCACATTCCTTAAAAAACCCATCAAACTCTAAAACACAAAATATATCTTTGAAATTCTGGAAAAAGGACATTCGTATTTTAAATAGGGTAAGTGTTCAAATATTCTAAGATGACATCCCACCATATGTTAAAAAACATGGTATAAATATTTTTAAAATAACAAAAAGAGAGTTTTTCATTCAAGAAAATCAAGGACTGGGTAAAGTTGTAGTACAAAAAACCCAATTATTACAATTTGTTCTGTATGATTCAGGGTTTTTTTCATTTTCTGGTTTTGTATTTTCTAGTGACTATGTATTCTTCATTTCATTATATCCTTTAAAATGGATGTCAAGATGAATCTTTTTACCATTCTTTTCTCTCTCACAAACATCATTATTACCAGCATTCACTGAAATGACACCTATTATGAATTCTGCCTAGTTATATACACAACTCCAAGTTTGGCCTTATGCTTTGTCAACGGAAAATCCTCAATTGACAAAGAATTTTGAATCACTGTAAAAGTGTTCTGTCATTTGTGCTCTGAAAACCTCCTACTTCTCCTTTTTCCTTCAGATTAAGAGAGACTTTTTTCATCATCTCAGGCTGGAATGAAAATGCAGAGGTTTAGATTTCAAAAGGCCTCCTATTGTAGGCTTTTTGAGATTCAGCCATGAGTATTTTCCTGTCATTCAGTGTGAAACAGTGGTTGGGACTAAGTGGGTTCTTTTACATTGTGATTCAAAAGGAAGGTTTCAAAAAAGAATATAGAGAATAATAGAGAATAATGTAAGAATATATAAGGATATAAGTAGCCTTGACATGAAGAAGTGACCAAGAAAAAAAAAATGGAACTCTGAACAAACAAAAACTACAAGCTCAGATAAGTTTCTTTTCCTTGAAGCCAAAGGTGGCATGCAGTAATCAAAGCTTAGTAAAATCTCAGTGCCTATGCTGATTAGACAACAACCTTTTTTATTCACACTTCAGGCAGGGCCCATTCTCAGGTCTTTTTGCAAATTATGCACATACAGTTTTTTTGAAAAATCTGGTATCATGCTGCAATGGCAAGTTTCTTTTTTGTTGTTGTTCTGGTGCACGACAGTGATCTCTGCTAAGTCTGAAAGATGAGAGAAAATAAGAATTAAGATCCTAACTGGCCTTAAGAAATTAAGGCAAATCTTCTATGGCAGAAGACACATGGCTAAGCCTCACATGTAGAACAGTGACATTCACACATACAAACCTATATTTCCAAATTATTCCTTCTGAGAAAATAACCCAAGATTAGGCTTTATGTGTCAAACAGAGAAATAGCCCTTCAGGAAATCAATCCTGTCTCTACCACATATGGTTTGGCCACACCAAATCTTTGCATAGCCTGTTTCCTCCACCAATATCTAACACTCTCCACCCAACCCAGCCTGCCTTACCCCACTCCACCGCTGCCCAGTATCACTGATATTTGTTTCACCCTTCAGGTCAGGTACCTCTTCACCATGGATCAGTAACAAGCATCATGTATTGCAAGTGATTTCATGGCATTTGCTGTGTGTTCAAGACATTTCTTGGTTTATTCTCTATAGTTTAGTTGGAACTGTGTGTGCAAGGACACAATGCAAAAACAGCACAACAATGGTAAAATGTGCACTAATTGGATATTTAGCTTGCTTTTTATTTTCAAAGGGAGAATTTCCTACAATTTCCTCCTGATTTTTCCCAACTTCAGCCACCCAGAAGAGAGAAAAAAATCTGCCAGATGCAGCCTGGTGGTTTCTTCATTTTGAGACAGAGGGTCAGAGGTATGAGGGCTCTGTGCAGTCCTTTTACCTTATGCATGTAGGAGAGTACCTCATATGCAGCAGCTTTGGTGTGGGATCAGAAACAGGGCATTGGAGAACAGATTTAGATTCACTGACCCACACATATCTGTAAAAGTTTGATACACAACACTTTGACACAGGAAGAGAGTCTGTTTTGTAACACAACTGACTCATAATATTAGGTGTTGGGTTATAGGTTATTCCCATGTACCACGAAAAGGTGGTTATTTCAAGCTTGTCATGTACTGGGATTATTTACTTGTACAATTGAAACAGAAACTACCAAATGACACTTAAAATTGGTTATAAAACAAATATATAACAGGAAATTAGCAGTCTAACTGACAGAAGGAGCAAGTTCCACTGATTTTAAGGATGTTTAAGATTATAACTTTAATAATTTTCAGGCCATTTTAGGATAATTATTATTATTATAGGTGTGCCTTTACATCCCTGAGAAAGTTTCAGCATATACCATCTTAATTTGTAATTAAATTTTGGATTTAAACCAAATCTGCTGGAAATATGAGAGATGTTGGACAAAGCTCTTCTCAGCAATAATGTAAATAAAATGTTTACACAGTAAAAAGTGCTAATTTTGAACACAAGGGCAAAGTATTTTGAACACAAGGGCAATATTGAAGCCTTCACAATAAAAAACATTCATCTACAGTGGCTGCTTGCTTTGGGGAGCAGTAGATTTTCAATTTCACTTCCTAAAACTGAATTTGTATTGCCTGATATACTTCATATACTTTTTCCAGCTTGTGAGACCAGGACAGAGTTCAGATATTCATCATTCCTTAAGCAATTTAATTATAAATATATAATAATGCACCTCAACAGAGACATTAAAAAAATCCATATGGGCATTTATAAAAGAAAAAAAACATATCTGAAGAGAAATTCAGACCAGACAGGTATGGATTTTTGCACGAGAGTCTTTAATAAAAGTAAAGAAAAGTTTCCCTCACATTTTTAATTACCTGGAAAGTTGCTAATGGTACAAGACATTGGCCTACATAAGATATTTCCCTGACCTTTCTCTTTTAATCTCTGAGCCTTGGAACTTGTATTTAAAACAAAAAGGCAGATAAAGACGAAAAAAAAAAAAAAAAGCACGTACAAATATGTCTCCACAGATGAGAATATTAAGGAATAAACTTACACTGTTCCCCCAGAAACGCTGTTACTTTGATGTCAGAGCACCTGCTGTGATGGAGGTCTTCTTTGAAATACTTAAGGTGATGTGGTTTTATACTGCTTTGTAACAAGATCTTCTTGGAAAATGAAAATGAGAGACATTGAAAGCTGATGTTAGAGGTAATTCGCCAGGTAACCGGCCAGACTGCGCATCTAGACACTTGAACTAAAAAGACACCAGCCAAGGGTGACAAAAGGGCCAAACTGTTTCGTTTGGCATCAATATCAGCTTTCACTGGCCTCTGGTTCCAGAAGGTAAAACTGCCTTTCTTTGCATTGTTCTGTAAAGGAAAAGTTATTCTGGATGTCAGTACTGACTACTGCAATATTACGTATTAGCAAAAGACAGTTTTGTTTAACAGCTGAACCCATTATTTTTTCAATTAGTCACTAGACTATGCTCTAGCAAAAGTGACTTGACAAACCTTATTCAAGCAGTTCACCATGCAGTTCATGAGAGTAGTGCTTAAAATTAAGCATGGCCTTTGTTGAACTAGGGCCTTACTTAAGGTCAATTGGGTATGTGCAAAAAACAAGCATTTTTTCAGCACCATTCATTAAAACCCCGCTTACTGAAAGATGTTCATGGAGGAAAATAATCTTGTGGTATGGCAGAACACAAAAGAAAGATACCAGACGGGTGGGTACAGGTTGGGGGAGTACATATAAAAGAAGACTTCTGCACGAACTACATATGAGGCAAATTTAAAACCTCCAAATAATACCTTAAGAAGTTTAGTCTTGGATGCGAGATCATCATAGTTACCTGCAAATAATATCTGAGGGACTTCTCATTGAAAATACTAAATTATAAATGTGTTATTAGATTATTTATATTTATGATGTCTGTTATTTGCAGGAGTCAAATACTTTCAGTCCTTTATTTAATTTCACAATAAAGATAGGAATAAGGCTGGCACTTATGAGCAAGACTGATAATTGATGAGTATGTTAGGCAAATGCACAACATAATTAGGTTTCGCATAGTGCAAACCTGAATTGAGATAAATAATTTAGAGGGGATATTCCCTAGAAATAATGTTTTCATTTTCTGAACAGTCTCTTTTTCAGTGGCTATATGACATCAGTGTAATATGTTATTATTTATTATCTTAATATCTAAGTTTCTTAATTTTTTGATACCTTTAATAACATGCTACAATACATTGCTGCTATATGTACTTTTTATTTTCTCACAACCTGCTTTTGTATGTTGTCTGGCATTATCTTTTAAAATCTTAATATAATGAATGCATCTTTTATCATTTTAATAATAATGACTATTGAAAACAAAGTATTCTCAGGTGTTTTGAAATCACACGTACCAAAGTGGTGCAGAATACTCACACACAGATCACAGCTACTCGTGTAAATACAGCATGTAGACATTGGTGCTTAGTACAGTTTCTAATTATGGTGAATACATATGTTTTGCACTCAGATACTTAAAAGATATCTCTTAGACAATCTGTTTAATTTTGGTTTTCTGCATATATATTTAAGTACTTAATTTTTCATCTTTAGGCTTTACAAATTATTAAAATGGTATAAAGAGCAGATATCCCATGTTCTGAGCACTTGCCAGATTTTAGGAAAGCAACCCAAAAGCTTATGTTCAAAGACATATTCATTTTTTTAATCATATTCTTGCACTATGCTTAGCCAAATCTAATAGAGAAATACGTCATCCCTTCTTATACCTGGGATACACTGTAAATGTTATCTTAGTATTGGAGGGGAAAAGACAACTGATTTACATTTTTCTGTGGGTTTAAATGAGAAAAGATGTTTTGCCTTGGTGAGGATTTTATAGTTCTTACTTCTCTCTGCATAAAGGTGGATTTGATCGAGGCTGCTCATACAATCTCCTTGGAAGGAGAGTAATAGTATTTTACAACCTTGTTGAACTTCAAGCAACTACATTACCTTCCAACCCAAAGATACCCAATATTGCCAGACAGATTACAGTCTGCCTAGTTCTTATTTATTTATTGTAAAAATGAATATTGAGAACTGGAAGTGGGTTCCGAGAATAAGCAATTTAAGGAGTTCAATAAATTCATTTTGTACAAGAAATTGAAGCAGTGACAGAACTCTGAACATAAGCAGAAAAAGAACACTTCAAACTATAGAAGGAAAACACAGTACAATGACTAGACTTAGAAGGAGGAAACCTTAGGCACAGTGCTTTGAAAAATATTGAAAAGTAAATTAATTATTGGTACTTCTTGAAAAATATGGTAACATATCTATCACTGAATCTTTAAATCGGAATTAGAAAACTTTATAGTATGAGCATACTTTCAGTTGCCTCTTGAAATTATTTGGAAATGTACCCATTGATATAAGTGGTCAATATTTATTATTGTAAGTTTCCAGCCGTATCTCAATAAGGGCACAAGCCAACCCTGAGGTTGTAAGGAATTAAGGCCTGTGAAGGACAGCAAATGGCAGAACAAGGGCAAGAGCACATGCGAACCTGAGCAGTGCTATTTTGGGGGAAAATACTATACCACTCTGCTTCTTTCATCTCCTGCCTTCCTGAGTATTGGATAATTTCATGCTTCCTAAAGACTTGCTGCCAGTAGTGTGTGAGAAGTCTGACTGAAGAATTCTCCTAAACAGTTTAACTGTATTTGTCTTATGCTAAAGATTTACTCAGCAGCCTGTAGTTTAACCTGGAAAAATACTGACAAGAATTTTGCTCTCCCTGCACTTACTTCACTTTGGATTATAAGCAAGGTCTCAATAATTAACAAAATTCTACAGCTGAAATGGAAAACATGACGAAGAATGAGAGACCTGTCCCTGTGGGTTGACATGGCTACTTCACAGGGTGGTCAGGAATTTCCAACATCAGATTATTTTCCCAATCAATAATACATCAAGTGTGTTTCTCTTGTCAGACAAATATTGATCCAGTTGTATATGATTTTAAAGATCTGCGCCTTTCCACTTCATGGACTGAAATAACAGCATATGTGTTCAAATTTTTTTCTTTTCCCTCATGAACAAAAAATAGATGTCTGAACTCACTGGTAAATCCATGAGTTCTAGCCCCTTAATTGCAACAAGCCTTTATTTGTACATTCCTTTTTGATTAATACCTTAAGAGCTCAGATTAAGTGTTATCTAAACTGTATTAATGAGTGCTGATTTCTTAGAGAAACAATGGGAAAAGCAGGATAAGCACCAAACATCATTCTGGTCATTTTTCATCCCTGTTCAGTGATGGCCTTGTTGACATCACAATTATTCATTTCATTCTTCAGTGGAAGTATCAATAAAGTCTCAAGACTATCCCTCATTATACAGCCCCCAGTACATGCACACCTAATCACACACTTAATTGTAATTGTTAGAACATTTTAGAAATTTGAATTTGTATGAAATACTTAGATGGAAAGGAACTAGTAAATTCACATGCAGTGGAAATGTAAGAAAATTGTATATTTTTATATACCATAACATCAAAATATTCAGAAATATATTCTAGAATTCACCTATGTACCTCAACTTCTATGTCCATTATGGGCATAGATGTTATGAAGTTGTTATTATACATGCATCTTGGCACTACTTTAATATGTCCTTGCATGCTGATTTATTAATTATTTGGGCTACTACAAAGTTTGCACATCCTAATTGTCAGGTACCTGAACTTAAAAAGAACTTTATCGTCTTGCAGGAAATTTTCTAGGTCCTTGGAGAAGGCAGTAGATTTTTCAGGTGGAAACAATGACATTCAATTCTATTCCAGTGAAGTTATTTGCTCATAATACTTTCAAAAGATCTGATTTTTATGACTTCTGCCCTAGAACTACAGTATTAAAGAACTGATTTACAGGAGTAAAAGAGTCATTGATGAAGAAATTAAAACATGAGATTTCAAAGAGTTAGGAGTTGCCCTGGACCATATACAGGGACAGAGAAGTAACCAGGAAAAAAAAAAGCAGCCTCTCAGGTCTCCATTTTCTCTCACCAGAAGGTATGGGGACCACAGTACCATGGAATTCCTTGCAGCAGAGGACTGTGGTCACCAGAAATGCCTGCTGGATTCAAGAGGACCCACAGTGTGTACACCCTTTCAGAACTCCCCGCTTCACCACCAGTTGTTCTGAATGGATTAAATTTAGCCATTCCTTTCATGCCAATATTAAATCCTCTTGTAATATTTGCATACTTAAGGATAAGCCAGCTCTGAAGTAATTTTTGAATGTAGGTACTCTGTTGTGGCTGGTGAACATACATTACAAGGGACAGAGAGTTTTCAGTGAGACAAGTCCCCAGTACCACAAGAACCACTTCAGGTTAGGGTGACCAAAAAGGCTTCTCCCAGGGTGCTTGTTCTGTCATGTTAATCTATCCCAGTTTGGATTTCCCAGTTGGCTGTTGGCCTCTACCCCTCATCACTCCCCCAGAGCTCCCCATTGGTCCCTAGTCCTGCCTTTTCCCCACTCCCAGATAAAACTGTGAGTTTCGGGCTCATGTTGGTATTTGTCTCTGCAACCTTCGACAGTGTAGCAGCAATAAATGCTCCTGCTGGAACGCACGCAAATGCCCTTCTCGACTCTTTGCTACCGACTGTAACACTGAACCCACCCGTGCTTCTGTGGGGGCACGTGGGACCCCATGGAGCCGGGCAGGGACAGTACTAGTACTCCTTGAAAACAAGTTTGGACAAGAAAATGTTTTAGATTAAGAAAAAAAAACTTACAGAATTCTACTGAAACATAATTTCTTCTATTTTTAATTGGTTGGATGAAACCTGTTTTTGTGAGGAAGAAAACTCAGGTTAAAAGCACCCAATGAGCTCTACATAATATTTAATTCATTTCCTATGAGAATTTTGTTTGAAAAATGCTGAGCCAAAATTTAAGAAATGTGGAAGGAAAATTTGAATCCAGGACATGTAAGAAGTTGGCCAAAATAGAGTTGCCTTAGAGGATGTACTTCTTCTTTCTTGCCACTGCTTATCCTCCCTTTTTAAAGAATGACAAAATACCAGTTTTCACAGAATAAACTTTCTACTTAAATATATAAAATTACAGGCTTATAGCTGAGACTTTTAATGAACTGAATTACAAAAACACACAAGATTGTCACAGCATTATTTTATCAAATGCATAATGCACTATCTGCATGTGAGAAGCTACAGTTAACATCTAGTAAAGTTTCATTATATCCATTTTGACTAGAGCTGCAATGTATCACATCATAATTCCAAAACCTGCTGGACCTATAATAAGACAAAAAAAATCTTTTTTTTACAATAAAAGTTACTCAATACACCAAAGCTATGAATTAGATAAGAAGCAAATCCAAAGTATGCAAAGTTCAGACATGATATTAACCACAATGTCTTTAATTTGACATCAAAGATGGTTGTGGAAGCTTATTAAATATTCCACATTTCAAATTCTGCTTGGTTTAATTTTTTTTTCTTTTTTTCAGGGGTAGATTTGAGTTTATTCAAATTCTACATAAAATCTTCATCACACTGAAAATATTAAATTTTCTGCCATCCATTACAACTCAACCCTGTGGCCAAATATACCCTTTGAAAATATATGTGCAAGACTTGCTGCCAGTTACCTGAAATTGCAGTAATTATAGAGGTTCTAGTGACATGTCCCTCTACACTCAAGTCATTTCTTATATAAATAAGAGGAGACACTGTGAACAAATCACTATCAGCACTTCTTGCATAAATTCCAGCTAGGTAATCAGATTCATTAAATGTTCTTCACAAGTTATTCAGAGAACATATTGTAATCTTTACAATCATTATCATAAAATGTTCTAGCCATTTTCTTTTCAGTGAAATAAATTTAGTTCATCAATACCTAGGACAAGTATCAAAGGCATTTGCAAATGCCATTTAATTGATGTTCACAATGGAAGCAAAACCAGAGCTAACCAATGTCATTAAATAGCCACCCATGAAAGACAGGCGTGGAATATTGGGAATTCCCCAGATTTAATCAGAAACTTCTTGAGACTTTGTAGTCAGCTAATTAGGCTGACGGTTACCACCTACATAAGTAAGTAACTGCTCTCAGGAAAGTGTCCTAGACAAACTAAATAAAAAAACAGACCATTCCACACACCCAAGTCTTGTTTGTATATGACATGACATTTGCCTAAGAATAACAAATTTTGAAGATAGTGAGGTATGTTCTGAGAAGCACAGATGTAATGGTCATGGTTTGGTGAAACAGAAGAACAGACCCAATGGTAAAAACAACTGTATAAATCCATATTTAAGAAAAGTTGGGCAGAGTTTTAGACACGGAGGCAATTCACAACCAGAAAAATCTGCCAAAGGAAAGGATTTTTCCATTATTAGAAACACTGAAATTAAGATAAAACAAGCTCCTTAAATGTGTGCTGTACTTCAACATGTTCCTTCAACTTAGGGAGAATACCAGGCAAAATTGTGTTTCTGGTGTGGCATAGACTGCAATGACCACACCAGGTCCTTCTGGCCTTGACATCTATTGCTAATGACTTACAGCATCTCAACTGAGAGCAACTTTTGTGTGGCCTCTTCGAAATACTAGCTTTAGACATAGCCATGCTCACTCCCCAGAGGTATATGTATCAGAAAGGTTTGAACTGGATGCAGTGACATCGTGTTCTCAGGGTCGGGCTTTGTCTGTTGGGCACAGTCCTCCAGGAGCTAATTGCACGAAGGGATTACGAAAGCACACCAGTATTGAGAGAGAAAAAAATGTTCCCTACAGTATCTCCAGCTCTCTCTGGGCTTCTCATTGAGCACTAAAAGGACCAGTATCTGTTTCCATAAACTCAGTCACGCTGTCTGGAGATATCCTAAGTAAAATTTATAAAGTACATGACAGAATATTATTTATTTCCCCGTGTTTATTTTCCTAGAAATTGCAACATGAATTTCACTAAATAGATCCCTCAGCAAAATACCCTCTAGGAGAATCAGCATCTGTGAAAACTGGTACACATGACAAAACAAACCCTGGTTGAAAATAAGAGAAATCTACTCAGTCAACGCTTAACCGATGAAACTGAAGAGAAACTGGATTCATATATCATCAATAACCTTTGATATAAATGGACAAATTTGCATGGAAGTGATAGCAATTGCACCTGCTCATACCACATCTTATTTTCTTCAATTGCTTTTCATAACTGACATGTTTTTAATTATTCTCTTTCCATAGTGCACAGGGAAGACCCAGTGTTCATTGCTGAGCCAGATGCTACACAAACACAGGGAAGAATGAATGGCTTTAATATTTGGTGTGCTTCATGTCATTATGTACCAATAATCCTAAATTCTATTTCCAAAAACTATGTATCTTCCATTTCATTAATAGAACATCACCTCTATCTACTGATGACAGTAATTGTTGTCAGTATCATATAAAATCAACAAATTATTTTCTTTAGCATTCACTTTCCAATGCATATCATAAATCCCAAGATTCACAAAAACTGGAAAGAAATTAACTTATAACAAGAAATTTCTGGTCTGCTTTCAGAATCATTGTTCATTCCACACTTAGTTGTATCACAAATCTGGCTTTTTAAGCATACAATAAGCATGAAAGAAAATTGCTGTGCATAATAAACGATATTCCAAGCTGTGCTAGTATTTACTTTCAACATAAATTTACCAAAATTAAAATCCAACAATACAATGCTGTACTCTTGATGATCTTATGACAAAGATAAATTCTTTTCTGTTGTAAGTAGAAAAAATATATCTCTAGCCACTATCCTGACTATTAACATCTGTCTCTCTTTATTCATGCAGTATTAAGGTAGTCTGAAAATTATACTCCTTCCTTGAACAGTGGTTGGTATTCCTTACCAGGATGTGAAAAAAACATTCAATATCTGTATATAGCCAAGCTTCATTTGGAATACTTTAAAAATTTACTCAGCTTTTTTTTAACTTTAGGACTTCATTCTTAATCAAGACAGTAGATCAGAAATTTGCTAGGAAGCTCTCCAGACTTTTACAGATTAGATTAATGCTCCTGAAGAAGTGTTCCAAGAATGCTTTGTGCACTATCTTTCTTTTAATCTTCAAGTACTGTCTGATCATCAGAAATTGAAACAAAAAGTTCGTGATAATAAATTTGAACAATAATATATTTTCTGCTTAAAAATCTCCACAGCCCAGATTCTGTACAAAATTTACTTAATTAACATCATTTTTCTTCAGTATAAAGTCTGATATATTCAAAATTACAAAAGAATTCCTCACTTGTAACTGTCCACTTATATAAATTCACAAATCTAAATTAATTATATGCCAGTTCATATACATTGAAATCCTGCTTCTGCAATATTTATAGTACCAATTCAGCCCAATCTCTTTCTTGTAGCAAGTGTACATAAAGGAGAATATAGTACAGTCAGAACAAAAGTGCTACTGGAAAACAGCTGTTTCTTGCAGTATTTTCCCAGATATATCAAAAAATATTTTTTATTTTTCCTATATGGGCAGCCAATCTTTTTTCACACTAGGCCGCTCTCTTGTTAAAAGAGGAACTTTCTATAAATATATTTACAATTTTAAGTGCTGGTTTTATGAATAATTCATTTTTAGTTTGGAAACAGGATTGGGTCTGTTCTGAGTCAAATCAGTTAGTTATTAATAATGGCATAAGAGAAAAAGGTCTTCTTTTTGTAACCAAAAGGAAAATAAAATTATGATTTTTGAAGTTAAATGAACAAGATTAATAATTGGGATCTAAAAACAGTTAGAAAAAAAGAGAATAGGTACAAATATTTAAAATAAAAGTTAGAGCTATACCAACATGCACCGTGGTCCGGCTAACACCAGTTCAGCTGGTCATAAGTACCTAAAAAACCCTATGTTTTTTAAGCTTTTTAATAACTATTACTGAAGATAAATGCTTCCGTAGTGACCTCTGCTCCCTGCTAAGTCTAACTGCTTTACGTAATCTATAGTCTACAGCCACTTGATACTTCACTTTTATGGTAAATATACCCTAAAACATTATGAAGTAGGAAAGGACTGGGCAGTGGTAAAAATTCTGATTTTCTATCTGTAGGCCCATCTAAAATTAAAGACTTGACTTTTTTTCAGTTACTGTGACTTCCAAAAAGAGATCTGCTGCTTTTATGTCAACTGTATCTCAATTCATTACTTATGCTTGAAAAATAATATGCTAATATATCTGCATGGCTTCACAGCACAAACATAACAAATAGTATGGCTAAAATTTCTATGGCAAACCACAAGAAAAGATTTCGCACAGTACATTTATATCCACACTGCCAGATCTGCAAAACCACCAGAGACAACTTACAAGTGATTTACTACCACTGAGCTAAGCCTCCTTTCACTCCTGCTTTTGTTCTTCCATGTCCCTCTTGGAAGTACATTTTACTGCAGTATGTGCCACTGGATGATGGATCACTGGACACTGAGCATATGTTTATCATTTCAACCTGATTTTAAAAAATAACTGAATAAAATAAAAACACTATGTCTCCTTGAATTTCTTTGCTACAGGAAAATACTATTCCGTCCCTCAGAAACTGTACATATAGAAAGAAATTTAAAGATACATTTTCCAGGGTGAGCATTCCACCACTTGTCACTTGTGCATCAGAGTGTGCTTTTACTGGGCAGTAATTTTGATGAACCAAAAGCAGCTTACAGCAAGATCAGCACATATAACAGGAGCTGTGTGGAAAGCATTCAGCTACCTAAAACAAAAAAATAGTCAAAAGAATTTTAGGGAGTACGGCTTACAGGTAAACTAATTTGATTCCTTGAAAATCATAGCTAGTCTCAAGAAGATTTTTCCTTGCACAAATGACAGAAATCTGCATGCTGAAAACAGCAACCCATTAGGCAGGACTAAACACTAAAGAATATACTATTCTTAATAACCCTATACTGTCAAGAAGCAGACTTAAATGGTTGAGTCTTGATTTCTCTACTTTTATAGTTCACAATCTATTTTCTTCCTGTTGTCCTTTCATTTTTAAAGAATACAACATATAAATGTATTTCAGTCCCAAAGAAGAAGGACAGTCTTTTGATCAGAAAGGCTATGAAAAGTTGCCTGTCACGATAAGCATTCAGCTGAGACTTCCAGCATCATCATGTCTCGTACAGAAGGAGACAGAAAATTCAGCACAAATCTGATCATTTTCCATCTGAAAGTCAGAAATCACTATTTACTTTGAAGGTAACCTAACACCGACACAAGCTGCCCAGAGAGGTTATGGAGTCCCAATCATTGGAGGCATTCAAAAGACATCTGATTATAGTCCTGGAAAACTGGCTATAGCTGGCCATGCTTTACTGGGGGGTTGGGATAAATGACTTCCAGATGTTCATCCAGCCTCAGCCACTCTCTGTTCTATGGTTCTGTGACGTCTGTATTCAACTGACACTGACTTTGCACCTGGATTAGGTGCTGTTAAACTTGTACCTGTCAAATCTACCTTTCCTCCATTGATAAAGGCAAAAACTGTATTAGGAATATAATCTAGCTGTCATTTTTTATGTGCTTTTTACATATTCCCTTTCTATATTCAGTATGTCATTTTAAATATGTAAATAGGCCGTGAATATTTCGCAGCATAAACACAATCAGTGGCTCATTTCAATAGCATTCAACAGCAGAGTTCCCAAGTCTTCGCTGTCTTCCTGGTCCACTAAGATCAGACACCTTTATGAGTTAGAGGCTGTTATATCCCTCCTATCTAAATCTTGCTTCACAGAAGCACATTAGAAAAAACTGCTCGCACCTCAGATATGTATATGATGTTATATCATGGTGAAGGCTTTTTTATGTCTTCAAACTGCCAACAGAAATATTTACCACCAAGGATAAATCCCCTAATAGGCTGCATTGCTTAAAGACCTGCAACAACCATTTACTTGCAGTATCAAAACTTTCCAAGCAGGCTTAGTCAACTATTATTCTGCCCACTCATATATCATTAGAAATACAATCTGGTATTATTTTTTATAAAGAAGTGATATTTAGCAATAATAGCATGCACATGAAATCTGATTTTATTTTTCCACACATTTTACTGCACAAAAACCCTGCAGTTAACTATTATTATAATAGCTGTTGGTCATCTTTTTCCTTTTATTGATGTGCACTAAGCACTTCTCGATGTTTCATGGCTTACAGAACATGTCTGAACTTAGCTGAGAAATTATTTCAAAAGTAAGCTTCCACTGGGAATGTCAATGAGGTAAGGACATTTTTGACATATTATCTGCATTACTGAGCTTTATTTGATTTGCAAGATTAAAAGAGATTGAGTTGAAAAAAGCAGTGAGCTGCACCTTAATGGAACAATGGTCTGACATCAAAGATGTATGTGATTTGAAAGACTGAGTGGCAGCTGCAACAAGGAGATTATAAAATCAGAATTCAGGCTTCAATAGTGTACTCCAGCTCTTGGTTTGGAACACAAACCTGCAGTTCAAGAATAATTTTAGTACATCAAATAGGATCTAGGATGACTACTACCTCACTTCCATCTTTTTCTGTAATTAGACAATAATCAACAGCTTACATGACTGTCTGAAATATCCATAGAGAATTATTTTTCTTTTCTATGTGTGAAAGCTCTATTTTTAGCCTATTCTTAAATTCACTGTCCTCGTCATCTATGGGATGATTCAGCGGTGTGAGGACAGGGGTGGCAATCCAGACATGTAATTTTACTTCTTAGGAAAGGAAAGCAGAGAGAAATTACTTGTGTCAATTCCTGATTCCTATACAGGGGATACATAAGCATTTGAACCTATAATTCTCTACTTGGTCTGGTTCCTCGGTAACGTATCAGCTGAAGAATGTAAATGTATTTCTTCTTCACCTTTTGGTCTTCCTTTTAAAATAAGTATCTGACCTGGTTTTGACACTGAGATGTAGGATAGGTTTGGCTGCTGTGAGTTTCTCTGATCATGAAGTATACTCCTAAATGTTTGCATGACTGGGATAAGGTCATGCTTGAGCACTTCAGCATTTTCCAGTGCCCAGTTAACACTTGCTAGCAAATGCCAGTTTCACTCTTAGGCACTTAAGTCTCCTTACGTGGAGAGCCATGGAATTTAACTTGGGCTCATGAACTCAGCTGCATGGCAGGATGACAAAAAGGAATTGAAATGTTCTGTTGTACAAATCCTGAGCAGTGGCTTTTAACTTGCTATTAAGCAATAATGTAAGAAATATTCTTAAGTTGGTATAAAAGACCAAAGGTTTTTGAAGGGCAAATCAGGATGCTCTTATATTTGGGCTGTGTTGGTTTTGGCAAGATAAGAGGCTTGAGGGAAGGGACTTGGCTACAGAAACTCACATTCACCTTCTCTGGTAGCTGTTAGCTTATCCAGAGGGCTGTTTCCCTTTATAAATATGTCAGCTCATATTAAGAAAAAAAATGCATAATACAGAAGAATAAAAATAATCTTATATATGACAGGATAGAGAATTGGTTCTTATGTTTCAGTTGGAACATTGTATCCCCAGTGATACTGTCATACAGGGACATAGAAAAATAGAAGCTGCTCATTGTGCCTGTAAGAGTTATTTGCATTCTCCTTTCCTCAGTTATATGCCTAATCCAAGGAAGATTTTTCAAGCACTCTGGAAATGGCATTCTCATGGAGTCCAGTAATGCATGTTTGAAAATAGTACCTTCTGTACCTCTAAAATCCTGGATGTCCAGAGCCAAGATCAGTTTTGAAAATTTGAGTTACATTTAGAGTGAAGAGGCAGGAGAGCAACAATCAAAAAATTCAAAGTTTCTGAAATATTGTTTCCAGCACAAAATCCTGTGTACTAGTCTTTTTCTCACTTCATTCCTACTACAATTCAAATCTTTACTGAAACATCCCTATAGTGAAATGAGCCTGGCTGTGAAGACAAATTATTTTTAAATTTGAAGCCTTTTGTGTTCATCAGTGGTGTTGATACACACATAGGTCTGCATGATCAAACAGATGTGACAAGTGACACATTGCTATAAAGATGCCAGACATAATTGGATGTAGGTGTCATCCCATTATAATTCTTCTGTACACACCATTGTTTTACTGAGGATGCTTACTGTACTGAGTAAAGAGAATTCCTTTTTTTCTGTAAGGAACAATTCCAAACACAGAGCTTTTGTAACAGCTAATTTATCAAAAATCTTGTCTAATAAGCAAATAAGAACCAAGCCCTTGAAAATATTAAAATCCTAGAAAATAAATTTAGAAGGTAATATAATAGAAATAGGTAAATGCAATTTTTAGAGAAGGAAAATAAATTTTCATTTCATTACTATGCAGGTTTCATTCCCTGTGGCCTAGTCTTGGCATATTCCTAGACTCAGGTAGGAGCACACAAAGATCTTAATGAATCAAACTGTAGTTAATCTTCTTGACTTGACAAGCTTAAAGTTATTCAATTCACTGTGTATTTGTGCACTATCAAATGCTTCTCAGAGGCAAAATCCTATATATGAGATAATAATCTCTTCTTGAGCTAAGCAGCATAAATCATCACAAATTTTTGTTTTCATTTTTTAATGTGAAATTTATTACGAATACTATGTGTAATTAAAGACTGATGAAAGTACAGTAACCCACCATTTACGAAGAGTTTTAATAGTCATGTAATGCCTAGAATGGTCTACAGTGTTTAGAGTAACAACAAATCTGGAAAAATCACAGCATTTTTATCACCTGAATGTTCAAAAATACATCTTTAGCCCAAAATATGAGCATTATTTCTTCTAGAATCAAAACTCTGATATGAAGGTGTAGAATATTCAATAAATCACAATGAAATAATTATGTAGTAAAATGTTTCATGTAGTGTCAAAATAAGTATCTCAGTATCAGTCAGAAACATTACTTGGAAGAATTTTCATTTTGGAAAATACTTCCTACAACAAAACTCAAAAATAAAAAGTTAAATAATAAATCAAATATATAAATCCTCTATATCTTTTTGCTTTTCACAAAACAAAGTATTTTTATAACAAAAAATGCAGTGAAAATATTTGAACTGAAATTAGAAATTACATATGAATACAAGAGCTTTACACATTGCAATTACTGCAGAGGTAGAACCTAACGAAGCCGTAAAAAGGATAATGAATACTACAACTATTATTGCTGACCCAGCATTTTTACTTCCAAGTCTTCTGACCTTGCTCCAAATGCTGAGCATGCCTCCATCTGGTACACACAGTGATAAAGATCACTGTCATCACAAGTATTAGATCAATGGTCGTTCCCATGTGCCTGCACTCTAAAGTCTCATACTTCATCCTTAGGGACAATGGGATGCAGAATATTTTAAACTGCCTGTGAAGTACCTAAGAGCATGTATTTTTTTATTTTAAATAATACATCATCAAATCTCTCCACCTATGTCTTCATTTAGTACAAATTCACTGAGGTAGTTTATCTTCATCCTAATAATTTTTTTAAGTTCTTTACTAACAACTGTGCTGTGGTATGTTACTCATTTCT
>NW_008239110.1:5071342-5104442 GCF_000691975.1 Corvus brachyrhynchos
AACACATGTAAGCATTCATTTCTCTCTCATAAATCAAGCTTTTCTTGCATTACCTGTCAATATTCCAATACAAATAGAAAGAGGACTGTCTGTTAACCCATGGGTATAATGCTGCCTCAAAAGTTGAAATTTGTATCAAATATCAACTTTTTGGCATGAGAGGTAGCATGGTCTGATGGTGTCCTTTTACTCCCCATCAAAAATTTTAAACCATCAAAAATTTCAACAAAATATTGCTACTTTTGGCTGAAGCTGGAATGGGTACGTTCTCATGATTAAACCCTTAATATGCCCCTCTCTGACCGACCAGTGGTTGCTGGGTCACATAATGCTTGCTAAGTACTTGCAAAATTTTGCAGTTTGGCCATGAGAGCACAATTTGCTTATCTGGAGAGGACTGGGGATTCACAGGTATAGGTGTAGAGCAAGCAGCTGATGCCTTACAATGATAAATATTAAATATTTTATGTTTATATGCTCATGTAAAGAATGATGAACCCAAAAAAAAAAGTTTCACTACTCTAACCATAGAAAATCTCATTTATTCATATCAATATATTGAGCCTTTAAAGAGATTCAGAGAGGTGTTTTATCCCAGCAAGAAAAAGACATGCAGGAAAACTGTAGCAGATGCATCCTGTGTTACTATGTAAAATCAAACAATTACTAATGAGGGATTTATGTCACTTTTCTGTCATTTATGTTATGATAAACCTATTTTATTGATATATATATATATATGCATAAATCAGTCTTAATAAAACTCAGGTTTCAGTGCTTAACTAGGTTTCAAAGCTGTAAAAATTTAAGTATTTTGACTCTGCACCAATAATTCTAATATACAATGGATTAATATGACTTTTCTGTGTCTTGTATCCTTTTTGTTTCTAAATATTTTATTAACTGCATAACCTTAGAAAAACTAGGCTAACATGCATACGCTGGAAAAGAGAAAGGAATAAAGCTTAAACTGGCATTGACTAGAGTATCAATGGAAAGCACTAAATCTTACATAAATATCTTCTGAAATAAAACAACTTAACTAGGAAAATAATGGGTTCCTTTGTTATAAATAGAAGTACACATTTGATTTTCCACACTGATCTAATCCTCTCAAGTTGCTCCCAGAAAGACATGTGGAATTCTCATGGCATACATCATGCATCTGTTTGTTGTGTAGCTTGCTTTCAGGTGCCCAGAGAGCATTTACTGCACAGATTGGTGTATTCAAAAGTTAAAAGAATAAAAATGTCTTTCTTCTGATGATAGCATGTTTTGTTATCGACATTTTTATACCAACATCTCACAAGTTCTGCCAAAGGCTATAAAGGCACTGACACCTGAAAATCTTAGTATCTTTATGTGATCCTAAATTGGTGCGTGTGGAGAGTAGGAAATCCTGATCACTGATGGATGGTCTTAGTAAGTACAGGACAATACCCCTGGCTTTTCCTGTAATCTCAGATTTACTCTCCAAGATATACATCTGGAATCATGCAGGTAAGCCCCTTCAACCACCTTGTTTATTCATAACAGTACATAGCACTTGGGGGTTTTAACTAATAAAAGTCAAAGACAATTGCCATAATAGTTTCTCTGGTCATCATGACTCAAGGAAAAAAAAATCAATAAATAGAGAGGTTGTGTAAAGTGAAACTCAACTGCAGAAACAGGGGGGAAAAAAATAAAAATTGAAACATTTTTCCTCTAGAAATGACAAGTAGAAAAATGACTAAACGAAATTAATAGTTCAGAGAAATTAGATGGGGTTTTGCTAAGTACCCTTTTTTCATGAGAGAAAAGCACAAGGGAATTGTACAGAATTGAAAGGCTGAAACATCAATCTGGTAACAGAAAAACCTTTTAACCCAACAGCAATTAAACTATGGAGTCTCCTACTGCAAGTTATTGCTGATGCTAATAAAACAGCCAGGTTTCAGAGGAGGATCAAACCTGTAAAAACATTATAATAATGGTATCAGTTACAGCAGAATAAAAACCTAATCAGGAATTTTGCTAGACATGTTCTCATACCCCAGAGCTCAAAGTATCCTTCATCAAAATGTCCAACCTTTTATAGCTGTAGTTACAAGTTAGATTTCAGCTGTAGGGTCTTCTCAAAGATCACAGGCTCCCTCTAATCTTTTAAAGCTCATACATAAGCCTTCCCCCGTCATCTGGATATTTGTAGCTACAGCTCAGCCTCTATGCACCAGTCGGTTTGCTGGGATAGGAGGAAGTGCTAGATTATTAGAGGAAGAATATTTCTTCCAAAATCCACCTCTTGTTTTCTCTCATATTTTTTTAAACAGGTGGTACTGTCCACTGTCAGGAACAGGTTAATAGACCTCCATTCTGAACCTCTGTGGCAAATTCCGTGTCTGCATCTGTCAGAATCAGCAGCAGCAAACCTTCTGCTTCCTCTATCTGGATAGAAGTAAATATAGACAAGGTTTCTGAAAGGATGCTGCTGGTTTCCTACATTTTTAAACAGTTCTAAAGCTGCATTTTGACAGCAAAAACATAGCCACTGTGCTGATATACTTGATTCAAGTAATGTCAAAACCCTCAATATAAAAATGCAGCAAGGACCCTGTCATATAAATGCATAAAACTCAATGTTGTGTTGCTATTTGTGATTTAAGTACCATTCATGTCTTGTTTTTGAAAGAATTGTGCAGCAAAAGAAATTCACATGAGAAAATAAAAACCCTTATGCAGAAGAGGAAAGACTTAATGGTGTAAAATCCTTTCTGTACATAGGATTTATTAGTATTTTCCTGTTGGTACCATTCTAACTTAGACAGCTCATTAAACAAATGTTGAAGTATTGAATAAATTAACTTATGATAACAAATTAGCAGCTTATTCATGATCAGAATTGTTTTGACCACACTATTATCTCAAGTTCCCCAAGGCTCTCATTGTAGTATAACCTTATACATGGTAAACAAAGCAGTACTTAAAGAATTTTTAATGATAATTATATTAGAGATATTGCATTTTTTCCTCTTTGAGGATCATGCTGAAAGGTTCTGGACTTCATATAAGGAGTTCTAGAAGCAATACTGACTCCACCATAAGCCATAATAATATAATTATTATGCTCTAGAAAGGATGCCAGCCTTCCATTATTCTGTTTTTAAAACTACAATTATGTGTTAAATCTATAGCAAATCTACTTTATTGAGACTGTTCCATAGATATAATAGCATGTTTCAGCCAGGCTACTCTGAAACCTGCACAACTAGAAGAAAATAATAACTGTCAGTGTGCATTTGAGATGATGAAAGCATCTTGTACAATCTTATAAATGTCTGAGGATATCCTTTTCATTGAAGCACCCCTGTGAGTAACAGCTTCACATACAACTCTTTTGAATAACCACTTTGCTTCCACCACAACTCTTTTGAATAACCACTTTGTTTCCACCTACAGTACATCCTGTTGCAGCACAGATGAGCCCTAACTAATGCCAGAAATTAAGGTATCTGGATTTTTCTCTTTCATATTTGATACAAACTTTATTGTAACAAGTCCATTGTAAGATCCAAAGCATATGTCTGTAAGACAAGTCACAAAAGCAGTGTTTATCACATCGTAGAGCATCTTTCTACTGAAAGGGATCATGATCACAATTATGATCAATACTGTAATGTGAGCAGATTGCAATAATTTTAGGAGTTTAATAACTCTGATTTCATCTCCGAGTAACAATTCCTGATCAGTGTAAAATTTCTGTAAATGGTCATTCTAGAGAGTTGGACCGAAGAAAAATCCATATAGCCTTGTGAACTCATAGAGCACTTGTAAATGAGGAGAGAGGAGTGTTTGTCATTTACTTTGTCTGTAGCAAGACTGTCTCACACAGTATTCCCATAATCATGTTAGGACAACACAGTCTGGATGGATAGACAAGGAGATGGGTCATGTTTAATATCGTTATCAGTGAGCTGGAGCAGGCAGTGGACTGTGATCCCATCAAATTTGCAGATGACACAAGATTTGGGGGAACACATTTGACATAGCAGAAGGTAGGCTGCCATTCAGAGTGATCCAGACAGGCTGGAGGAACAGGACAACAGGAACCTGACAAAACTCAGCAAGGCAATGCCAAGTCCTGCAGCTGGGAAGAAAGGACCCCTGCAGTAATACAGGCAGGGGGATCTGACTGCCTGTGGGCAGCATAAGTCTGCAGAAATGCCCCAGTCATGGGGGCAAACAGTGCACTGGGCAAGGAAAGTCAATAGCACCCCAGGGCTGTATTAACAGTCTGTCAGCCCATAGATTGAGGGAAGAAGCCATCCACCTGAACTCAGCACTCATGAGAGCACATCTAAATAGTGCATCCAGTTTTGATCCACCCAGTGCCAGGCAGTGGAGGGGGCTGGAGCACTTCCCTCATTAGCAAAGGCTGGAGAAATGGGGTTTCCTGAGCCTGGAGAAGTGGCTTCAAGAGGACCTAATGGCAGCTCACCAGCATACAAGAGGAAGTCATCAGGAAGATCTCAGTAAAGATACGCCAGAATATTCTCAGTTGTGCATGGTGGACAGACAGCCAACAACAGGCATAAGTTGAAAATTAAAGAGGTTCCCACCGGATATAAGTAAAAATATTTTTTCCGTGTACCAAGCAGTGTAGCAGGTTGAGCTCAGAGCTTGTGCACTCTTCATCACTGAAGGTTTCCAGCCTCTAGCTAAAGTCTGATCCCACAGCTGATTCTGCTTTGTGCCAGAAATTGGAGTAGAAATCACCTGAGGTCCTTTCCCACCAGAGTTCCCCCATGATTCTGCAACTAGCTTTATGAATTGGTAATCTCTGTGTTTATCTGACGTGAAAAATAAAAAATGTGTTTATTTTAATTCCTTTGATAATTTTGAAATATGATCTGAAAGAAGCATTAAAATTTACTATCTTATTTCAGTTAATAAGTACATACTCACAGAATTAACTCTGAGGTGCTTTTGAAAAATCTGATGTCGACATTTCCAGGTTTCTTAATATCTTACCTATTTTAATTTTTAAATTGTATCCATATACTAAAAACTTCTGTTCCTTCATCTCTGTTTCTTACTCAATTCTCATTCCAAAAAGTCACATCACATGTCAAAAGAATATGACCTGCATGTTAGATTAAGATGCTGAAAGGAGACACTGAGATTACTTTTTTAATGTGTGGTACCATAGTAATATTATACAGTATTCTCAAATGACTTCAGTCTTCAAAATCATAGATCATATTTACAGATGAAGAGGTTAATTAGAACTTCCATAAACTGCCTAAATATTCTGTAAATAAATTCCTTTCCTGGGTGCTCACCACAGACATATTCCAAATACAATCCACTGAGCTCTCTCATTAAAGGTTCTTTTATGATGCTGTAATGAAACCTGTTATTCATGCATTTTATTTTCAGATTTACATTCATTTTCTGTGCTAATAAAATACAAACATATAAACTAGGTCCTGCTTTCTCAAGGACCACTCTTTGATGAGAAATTTGGCAATCTTTTGAGGCAGCAAGCCACCCTGCACTTTTCTTTCTTAACTTGGACATCAAAGAGGTCAAAGAGTAGTATCAGTGAAAACCAAAAGACATTGCCTCTCAGAAACTACAGGTGTCTTATCAGCAAGTGCATCAGCCTTTCTGAGAGGCCTAGATAGCAGGAAATGAGGATCTCAGCATGTTGCTGCCTTTCACTGCCTCCTTGCCCAAGATGCTGCAGCTTTCTTAGGCCTTTTAACTAAAATCATAAACCAGCCTTTATACCAGGCTTTTGCTCTTCTTCAGTAAGTTGTTGATCCTTCATCCAGTATTATAAATTATTGCATTTGATGACAAGTTAGACACACTATAATAGGACCTGGTAATCTCAGTTACAATCTTTTCCATAGAATGAATAAACCCTTTCTAGCTCTACAATCTAGTGGAAACACCTCTACAGAATTTCATATGAATGAGATACGTCTTATAAAAATTGTGAGAACAGATTAAGACAACCAAATCCAGATCACATATATGGAGTTAGAAATACACATTTCAAATAATAAGGAATTGTTTGCCAGAATATGGTTCTCAGCCATTGTCATTGAGGAAATGCTGAAAGAGTAGAACAGCACGAAAACTTTATCATACTATATTAGCTATTTCCCATTATGTATTATTAGGAACTGTCATATTACCCTAGAGTCCAGCACAATCATGGATCTCCATTAACTTAGCAGAAGGGCTTTCTTCTCTCCCTGACATAACTGCTAAACTACACAATGCTACTCTTTCCTTCTGTCAGAATACGACTCCATCAGATTAACCATCTGGCCTGAAATACTTTCCTTTCCTGTTCAAAATCTGTTCCATATTCCACCCAGAAGGGGTTTTGACACAAAAGGGCTATTCAGGCCTTGACATTTATCTGGCAGAGCAGACTTCTATCCAACTGCAGATAGACTCACAGCTGTGATGGTGTTCTGCAGTGAGTAATTTTCCATTCACAAGAGAAACTGTTTAATAATAAGAACCTGTTTTCTCATTCAGAAGGAAGGCTGCACCGCACAAACACAAGAGCCTACCATAAGTGTGATTTCCCGTTACTTGTAAATCAATGCCAGCTAATCTCAATTTGTACTAGATTAGTTTAAATAATTGTATATAATATATATAGCATATTTCAGGGAAGGAAATAGGTTAGCAGTTGTGGAGTCTTCCTTCTCTAGATTACCAATACAGACATTAGCTATAACTGAGCAGGCCATAGTACTACTGTGCCATTTTAAGCAAAATAAAGATCTGATTTGTAATAAAAGATACTGAACCCCAAACAGACCATGAGATCTTTGAATGAAGATTGAAAAAGCTCTATATATACTTATACTGTGTATAACTCTTGCTATACCAGCAAGAAAATCCTCTTCTTTCTTTCATTGACCTAACTCTAATTCAATGATCCACCACAAAAAAAAAAAAAAGTGAAGGAATGTTGCTAAAAGCAACATGAGTGCAGACATTCCCATTGTGGAATGTTTAGTCATTGCACGTAACATTATGCAAATTCTTCCTTGAAAGTGTATTGGAAATCCTAGATGAAAGAAAAACTATTTCAATTTTGCATGTACAGTAACTACACAGCATGATTACTTCCCTATTCTTTTTGACTGTATTCAAGCATATTGGACAACTTTTATTTCAAGTCACCTTACCTTGCTAATCTTTTGTAGAGCAAATAATCAAGCACCTTTCAATAAATACTATTTTAGCTCAAATGCAAGGGAACCTGAATCACAAAATGGAATCAGCACATCCCTTAAAAATTATTGCTTGCCCTCTTCAAAGCGTGTATCCAACAAGGTGATTGCTAATTGAACATCCAGTTACTGCTGGGCTCTATGAGGAGCTAGGGGAGAGCTGCTATAACGTCAAGAATCCAAGTAACATCCAGAGTTGAAGTAAATAGATCCATTTTTAGGAAGTAAAGCCTCAGGTGTTGTCTGGAGCTTGCTGAGATCAAGACTGGAGACAGAATAGTTTAAGCACTGGGCTCCAAGACACAGGTGTGCCTTCAGTAGTTACAGTCAGTGGAAGCTGTGAGTGCAAAGTATTAAGGGACAGAGAGTGCAACAGACCTCCAGTAACACTACAGAGCTGCTTCATGCTGCTGGTGTTGGTTTGATTAAAAATGATTCAAAGATTGCCAGTGCCAGGTCACTGGATCTCAGGAGATCAATGTTTTACCTCTGACTTCTTCACTGAGATAATCCCCTGTAATAAAAAAGCAATACGATTATGCACAAGAACCAGACACCTTCAGAGCCTTTGTAACCTGTGCATTTACCTGCAGAGAGAACATTTTGGGGAAGCAGACAGGGCTTATCCATCCCTGTTGGCATAGGGACAGCACACTGTAGCAAAAATACAAGATGGATTGTAAATGTCCGATATTGCTTCTCTGTTCAGGTGGTTAGTTCCAGCCTATGTAATCCTTGGGTTGGTGCCTTTCCTCTCAGCCCTTTCAGAGAGAAGATCCTTATCTTCTCATCTCCCCCAGGGAGAAGATACATATCTGACCAAAATTCTGAAATCCACAAAAATTAAGATTTGGAAACACACAATAAGTTCAGGACCTACTACTTTTCTTGGGTTTTTTCCTACTTCATATTCATTCACACAGACACTATTAACAGGAGAGAGTATATACTAAAAAGTGTAGTGACTGGCTCAAAATGACTGTTGGTAACCTAGAAAAAAGAGACTTTATTTTTCAGTTCATCTTATAATTGCTACCATAATAATTTTTATACTTTTAGAGCATATGAACCTTTAGGTTTGTTGCTCTTTTTCCATGAAGTGTACACCTTTTCATATGTTTTATTTCATTACAGATTTCTTTCTGTTTCTAAGACCAAAATGTTCTCCCTCTCTAGCCTTATTCTTCTTTTGACAGACTATGAATACTTTTATTTCCACTCGATTAGTCTGTGGGGTTCTTTTCTTACAACACTGTGGTGGTTTGACCTTGGCTGGGCACCAGGTACCCAGTAAGCAACTCTATCATTCCCCTCCTCCACAGGACAAGGCAGGGGAGAAAATAAAATGGAAAAAAACCTCATGTGCCAAGAAAAAGGCAGTTTAATAAAGCAAAAGCAAAGGCTGCCAACAAAGGAAAACAAAATATTTATTCTCTACATCCCATCAACAGGTGATGTCAAACCACTTCCTGTGAAGTAGCAACCAAGTTATGGTCTTTGTCCTGACTTCCTTGTGGAATTGCGAGGAATTTTTCAATTAACTCAAGTCTCTAACATTTGGGACCTGAGGATGGGGAGGGTTTGTTTTCCTAAAGAAATGCTGGTTCGTTGTTGTGAACTGTGAGAGATTCTACATCTTGGCACAAAATTAAGAGGTGGAGTCAGGGAAAAAAATCTATTTATTTATTTTTAATTCATGGAATTAATTGGCAACTTACTCCCCACATTGTTTCGGGTCACAGGCTTTTATGAATGTCACCTACTGCTTCTTCTTTCAGCTTTAGGCTGCATGACAAAGATCTTACCCTTTTGTGCAGTAGCAGCGGTGACACTGTCGTCTTTAGAGAGACTTCGTTCTCACAAATAGTATTTTGCCACTGAAATTGTGAAGTTTCTAGGAAGTGGGTTCAAATTCACAGGCACAGACAGGGAAATCATCAGGGGAAAGATGAAAGGCATCTGCCATCATTCTAAGGAGTGCTCAGCAAAGTAATCTGAAGCTGGATGTCTGTGTGATTTTGATGGTTGTATTTACTGTAGAGTACTCCAACATCTAGGGCTTGTATAAAGCTGAAAATCCTCCCTGCCTGAATAATCTCTTGACTAATGTAATAGGATATATTTTTTTATGTTCTTACTATTTATCAAAACAGTATATATTCTTCTGTATGATTCAGCTTCACAAAACAAGAGGTAATAAAATCATTAAGATGAGCCTCTGGGCCATTTCCAGAAGTGGGGTACCTTATACGTGAGAATGGGAGCATAATTCTAAACTGAGAGCTTCAGTAACTCCTGCATCAGAAAGCAGAGGGTTCTAGTGCAGCAAGAGAAGCTGGAGAAAACATGTGGGATAGAACAATGCACTCTGTACAAGTAATGCCGTAATAGCTGCATGGTATTTCAACAAAGCATATATCAACCTTTTCAATCTGTGCATGCTTTCCAAGGGACAGAAATATAATTATGCCAAGCATTAATCTGCAGTCTGAGCATTTTATTAGAAGTTAGCTGCTGAAATAAAATAATAATCACTGAAATATTTTCCTTTTTCCACAAGTAGTATTGAAAGGTTTCCTACTACAGGGAATGCTGAAGGTCATTTGCTGAAGGAGAGCTAAAACCTGGCAGGGGTTGTGACTGCCATAAGTGCCTAATCATTTGGGATCAGACCAAATCACCCAGGTTTCTATTGATAGCATCCTCTGTGGTTGCATGCAGGCCAGCACAGCCCCAGCTGCTTCCTACACTCTCCATTGCAGGTTCAGCATCTCCTACTTTCCATTAAAAGGCACTATTTTTAGGTAGGCAATCAAATGCTCTTTGCACTTGTTTTAAGGAAAGGTATTCAATAGCAAGGCAGGTGATCTGAAAACTGAGCTGAATCCTTAATACAGTCTGAGCCTTTCACCACTTCTACCAGCTGGAATAGTACAGTTACAAGAAAAGATCCTGTATCTCTTGTTTTTTCTCCCCTCTCTGCAGACAGACAAAAATTTAGAAAATAAACCACAAACCACTTAGGAAGGTGACAGTATGATTTATAAATTTAGGGAGCAAGGGAAAAGCATTCAGAAAAACAATATACAGCTTTTTCCAGTGGGTACACTGTTTAAAACATGCCTCTGCCATATGGAACATAGATGATTTATAACCAGGGGACTTCAAGCTTCCAAAATGTACAAAACTATTCCCAGAATATTTATTAAGAATAATTTACATGCAGAAAAGCATATACTATGCTAATTTCTCCTGTTTGAACGGCTAAATAAAATAAATAATCCATAACTTACAGGGTCAACCATTTATTTGTTTCTTTGTTCTTAACAATGCACTTTAACACAGCAAATTATCCTTATTTATTTATTCCTTATTTGGTTATTTTTCTTTAAGGCTAGCCTGCAAGTATGGAAGATGTCAAGAGGTATGAGAAGAGGATGGAAGGTCAGGGGCTGATGCTGGCTACCGTGGCTTGAAGCTGACAGTCTCAGCCAGCCAGGCGCAGCACTGGCTCACCGACAGACAGAAGGCAGTGCAGTGTGAAGAACCACTCCCTCAGCACCACTGGGCACATCTGCACTGCACTCAAAGCCAGTGTGCAGTAAGGACACACAATAAAAAACCCCGGTACACATGAAACAGAAACAGCTGCGCATACATTTTCCCAAGGTCAGGTGGTGTGGGTTTAGTCTCGGTGGGCAGCTCAGCCCCAGGCTCACTCAGCTCAATCACTTTACATGCTGATGTCATATGGTGTGGGGTATCTCTCTGGTCAGTTGAGGTCAGTTGTCCTGGCTGTGTCCCCTCCCAAATGCTTCTGCAGTGGTGGGATGGGATGTGAGAAGCAGAAAAGGGCTTCACTCTGTGCAAGCACTGCTTAGCAGTAACAAAAAACTTTGTGAGTTATCAACACTGTTTCCACCAAAAATACAAACCATAACCCCACACCAGCTACTGCAAAGAAAATTAACTCTATCTCGGCCAAATCCAGTACTGAATGATAGTCTCATAACATATATAGTCAGAAAAGAAAATTTATATTAAGGGCAGAATAACAGCAGAAGGAGAAACACAAAACAAAGTTCCTTCACAATTCTCTCTGTGGCAGTGAAATCAAATCTTTGTGTTCTACCCAGTAGAGTTAATTAGATGGATTTTGAAGGATAGAACAAGTCAAGGGGAATAATTTTTCTGGAACTCAGATATGCTGGCCCTGACCCTGTTCCCTCTTGTACGGACACATAGACACATAATTTGAGCTTGGACCCTGCAGACCTGTACAAGATCTGATCACTAGGGCAAACACTGCAGACCAGGACTGCTCATCAAAAAAAAAAGATGGCTTCTATCACCTTCCACGGTGGTAAAACATGCCATTTTCAGACACTACCAGTACTATAGTTCTGAACAGTACGTCTATTAAATGTGGTGGAAGGTTATTGATATGGCAACTATTACTATTACAACTTTGCAATGATATGATTGTTACCGTGCCAGGCATTTTATACTTATTATGCTTAGCAATAATTATGTTATGAAACTCTCCTTGAATGACTGTTAAAAGTAGGGGGGAAAATTGGGGAGAGTGAGGGGATTTTAGGTCCAAAAAAAAAGAATTGCATGAGCATTAGCAACTTTTTAAGAGTATCTATTATTCTTGCATTTCAGGATTGTTTATTAGTGTCAGTGAGCCTTGTTCTTTCTGTAGGCTACCATCACAAGTGGAACTGCAGTCTTGGCTTATTTCTAACACCTAAGAGAATCTAATTGCTATGATTGGGCTCAGTTAAATAGTCAAACTAAATCCTTTTTTAACATAAATTAAGGACTTCATATTTAGACTTCAAACTTCTATGCTGTTATTTGAAAAAAAAATCTATAAAATATCACTGTGGCAAGCACAGTTCACCCAGTACTTAGGACCACTGATTTCTCTATAGAACCCCAGAGTTACAGTGAATCTTTTTAAAATCCTTTTTCAACTCCTTCTTTTTGGATTTTGTTAAAGAAAATAAACCTGAGATAGAGCTTTATAACATAGCTTTAAAACTTTAATATTCTGTCTTACATTTTTACTAACTACTTCAATTGATTGCCTTTCCTGAATGATTGATGCCCAGGATTTTATGTGCTGTTGAATGCCACCTGTTGTATAATCATTTTAATTATTGAATTGCATTATTGTACCAGCACATAACACCTTCACCTTATTTTAAAATGACAGATCTATTTATGATTCTGTATGATCATCTTTCCTTGCCATTAGCATCTTAACTGTCATAATACAAATCCAGAGGCCCTTATTTAGGAGCTAGAGCAGATCTTCTCTTTTTCTTTATTCGCTCTGTCAGGTGTGAAGCGCAAAGTAGTCAGATTACTTCAGGGCAATTTTGGGGCTTAAGGTAACACTTTTAAAAGTGTGGCTGGATGAAATTAAGTGTCTTCAGGGGTTTTTTTTCATCACTATTACTCCTAAAATGCGAGGTTAGTTGCAGAGAGAACAGTTTTGTTTTCTTTTCTTTAAATGTGGGATCAAAGCAAACCATAAAACCAGGGAAATAATTTCATACATTTCATTTGACAATATAAATTCAATTCTTAGATCACAACAAGCAGCTGTGAATTGAATGTACATGCTTATGCCTATGGCTGTGATAAAGCCTTTGAAGAAAATCCCTTCTGTAAGCACATCAGTTGAGGAACATAGAATGTATACTCCACACCACTAGTCTCAGTGCTTCTTCTTTAACAAGATACTGTTTCATGTTTATCTACAAAAGCCTTTGTAAACATATTTTTTAACATGCCACTTATGGTTAGTCTAATGACTTGAAGGTACAAAGTAAGTATTGCTCAGGATATGCAATAAAGCCATCATCAGTAAATCACTGATATGAATACTACACTTTTTAGACAAATTAAGAAGCCGCACAAATAATCGTTCTCTTTCCAGTGTAATATCTTGGAGATTCAGCCGCTCATCTGTTAAGGTGAATCCCTCTTCACAGTAACCTGAATATCATGAGCAGGTATATGTAATACAAAAAAATCTCAATGAGAAATTGAAAGGTATGGAGCATATCCCTCAGTGGTATCTGCACATTAGTTTAATGAAAGTTTTACAGGAAGGAATGAATGAATACATAAATTAATATTCCATTCTCTCAGTTCTTACCGTGGCCTTGACTATTTAGGTTAGACTGCAGTCAGACAGAAGTAAGGAATGCTCCACATTTCCACATATATTGAAATGGAAAAGCTTCCTGGAAATTGAAATGAAAATCCTCAGCTCAGTTGTCTATTTTGTTGTTTTGTTTGACACCAGAACAAGATGTAACTTCTTCATCTGCTCTGTTACTGTATCACAGATTCACAGCACCAGCCTTCATTTTACCTCTAAACTAAAATAATATATGCAGCTTTTATGTTGTGACATTAAAATAGGCTTTCCCCTGACTGCTACTATTTTATAGCAAAATTTTATTTCCAGATGTAAAACCCTGGAAGTGACCTAAATCTATAACATAAATCTATGAGTAAGGCACAGGGTAGCTAAGCAGAAAGAAAAAGCAATTGAACAATAGAATAAAAAAGAGTATTAGCCTTATGTCCTCATATTCCTCAAGTCCTAAACTCAAATCCAGGCTTGGATCATAAAAGAAAATTAGCTTGATCTTCTCATTTTGGCATCCATTTGTGGAAATCACAGTACTTCAATGGAGTTAACAGTCCCTGATCAAGGGAAACATGAAACTGAAAGTCCCTGAGTGTTCAAAGCAAGCAGATGGAAGTAGTTCTGGGATAAATTGCCTTCAGCTATTCCCTTCTTTGGGACCATATCTGACACAAGCCAGTGAAACTCATCTTTATTTTAGAGAGAGAGTAATAGACCAGATAAGTCTCAGGATGATAATTGGCATAAAAATTATTAGCAGAACAGACCTGGCATTGACCATGAAATGACAATAGTGCCTCAAGAATATTGAAGAGCTGAACACACCTATTCTTTAATACTAATTTCAATGTAGGATTTTTAAGGACTGAAAATTCCAGTTTCATCTCATTTGGAAAATGTCTTTAAACCTTATTGAATGACCAGATTAAATGGATCAACTTTCAGGATTTGTGAGTTTGAGAGCAGCAGGTTGATCTCGTATTATGCAGCTGAGTCCATTTAAATTTATTAATAAAATTTTATTCAGTGTGGGTTTCCATGGGGAATCAAGAAAATAGACATTACAATAAGGAAACCTCCTACAGGAAATAAAATGGAAGCCGAAACACTCCAACCTCATCCAGTTCAGCAAATCATTTTTGCCTTTTGGGCCAGAGTGCATTGACCTCATTGAATTATTTTACTTGTGTAACAAAAGGTAAAGAAATGTGAATTTGGTAAAGGAAGAGGTGCATAATAAATAAATAAATAAATAAATAAATAACCCTAGATCCATTTCCCCACTACCATAACTGAGTTTTCTCCTATCTTTTATTTATATACCCTAGTGTAAGATCCAATCCTGCAGCACCATTTGCTGGGGCTCTTCCTTTAAAGGGTTTAGGGAAGTATCCATCCATTTACAAACTGTGAAACCAGCTATTTATACCTCTTATTTGCACCAAATGTGGCTTTAAAGTTAATTTCTAGATCTTGGTATTTTGAAAATGCAGCTGCAAAAGCACTTGATGTAAATAGTTCAATGTTATTTCAACAGAATTTTCAGGAATTATGTGCCAAATAATTAAACAGTAGTACAATACCTTAAATAAGACATTAGCAGTAGGCCTGATTTTGAAAATAAGTTTGTGAGGAAAAAGAGAACCAGGACAAAATTCATCCATAAAACAGTATTTTAGACATTAAATATTAAAAAGATGAAACTGGAATACCATCACTTTAAAAGAAAATACAATCTGTTCTAATTTGAAGGTTTGCTGTTTCTGTTTCTTCCTTGTACTTTACAGGAGGCTTGGAGCAGAAAGATCATCATATAATCATGCAGTCATAAAATCAGAGAATAGTTCGGGTTGGAAGGGGCATTTAAAGGTCATCTAGTCCGACCATACGAGAAGGGACACATTCAAGTAGATCAGGTTGATGAGAGCCCCATCCAACCTGACCTTGAAGGTTTCCAGATATGGGGCATCTACCACCTCTCTGGGCAACCTGTTCCTGTGTTTCACCATGCCTGTCATAAAAAAAATGTCTTCCTTATACCTAATCTTAATTTATCCTCTCTTAGGTTAAAATCATTAGCCCTTGTCCTATCACAATAGGCCCCCCTACAGAAAAGTCTGTCATCATGGTTTTTATAAACTCCTTTAAGTCTTGAAAGACACCATTAAGGTCACCCCAAAACCTTCTCTTTTCACACTCAACAAACCCAATTCTCTCAGCCTTTCCTCATATGAGAAGTGTTCCATCCCTCTAATCATCTTGATGCCCCTCCTTTGAACTCACTCCAACAGGTCCATGTCCTTTCTGTGCTGGTGACCCCAGAGCTGGATGCAGCACACCAGGTGGAGTCTCACAAGAACAGAGGGGCAGAATTCCCTCCCCTGACCTGCTGGCCACACTGCTTTGGATGCAGCCCAGGCTGGCTTTCTGGGCTGAGTGCAGTTTGCCAGTTTGTGTCCAGCCTGTCCACCAGCAACTCCAGCACTTCTCAGCAGGGCCGCTCTCTATCCGTCTATCCCCATCCTGTATTGATACCAGGGGTTGCCCCAAACCTGGTGCAGTACTTTGTGCTTGTCCTTGTTGGACTTCATGAGGTTCACACGAGCCCTCTTCTCCAGCTTGTCCAGGTCCCTCTGGATTGCAGCCCATCCCTCAGGTGTTTCGGCAGTACCACTCATCTTGGTGTCATCTGCAAACTTGCTGAGGGTGCAGTTGATCCCACTCTCTATTGCAGTGATGAAGATATTAAATATACTGGTCCCAACACTGGCCCCTTAGAGACACTTGTCACTGATCCCCATCTGGACATTGAGCCACTGACCACTACTCTTTGGATGCATTTACAGCATCTGACTCAATTCTCAGAGTTTAACCAGAAATTAGATGGTAAAAATGCTGGAAGTGCTTCATGTGCTTGGGGAGGTCTTGTTGAAGATTTGTCTGGAAATAAACACTCACTGTCCATTGTCTCTTCAAGGGCTATAGGTGCTTCTAGCATTATTTTGTTTACCATTGCTGATAACTCCAAGGTGATGTGCACTTTCAACCATAACTCTATAGGCAATGTATCATTATTTTTCAAGAATTCCAGTTCACCCCTTTACAGCTGCTTCTTTTTCTCCCAAGACATGCTATATGAAGAGTTCAGCAAAACTGCCAAATATTTTCATATTTGAAAGGAAAAGTAGTCCAAAACTGAGTATTTAATATTTTCCTTTGCAAATAAAAATAGAAAAGTTGACTCCACACAAGAAAGTACTGTCATGAACTGTGTGTGATCTCTGTTCAATATCTGCCATTAACTTGTAGCAAATAGACTTTTTTTACAACAGCAGCTCTTACTTGTGCAGGAAGTCAGTAGAAAAAGCATATCATTTTTTGCTGCGATTAGATGTTTCATTTTTACTGTTTCCCCTGAATATGCATAAATGTATATTCCTGAGTTGAGTAACTCCTGCAGGTGTGTTGAGCTAAGAGGAGAAATACAGATTTAAACCAGACATATCACAGGGAAGCAAGTAACCATGCATCAGCCAGTCCATGGCAACTATCCCTATACATGCTCCTAGCCCACAGCAAAGGCCAGGTAATTGGGATTCTAAGTCATTAGCACTCAGTAGGATGGTGTGTGCAGACAGTTCACACAGATCAGCTAATGGGTGGTAACTTGTTCTTTACCATTAAACCGGTGGCCTGTTTCAGTCCTATATGTGATGGTGCACCAAGACTTTATATAGAAGAGTACTTTAATATATATAAACTTCTGTCTGTGTTTACATAATAGGCCTAGGCTACAATGGAGTTACTAAATTAAATGTCATAAGGTGCAACATAAATTGTAAATACCAGAAGTAACTTTGAGCATAGGATTAGTGTATTTCACTTATGGAGGCAGGGATTTCCTGATTCCACCACAGTGCAACAAGTTTTCATTAGAGTTACACTATACTGGATATACACTGATCTTGAACAACCAATTTTCACATATAGATATCTTGCATCTTTCACTCTGTGAGGGATATACTTAGCACTGAAAGTCTTTACATCATGTATATGTTTATCACTAATACTCATCCTCAAGGCAATGTAAGAAACATTCAACAGTACAAGGGGTATTTTGATATCAACAGTATTAATCAGAGAGAATTGTGATGTCATTTTCAGAGCAGAACATGAGTTGAATGCTTCTGAATTCCCTGTCTGATGTGAGGGGGATTTTGAGAGATGTGACCTCAAAATCAACTTGTCTGAGGGAAGTTGTGAAATACATGACTTCATGTTAGAGAACCGAGGAATTGGAGAGCAAATTCTGTAGTTGTTCTGGCAGACTCTGTCAAACAGGTCATTCAGATTCTGCTGGTTACTTCCCTCCGAGTCCCATAAGTTGTGTTTGACTTTCAGAAAGGACATTCAGCCATGATTTGAAGAATGTGATACAATGAGAATTCAAGCACTTCCTTTGTTCCAATGGTTAATCAATCTCACTTTTAAGAATATTGTACCTCATTTTAATTTTAACATGTCTATCTGCAGCTCCCAGTCATTGGTTCAGTGTTCTGTATTTTTCCCTTGAAGATACTTAAACACTATAATCAAATTATCTCTCAGAGATTGTGCAGTCTCCGAAGGGCATTTTACAGTTCTTTTCTGTACTACCATTCCAACATTCTTTTAGAAAATGTCTATACCAGAACAGCACACGATATTTCTGTACCAGGCTCACCACTGCTGTGAGTTAGAATTAAAATCACTTCGCAGCTCCAATTTGTGGCCCCCCACCTATACACCAAAGGATCTGCCAGCTCCTTGCTGCATAACACAAAGACAAGTTTAGTTACTTGTCCTCTATAACTCCAAATTGAATGCCAACACTGCTTTCCAAAATGCCATACTGCACTCTGACTGTTTTCCTGAGTTTCTCATTCCCTCTCCAGTTCAAAGATGCTTTGTTTGGCAATGTATCTTTTAGATCAAGGAGTATTAAAGCTACACTGCCAGTAAGGTCATTATTGTCGTGGATGGACTGTGCGGCTTGTTGGTGCTGGAGCGCAAGGTGCTGCAACCTTCCTAAAAGTGTCTCCTTAGCGAAGCTGCTCAGCAGGACCACCAGACACTCACACACGTGTGCACGCACACACACACACGATAGCTCCAGGAATGGATCGATGACAAAAGCCGGGAAGGGTCTCTGAATGGTGTTCCATGGACAGGGTTTATTGCAGCCACACTCCTGAAGGGTTCCAGGGACAAAGACAAAGAACAATGGAGGGTCTGCATTTAAGTACGGGAGCAGGGTGAGCATCAGAGACCAATGATCTGAGGGCACAGGGGCAGTACAAAGGAGGGACTGGGGAATGGGAGCCAATAGGGAAAGTCTAGGGGAGTGGCGAGGGGCAAGGGCCAATGGGAGCAACAGGGAGTGGAGAACAGGGACGTATAAGGTAATGAGGGAGGGGATAGGCCAATGGACCAATAGGAAAGCAGAACTGGGGTACATTAACATAACTAAGGCAAAGCATCCTGGGGGAAGCCTCTTCTGTTCACCCTAACCTAGGGAGGATATTTTGGTGCTAGGGACTATCCCACCAGTAGACTCTCTTTGTCCCTTGTACCACAGGGCCACTGGCCATCACACATTATAACCTTAATTTAGAAGTAGTGAATTTAACTGATACCAGTTGACTTCACAGACTGAAACTCTGGACATGAACTGTGGATCTGTGGTCACATTACTATTACAGCGTAAAGAGGTACAGCTGTTGCATAGACACAAAGACAAATCAGTGAGACACATGTGGATGTATACATATGCAAACACTCAAAGTTTAATATATGGCAGTTTTCAATAATATTTACAGCTTGACACCACTATAATTTTGCTGTTTTGATAAGTTTAAATAAGAAATTATTCTTCCTTTTTTCATGTATCTCAAATTGTATCATACCATTTGCACTGTACAATAGCCTGCATGCTTCACTGTAATTGTGTTTTCTATGCAAAAAAAATGCATACATTGAAATTATATTATCTGTATATCTGCTGGAAGTTCTGAATCTGCAATCAACAGCTCTCATTCAGGCAGGCCCCTGCATTTCTAAAGCCAATCATAGAGCTTTTGATAGTACAAATCCCTCAAAGTTGAAGTACTGTGAAGATGTCAGTGGACAGAAGAGGTTTCTTGTGCCTTCAGCTTATGATATAACGTAGGAAATTACAGCATCTTAGTGTTAGAAAAATACTGAAGTAAAATAACCGGCACTATTGAGGTCCCAGAGTATTTTGGGTTGAAGTTTTTGAGGGGTTTTGTTTCTGGGTTTTTGTTTGGTTTTGTTTTGGTTTGTTTTTTGCGTTTTTTGGGTGGGGTGTGTGTTTGTTTTGCTTGGGGATTTTTTGTTGCATTTATGTATTATTTATTAGGCTTAAGAATGTCTTTACATTCACTGAGTTGGCTTTAAGCCAGAGTAGGACAACCATGTCAGATGATTTCGGCTAACATGCAGAGAGACATGAGTTTAAACTGTGACTTCCAGGCCTTTTCTGTTGTATTCTATAGAGGACTCAGTACAGTGCTCATGCTCCACTGAGATTTTGAGGTGAGCTCAGATTTATTTGATCCATTCATACTGTTCAAGTTCTCTAAGAAGAACCAGAAGAAAGGAACAGAAGAGACCAAGAGAATCACCACATAATAAGGCATAAGATATATACAGCCTGGACTCAGTTCTTGAAACTGCTGTTCCCCATGTGTGTGATTAGATAAATTGCCAAATGATCCTGCAGCATAGATCTCACCACACTACAAGGCGACAATAGAAAACATCCCTACTAATTTGGCAGAGGGAAATTCCTTATGGATTCCAAAGCTGACAAACCTGATAGAGCCATTTCATTACTCTCCTATCCTGTTTCAAAGAAGGTAAGATTTATTTAATTTCTTGCAAGGAAGCCTACAGGCCATCTTAATCAGATAAGCATGTTATTGCAATGAATGAATGTGTGAAGTTCTGATTTTTTGGCCCAGCTGGAAGAACCTGACGAGTAAACATCACTGCAAAAGCTAGGGCTACACCTCACACATCAGGGACACAGATATTTGAAATGGCTTTCCTTGTCTGACCCCAAAAGCAGGGTCTTCAGTGAGCACAGCATACACCCAACCCTGAAGACACTGCTGGGCTTTAAAGACTTAATGGTGCACAGCTCCAACTGCTCAGGGACCTTTGCAGCTACTTCTCTCTACAGTGCAGACCCACCCTCAGGTCATCACCATTCTTTATCCTAGAAAAGGCTCATTTTTTTAAGTTTACAATCTGAAATACATACTAAAAATTAGAATATAAAAATATAAAATGCAGAACATGGCTACCTGTACCTAATCCAATATAACAGAATTTCTGTGTATACAAAAATAACTCATTACATGCTAATTCAGTCCTCTTGCATTCTTAGTGACCATCTATTTACCTCCACAGCTAATGCCCAACAGATCTTCCCCTTCAGGAAAACTGAACTGTCTGGAACTGTCTGAAAAGCAGAACACATTTGGCAGAAATAACTGTAATGAAGATAAGTGTTAACATAACATGCTAAACTCAGTCCGGGACACAGGCTTTCAAACTGCTATTTCCAGCTTGCAGTTGAGAAACTGTTTCAGACAACATAAAAAGCTGTATCTAACACTTTCGACAGTGCCATATTGTCTGGGACTAACGCAAAAAGGAGGTGTACATGAAAAGGCAAGGATGAGTTCACCTGCATCACTACTAAGACTTCTAAGCTATCAAAATAATCAGAAAATTAAGAACCGAAACACAGGGAGAAAGCAGCCAGCTTGCCTTCCAGCAGCTTCAGTTGGAAGATCAATGGGATCTTGACAGTATTGGTATCATCTACCCTTTAAAGCTATTCAGATGTTTGTTTAAAGTGAATTAAAGAAAAGCAAGCTTTAAGAGTGAAAACAGAAATAGCGATAATAGAAAAACTCAATTGGGGAGCAAAACTGTATTATAGTCTACAGAGTCCAGAACAGAAAGTTGTGCACTTACCATTGATTGGGACAAATAAACCACAGTGAATAAAGGTTGATAAAGAAATCAGGAAGGTACCAAAAGCCACGGAAAATGACAAGAAAAAGGACAAGCTGAAAGCCTATGCAGACCTTTAAAAGAGGGCTGCCCAAGCTTTGTGTAACTAATATGTATATTGAAAACAAGCAGAGAGCTAATCTGCATGTAACAGGGGAATTCAGCTTTCCTTCTTACTTTTTGCTGAAAAAAACCCATTGATTTAAAATTGGTGTTGTATGGCCTGAAGAAAACAGCAGAAATGTCTCAAGGACTGAATTCTACTTTTTGCCTGCATCAATTAATTTCACAATGGGTTCACAATAACACAGTCCTCAGCAGGGGCCAAAGCTGTCTCCAGGTGCAGTCACCAGGAGATCTGAATTAGGGCACCATGAGAGTTTACAGTCACTCTCCCTTTCTTTGTGCAATCAATTCCTCATAAATGGACCTAGGGAAGTGTCTCATTTTCCTTCCTCTCACCAAAGACCCCTAGTAGTAATTAAACCCAGTTAGCCATATCACCAACCTTAAAAGTTTTGAAATTCTATTTCAGATGAGATGTTATTTAAAAAAAAAAAAAGGCTTTTTTTTCTTTACTCTTATAAAGTATACAAAATATTATTTGCTTGGATTTGTTTAATATCCTTTCATGCAATGTAAAGCCATTCCACTGGTTTTCTAGAAAAAGCTTTCGTAATATGCACAAGCTTAGCACATGCACTTGCAAAACTAAAAACTAATGATACATGGGATCCTGTACAATGATATCCTGAATAAGTAAAATAAAATGTCTTTTACAGGGGTGCTAAAACCAATATATCTGCAGACTTGGTTCTTCCTCAGCTCAGCCCAAGTAGGCAGCAGGAGCTCATCCATCTGTGCCAGGAGGGCTGGTGAGGTTGCTCAGGAACTTGACATGGTGCAACAAACAGAGTCAGCAAGGCAGAAAATTAAGCCATGTGGCCATCGCTGTGTAGAGTGCTAGATTTATTCACTGTTGACTTTTTATGTGCAGACATAGAGCAGTGTAGACATACCCATGGCTTTTACTTTCAAAAATCCAATGAGAACAAGAAGTGTGAGTAGTTCTTTAGACTACTGCTATGCACCAATTACAAAACTAGGGTGTTCTGATGAAAAGTATATAATATAGTCCTTCACAGGCTCTGATCGATCTTAGTCCTCAGCAAGACATTTGTAAACTGAAGATTTCAGTGCCTATGCCAAAGGTGATAGCAAAAGAATGGAGAAAGGAGAGCCTAGCTAGTGAAGTATGCTTAGTGACATTAGGCAAATGCAGATGCTTTATGGTTAGCTCTTAGCCTTTTTTTTTTTTTTTTGAGGGGGGAGAGGCAACTAAAAAAATCCAAATACCTTTCCTGCTTTTGTTTTTTTCCCTCAAAAACAAAGACTTTCATAAGAACTGCAAAGGGTACATATTAGAATCCAACCAGTGTCCTGTCAAACATTCTGATCTCCTGCTGCTTACTTAATGTGGTGACTCTTCCCTATGTTTTCAGATCCCCAGAAATGAGGTATCTTGGAATTCAGCAGCACAGGAGACTAACTTGTCCAATTCCAAGTTCCAGCTCTTTCAGCTTTTCCATCCTACATGTACAAAAGGAAATAACCTCCGAGAGAGACTTTTTGGTATATTTTTTATTTTGGGTTTTTTTTCATTTTTTCATCCTTCAAAATTTTTGCAGAAAGAATATCCCAAGGTTTGTTGCCCTCTTATTATTGCCTTCACTTTGCTGTACGGAATATAGTTATCTTTAATTCTATGTGATAAAATTTTGTACGGGAAGTCATTTAATTATATAATTACAGTTATTTAAGGCATCTTTTGGAATTAATATATTAAATATTCTGATCTCACCGTATTTGTAGCAGCTTTAGTCACAGCTGGCAATATTAATTGCTCTACTTTCTGTCTCCATTTCTCTCTCATCTTTTACTTTGTGTTTTCTCCATTCTGGTGAAAAAATTTTGCACTCAATGTAACCCTTCAGCCAGAAAAAAACAGTTGAAACCAGCTGGTTAAGACCTTGGATTTTACCTAGCATCCACTGTGATCAGAATCAAGCTGGTCTCCAGGGGTCTTTGGCAAATGTACTTGCACCTGCAAATGATGACCTTTTTGCAGTTTGCATGCCCCAGATTAGTAAACAGATGCATTAACAAACATCTGAAAAAGAAAATTGCTTTGGACATAGCTCATCTATGACCACTTGAAAAAACTGTTTTGTCTGGTGCTTTGGTTGTAAGGGATAATTTATGAGCTGTGTCCTGCGAGGACAGTCGTCACTTCTGTCTCTTTCATTGCCACAAACACATGAATCTGCTGGGACACAGGAACACCATTGAGAGCAGAAGGAAGACAGCATCAACAATGGAAATACATCATACATAAAAGTGACACACACAAAAGACCTATAAATAAAATAACAAATTAGCAACACAACCAGGCAGCTTCCTTGTTGTCAATATCCATCATCAGAGGAGCTAGGGAGGCATTAGACAGGGAATGTGTTGCTCTGATTCAGCAAACCTGCAGATCCCTGGCAGCACTCATTTGATGGTCAGTACATGTAAGTACAATGGTTCTCCTCAAAAATGCAAATGAATTCTGAGGAGACTGCTCCTGTGCACAGAATTAATGTCATGCATATAGATTTGTTTTTTCTCTTTGCAGAAAGGAGGCTTGGGGTGTTTATAAACAGGTTCATTCTATCTATCTGATGTAACTATTTCCCCAGAATTTTCTTACATAAATTTCCAGGTGATAGAATTTATTGGCCTCTGAAGCTGGATAAAGAAACATATGTGAGTGTATCCATGTACATACAAAAATGTATATAAGGAGAGGAAAAGAGACAGAGTAGGATAAAAGCACCAGATTTCATATTCTTTTTCTTCCTTTAAAGAAGGAATTTAATTTATAATTTAAAACTATTTGCAGGATTATCACCTGTTTATATAGCACTGAATTCTGTAATTTTATATAGGAAGTTACAGACGAGAAAAGAAAATCATCCTTTATTAGGATAATTCACTGATGAACAATAGATAAGTAGGAAAAGAAAAACACATACATAGAACAGCAAGGTATCAGGCAGTTGGTAAACAAATGTTTCTTTTATTTTATAACATTCTGGACCATGAGAAAAGCTGGTCTCCAATTCTACAGATAAATTCATCATTTTTAGTCTATAAATTCCAATAGCAAGAATGACTACTGAAGCATTTTATAAATGTAGTGTTGCAAAGAAAAGTACTTGCTTGAAATGCTAGAGATGAGTATGTTCTCATTTTGTTTCAATGTTTGAGAGAAATAACATTGCTAATGACAGGCAACAAGACTATGCAACTGCAGAATTTTAAGAAAATGCATTAAATATATTAACATATTATAAAACCGTTTATTTGGAGCACTATTTTTTTCTGAAGTAGCTTTACATCTGTTTTTTAATTGTGAAGAAGATAAAACCTTTCTCATATACTTACATTAAATTTATATATGTAAGTGGGGGGAAAACAAAGCAGCTTTTTTTGATCCTTTACATGGAACAAAATACTGTGGCCCAAGATTGGAATAATCCCAATTGTGTGAGACAATTTAGACATTTTCTTTAGACACAAAGTTAAAAGAAGCCTGTGTATCCAAATACTAAATTGGAGATCTGGGGCAAGGTATGTCTTCATACTTATATTCTATTTAGGCTCTAATAATCTCTAATATAATTCAGTTTACTAGTGCTCTGCTATGGGTTTTAACCACTTAAACTGCTTTAAGGAAGCAGACAATACAACACTTGTGGTTTTCTACCTTAAATAAGAGCGAAGGAGAAAACCATAAAGTGCCACTGTGGCATTGTGCAAACCTACCCATAACACTATCTCAAAAACAGCAGAACTGAAAAAGCACAGAAAAGGCGACAAGAAAGAACAAATCTACTGAACAGTTTAGGGAGACTGAGAAAACTGCTCAAAACTTCAGCTGGATCAGAAACCAGTTACAGGTTCTACGTCATCATGACATAACATGACACAGCTTATGAAGTCATGATTGTCATGAAACTGAGTGATTGAAAATTACTTTACTATGAAGTGCATACTTGAACTATGAGTTCATTGCTATAATGTGATGGAAACCAGCATTGTGTGTTCAAAGGCAGATTTGCAGAAAGGTTCATCAGATGATATTACCACAACACTGTGGATACAACAAATCAAAGGGAGTTGGAAAGGCTTATGAAGGTCAGCTTCAATAAACACTCACCCTCTTCAGAAGCCTCTTCCGTACCCTTGTCATATAAGATTCTCTCTCACAGGAGACACTAGGCTCAGCAGAACTCAACAGTGTAATCCAGTACATCTGTGTTTTAAATGTTATTAGATCTGGAATTTTGGTAGTGTGTTTTAGTCAATCAGTCCTATGTTTTAGCTTTTTTTTTTTTACTAGCAGTGTATGCAAAAAAAATACCAAAAAAATCTGACTTTCCCACACCAACTCTTTGTGGCCATTCTGTATGGTTTGTGGCCGTGCCCTCCGTCTTTATCTGGAGCTAGCCATCATTGGTGGGAACGATCCCTGAAGCCATCTACTGTTCATTTTAAGATCAAACACCCAGAACATCTGATCTGCAGTCAGGTTTTACAAATCAGACCTTGTTTTCTGTTAAAAAAGTTTCCCACAAGACTTCTTTAGCAGATGGTGGAAAAGTTATATATTATTAATGCTATCCAACTCCATTAGAAATTGTGTGTTTGCTATCTAGGACGAAGAGAGAATTCATAGTCTCCGTCTGTATGGAATGTTTGATTCTGAAGAATTTTTACATAAGCAACAAAAACAAGAAAATTTACTCAACAGTTATTGCAGAATCAGAGTGCTCTATATCTACTTTCAGACCCATTAAAAGTTGTTCCTTCTTTATTTTTAAAACCCAAAAGATAGGCAGGTAATGAAACTTAATGTACCATTCTGGACTGAATCTAAAATCATACCACCATTTACAACATCAAGTTCAGAAATATCCCTAGGAAATCTGCTTGTTTTGTACCTGTGGAAAATGTCACAACCACAAAATATTGGTCTTTTTCATCCAAGAGATGTTGGTATTAATATTAAAACTGTCTGAGGAAAGGTTCTTTCATCTATATTTCATTTCACATTTAGATTCAGTCTCGTGTTTTACTGACCCATCTGCATCTCTATCTGTCTTTAAAATGTTCAGTGGGAAGAATTCTCCTCTCTGATTTATACCATGATCAAGCTGAGTGAAACAAACACATACATTTTGGAGACCAGCTACAGGTACTGAATCTCTGATAACTGCTGAGAAAGTTCCTAGCTACTGTAAATTGTATTGTTTTCTCCACTTTTCTCTGTACATTTTTTCAGCTTAAGAAGATGGGCTGAGGCACAAAAAAAAAAAAAATTAAGAGCTGTTAGAATCACAGAGCCTGAAGGAAAAAACCTTTATCATCCAATACTGCATGAAAGAATGTTTTATCTAATATGGATGGCAATTAATATTTTTAAAATATAAAACTCACTTTTCCAGTATTTTGGGCCAATAAAAACAAATAAAGATATTTGAAGTCTACCTTCCCACACATTCTGCTCATCAAGTACAAAAGTCAGTATCTCACACTTGCTCAGTGTCATGGGTAATTCTGATTCTTTCAATTTACAGAAAATCTAAAGGTAAAATACTCAAGCTACCTACATAAACATATATTTAAATCTTTACCAAAACACCTGAATAACTTCCCTTTGGACAGCATAAAAGTTTTCTCTTGTGATAACAACTATTTGAACAAGAGTCTTCAAAATAATTGCAGTGACCACTAACTTAAGACTACTACTATCAAAGACTGATTATTGCTGGTAAGCCCCCACCAAGGCCTCCCAACTTCCCACTTCCTAAATCAGCCCTGTCAACACATGAACTGACAATTCCTAAGTGGTTGCCTTCATACCCCAGCAGTCTTCAGAAGCAAACAGAAATGAAATCGAGCTACTAAGGAGAACGACTGTGTGCAAAAGAGTGTGAACATAGTTTATAAAAAGAGGATTTTTCCTCCACTATTCTTAGAGGAGATCATCTTTCCACTGGAGAAATAACGCAGGCATGTCTCTCAGCTTCCCTGAGTATGCTGAATGCACAGAGCTGACTTACAATTACACTGTAAAGTCTTTGGAGAGCAAGAATCTTTCTGTTTATGCCTGCATAGTCATTTCCATGAGCAGAGCATGTAGGTATATTGATAATAAAAAATAATCACTAAAAAAACAATAGCACTGCACTAAAATATGGAACCATAACTCTGCTCAGGATTTTTACTTTATGGCTTCTGTATTGATATATTGCTGTACTGTATTCCAATATGCACAGACAAATATATTTAAATCATACTTAATATGGCATACCTATTCCACTTAAACATCCAGGGAAATCTCTTTTTGGGCTTTTCAGCACTAAATTGATTTCAATGAAAAACAATTTCTTTAGTCTTTCCAAACAGAAATACTTTCGAGTGAAATAGAAACTCACTATTTCAGCCTCCGCTCATTTGAAAATCACATATCCTGCACCATATGATGGTTCCTGCTAGAATACAGCGTGTAGATGACTCCTGATAAACATGAAAATATAAGCCATACAACACACCCTTGAGGGACAGTGATGGGTCTGGTTGTCCAAATTATATGTAGCTGACTAGAAAAAGAGGAAGTTTTTTAACTTTCCCAAGCATTTTATTATGACCCTCCCACCCATATTACATGGGTGAATGAGGCTTTGAATAGATGGACAGCACCTCTGCAGACAGAGTATGTTCAATTTCCACAGTGTCAATTTGAATGTAGAGAAGGGTTAGCACAGACTTTGAGCAGAGACCTGCTCTAGAAACACTACAGCTTGGTGAGGCACCTCATTTGTAAAGTGCTACACAAAGGAAACTAAGTCAACAAAGGCTCACCCTTGTTTTCGCAAGCAGAAATGATCATGAGAGCCTGCTATTCTTGGTCTAAGAATATTGATAAAATTCACAGAAAATGTCAAGGAACCAGCTTCACAAAATTTGTATGCAGAATGCTGTGGGGAACTCCAGTTTCACACGGCTCTGAAGCAAAGGAAACCAGTGATGGGGAAAAAAGAGATTATGTTTCCCTATCGGTGTTCCCAAGTTGTCTGATATTCTCCCTTATAATTCCTTTTCTTTTTTTTTTTTTTTTTTGCACACTTTTAATAGATTGAAGAAATCATCTGATGAATACAGAGAATTATCACTGATTGCAGTGGAAAAAAGAACAGGAAGATATGTACATCCCATGTATTCATTATGAATTATGCTTGACAGTCAACAACAGTATTAGTCTGATACACTTTCTGGAAAATTCCCAGTGAAAACAAGTTCTGTACCTGAAAAATACAGACTGCTATCTGACATTTGTAGTTAACAGTGAGCTAAAACTAAGAGATGACAATGACTGTGGCAGCAAAACCACCAATCAACAAGAAATCAAATTTAGCACAAAAAGAACACTCTGACGTCCTGTCATGCCAAACAAAAGCTTTCCTTCCCCAGCTGAGGATGTTTGGCTCTCTAATATTCAGAAAAAAAGAGATTGTAAGATTGTATTATAGGTCATGAGCTGCTTTCATTTCATACTAGGTTATATATAATTCATATTTTCAAGCTTCTTTGCTTAACAAGACATCTAAACTTACAATTTTTTTAATGGAAGTTGAAATGCTAGTGTAATCACTGAACTTATGGCAGGCCTTCAAGAAAAGGCACTTATTGCATTAAAACCACAAGAGCTGGCAACAATGAGTCTGATTCTGACAGGAGCTTTAGCACTTTCTAACTTTAGCAGTGCTAATTAATGATTAGCAAGCTTCTGTTTCACACAATAATCCTGCACTTTCCAAACTTATTTTAAAACTTTTATGTACATACACTAGCAACCATTATATCCAGAGAAACCCAAGTGTAATATCCCAAACATGGGGAATTGTAAAAAAAAAAAATTAATCTATGACCCTGAGAAGGTTTGGGTTTTTTTGTTTATTGTACTTAGACTTATTTCTTTTCCTGAGAAAATAGTTTGCATAAATGTTAGTTCTCTCATAGTATGATAGTTGGATAATTTAGGGAGGGGGTTTACACAGCCTTTTATCATAATAAAAACTAGTAATTTACAAAAGAACCAAAAACCCAGCCTTTACTGAAGGCCTAAATCAATTCATACTAATCAATATTATTAAAACACCTTTTCTGTATGTGTTAGAGGAAAATTTTAAAAATTACAATCTGTGTTCTGAAGCTAAGGTAGGTGAACCAGGAGTTAAATAAGCAGAAAAGGTTTTAAAGAAATATCTGTCATATTTTCCAACATTTAAAAGTATTTCCTGGCACAGCTCTGAGAAGTAATTTAGAGACTCCTTGCTACCCAGTGGAAGAGGACAGTTGTGGGGAACTTTATATAAGTTTAATATAAGTAACTAATCTTTCAAGACCTCAGAAAGATTAGCAGTGTTTCATCTAAGCAGCCCGGAGTCACAAAAACTGCATTCTCCTACAGCTGACTGCCTGCAGCAGAAATTGTGTTAGGTGGGTTTTGGCCTCCAACTTCACTTCATTCTGCCTATCCTGTCTTTACTAATTCAGCCATGTGTACTTTGCCGCCACCACCACCACCACCATCATCATCGTCATCACCTCTTCTTCGGGGCATGTGTTAGTCCTTACTTGCCCCACTTGCTGGCACCTGAGCCCACTTCTGCTGCATTCTTCTCAGGTAAACCATCTTCTTTCTCCTTGTTGCTCTGGAAACTTGCAGCACCTGTGCAAGTGCATGGCAGGATCTCCCAGTGGTGGGAAAAGCAGCAAAAGGGGTTGTGACTGTCAGTTCCATGTATGCCCAGTGTCTCTAATTCCTCAGCTTCTCCCTTAGGTCACTGGAGCCACATAAAAGTCATTCATATTGACAGTTCACAGACAAGGCCAAGACATCTGGTCCTGGAGCAACTGTGTGTTGTTAGAAATATTTAGGCATAGCCAAACATCATGAGTTCCATTACATGGGAAATTTTCCAATGAAAATTGACTCTTTGAGCAAACTAGAAAGGCTAGTACAGCTGCTGCACTTCAGTAAATCTTTTTATTTTACTAATTTTCCTTAGTCACCCCAAATAAACCAGCTAGATCCATTAATCTAATGATCACTTTTCAGTTTATACTTCCACAGCTGTTTTATATGAATTATCATCAAAACATGGAAAAGGATCAAACCACATACACAGGTTCTTTTTATAACAGTTCTAACACTGTGAAATATTATGAATTCATTCAGTCATACAAAGCTTGGCATAACAGATAGACAAGAGACTAAAGAAATATTAATTTTTCATAATGTATGATATTTTCTGTTGACCTTATTTGTCGCTTTTTTTTTTACAGATTGCTCTAAAATGCCACAGCACATCAGCTAACCCAGATAGGACGGCAGGCATTTTTAATGCATAAGAACATCGTGTATTCCTTTCAAAAAAAATTTACTAATTGTGGGAAAAGGAGAGAAAAAACTGGAAGAAGCAGAGCATAAAATGTTACAAACTAAATTTTATGAAAGTTATGCCTGCTGCACAGTGAGGCACAGCAGTGCACTAGTTAGAATTCATACTGATCTTTACCCCAAGCATTATGTTGTCCAAGTCATTAGAAATTTAATGTTACATCCCAGCCTAACTTTTCTGCCACATGTTTGACATCAGCCGAAAGGGTCATGATCAAGAATTTAATCAACAGCTTTCTCTTGAGGTGAAAAAAAATTTTGAACAGTCTTTTGGATCCCCTCTACCAACTAAAACATCATCCACACTGGCAGGGTATGAAGCCAGGCATGAAGGTCTAGCAGACCTCTGCAGTTCTCCATTTGATCTGTGTCATTTTAAAGTGCAATACACAGCCACTTGCACAGCAATGTCTCCCTCACAACAGGTAAAAAAGAGCACTTTGGGATGAGTCCTCACAGACTGAGAAAACCTCTTTTCCCACCAATTTCTCCCAAACTTACTATTTCAAATAAGCCTGAAGTTCCTGCAGAGGTATGTGAATTTGTCTACAAGCATTATATTTCCAAATTTCTTTTTGCAAATGCATAATTTCAATTGTTCTTGGGATGCAAATGCAAGTAAAGCTGCCTTCTCTGTGGAAGTGCATCCCTCCTTTTCTTTCACATTAGCTTTTTATCACTGCAATTCTCATGGATGTGAATGGTGCCTATATGTTATGAGGTACAGTGACTTGGAAAGATATAGGAATGTGTTTAACAGGAAAAACTTTTGATCTGAAAATATCTGTTGGTGGGCAAATGGCAGGTGTTTTCCTTTTTACCATGAGTAAAATGAGTGTGAGCAAATAGTGAGCTGAAGGATTCTTTGCATAAGAAATAAAAAGCAAGTACCATACAACATTCTGCTTTTCCCTCTGCTAATTTGGGAGTTGTCAAGCTTTAAAACTTAAAAACACAATAACTTTCCATGTGTTATCTTAACCAAATTATTTTCCTTGTGCATTTGTGAATATGAAAATGATGTTCCATAACAAGGTGTCCCTAAAGTAAACTTGAAGACTAAGGTCTTCTCTGAACCCGGTTTTAATGAATCAAATGAATGTTGGAACATCACTGGAGAACATAAACAAGGGAACTGCATCCAGCTGCTGCAACACCTTAGTTCGTACTCCAGTGAGTATGAACAGGTATCCTCCTCCTACATCCCATGCCAATCTACAGAATAGATTCCCTCTTACTACAAGAAGGTTTTCTGTACTCACAGGACGATGAAAGAAGGGGGAAATTATATGTCTCTGTTCCTTCACTTATTCTTACATGATTCATAACACTGGAGTTTACTTACTGTGCTGGGGGAATCTGTTTCTCGGATAAGACAAAGATTTTCAAATTGTACATTAAAAAACTGATACAGAAGTATAACACTACTTATTTCTGTACTGCCAAGTACAAAAAGCAATTCTTTGCTTAATCAGTTTGATAAAAAAAGAAGCAGAGCAAAGCAGCTTCCCTTTCAAGAGAAATGCTGCTAAACTTTCAGATTGTTTCCATTGACTTTAGATGGATGTTTATGTGTGTGCCTGCATGACCAGACAGGTAAGGCTATCTTCTATCTCTGCCCAATAAATTAGAGTGAATTGAAGTTAAAAGGAGGGAGAAAGCTTTTTGCACAAACTTCTTTTTGTTTTCAATTTCTAATAGGAAATTTTGCTAATGTGAGTTCCCCTAATCCACTTATTAAGGCTTAAAATATTCTATTAGGAAAAACTATTGCAAAGTTATATCAAAATGGCAAACAACTTTATTTACAAGGTTATCATTTCCCTCTGTGATGTGTGTAGTTAAGTTCATTGTGCCATTTATTTACCAAAATATTTCAGCTGCATAAGTTAGTTTTAGTCAAAATTTAAAATTCCCTTCATTTGAACCGGTGTCTATTTTCATAAACAGATTCACTTATTCTTTAAGGGCTGAAATATTATTATTATTAAATTATTATTATTTTATTATTTAAGAAATATG
>NW_008239110.1:5104647-5119230 GCF_000691975.1 Corvus brachyrhynchos
CTGCTGCTCCTCAAAACAGGTAAATCCTCACATTAAGAAGGCATCAATGAACAAGCACTAGAAGTCACACTGTTCACATTACACCAGAAGGTACACAGCCATCACATGCATAGGCAGATAAGCTGCACTCTTCTGAGCTCTTGAACTTCATAAATGCATTCCCTTGTATGACGATATAGATGATATAGACTTAATTATCACATCCTGCATTTATTCATTTTCAGTACCCAAAGGGAGGGATCAAAGAAAAGGAAATACTCTCTACCAAAAAAATCTATTGGCAACAAAATCCCACATTTAAGACAGAGAAATGGGAAAGATGCACTTAGATCACTTAATCAAGTCTTCCTGTAATATGATTAGGGACAAGTTTAGAATTATTTCCAAAACACCTACCTAGGCCATTAACAATCACAAATACCTTAAAACAAACCTACTAGTACAAAAATCCCAAGAGTCATAGTAAAAAGTGCTACAGAAAGAGCACAATGGGCATTACAAATTTCAAAAATTACTACAACAGCAGTCAAAAAAGGGGAATGTCTTAAAAGAGAAAGAGTTCAGAGTAGGCATTAGGAAGAAATTCTTGATGTTGAGGGTAATGAGGCACTGGCACATCCCTGGAAGTGTTCTTGGCCATCTTGGATAGGGCTTTGAGCAACCACCTTGGATGGGGCTGGTGCAAGGTGTCCCTCTCCATGGTGTCCATGGTGCCCATGGCAGGGTGGTTGGAAACAGAGGATCTTTAAGGTCCCTTCCCACCTAAGCATTCTTTGCCTTTCGGGGTTTTATAGCAAGTGGATAGAGACTTGGATGACTTACGTTTTTCAGATGGTATTTCTAGAATTTAATGAGCTGTGTCCAGGGACAATGGAGAGCTATGATATGATTTCTGTGACTGAGTAGAACATCATTAAGCAGTTAGAGCACTTTTGTATCATAATATCATAATGTGTTTTCAAAATGAGGATGAATATGGTTTAGCAATATAAATGTTCCGTTAATAGAAAATATTATCACTGTCTATTCTAAGCCTTGCCCTTTTCTCAGGTGTCCTATATTCAGGAAAAAAATATAAGAGAAGCTAATAAATAGATACAGCTTATTTGGCAAGATAACACATTTGATTCCATTTTCAACTGAACTGGTAGTGGACATCTCCCACGGGTTGTGGTGCATCCCACCTCCCCACCCCAGGCTGCACTACCATCTGACAAACTTTGTCATGCTGTTGCTTTTATATTAAACATGCTTTTGCAGATAACTATGCCAGTGATTCTTTAAGAGGCTTTATCACACTCATTTGTGATACCACAAGATGACCACAATTGAATCCCATACCTGAGTACTCTCCCTGAGAACAATATGCTTATGCCTACCTGTATGAGTATTACTTGTAGCTTGAAACAGTTCTGATTTGAGAAAAGCAGCTATTTAAACCATTTTGAACTCTCAGATGTATATTAGCTTCTGTACAGTGTATTCCTGCATGGATCAACCCACCTGTGCTGTGTCATCGTTCTACCTTGTGCTGGAAAAAGTGTTCTGTGGAGGGACAAGCTAAATCAGTATGGTCAGGGAGTTCTTAATGTACATTTCATAAAGGTTTAACACAGAACAAGTTCCCCTACAAATATGGTTTCCTTACTGAAAAACTCAGTCAATTCAGTGTTCCAATACTGAATCTATCATACAGAAATAGGTAGAATTTAAAATACTGTGATGTATAGAAAAGCTTTTAGCAATGTTTTACTAATGAGAGCATTGTTAGATGTTAGTTCTGTTCTGTTACATTGCAAGACCTCCTTTTTTTCATTTTTTGTCTCATTTTATGATTAACCCTGTAAAACGTGGTAAGGTTTACCAACACCTTCCCCTTGAGCTTTGGGCATCCTACCAAGGGGCAGTCACTTTTATATAAAATCAGTAGATATTATCCATGTATTTTAAATGAGAGAATTAAATATACTAGAATGTACAAGCATCTTGTTAGACTCTACTAGGAGCTTTTTCTGTCAACTAGAATGAATTTAGATACCAAGAATACTGAGGTTATAGCAGAGAACACAATTTCCTTACTCCATGTTCTGGGTTGAACTAGGTTCCACATATATGTGTGTGTATATACACACCTCTTATCTTCTTTTCCCATTCATTTTCTCCCTGATTTCCATTGAAAGAAAAGTGGCATATTGATTGCATGGGAGATGTAAAATACTCAGTATATCCACATTAGGCTGGCACACAAAAGACTGGGCAGTTGGCTTTGTCCTACGCTGAGGTTGAAGTGAGCTGAACAGGACATGGAAAACTATGCACATGACATGAGAAATTGCTGGACATGTCAGAGATGAATCTAAGAATCTGAAGAGGGTTACAGATAATGCCAAAATGGACATCAGGGTTTGGCAGATGGATAAAAATTAGTTTTGTGAAAAATGGTTGGACTTCACAGATAGTAGAGAGGAGTATTGGGACCTTTTGGAGAACAGACTCTTGCAAGGCCAGCAGTGGCTGGATGACCACAACAATAAGACCTTATGACACACAAATTAGCTTGGTTTCAATATTTTAAAAGCCAGATTCGTGCATAAATGTATCATAACTGGGACCAAGGAAAATTTGGCCAGATTGTTTATTATCTGCTGTGTTAGTTTGAGACCCTGAGGGACCAGTTTATACCGTAAGTTACTGGATCATAATAAGACCAAGGAGGCAGGTCTCCCCATGAGGAAATGTTGCTTTTAGCTGAGGTTGAACAGAGATTACATTGTTCAAAAAGGCATTGGAGAAGAATGATCCATAGAAGAGTCCTTCTCCTCCAACCATCCATTCCATCTCTTGGTGATGGTCTACACTTCCTTCTCTGTACATCACAGTAGGCATTGAACACTGGAGCTGACAAAGCTAGATCCAGTAACTTTTACCTTACAACATGTGCAAGGGCACAAAATTATTTTAGGTGATTGAAGAATTTAACCTTCAGACCAGATAAGGACCACTGTGTTTCAATGATGTCATCTGGATGGCTTCCCACAACCTGAGACAATGTTAAATTAGACATTTCTGCCTACATTATGTACTGACTCATTAAAGCACCATAACAGTAAATGAGATCAGTGCTCTTCTCTAAGTATTTACAGGCAGCTCTGCAGTTTCAATTTTTTGTCTTTTAACACTTTCCATAGTTGATATGCAGTGCTTTCCTACAGATAGCTCTGATTTGCTGCCCTTTGCGAAGAATGTCAGTCTTTTGAGTTTCCTCCACACCTTTAAACTATGGATGTGTATGAAAGGATAGAGCTTGTTAGAGAGCACTTTGAACTGCAGAAAACTATCAGTCAAAACAGTGGCTTGATAACGCAGCTGAGGCAGTGAGTTATCTCAGAATGAACAGTACCTCACCCAGTTAACCTGATATCAGAGTGGAAGTCCATCTGAACAAAAACAACAACAACAACAATAACAAAGAGAGACAGCAAAGAGGGAAGCTTTTACTCCAGAGATTCTCTTTTTTCTGCAGCTTTTCCAAGCACAAACCAGTGTAGATGATCAGTGCAGCAACCTGTTGCAGAGATCACCCGTGGTTTGATAAGGTCAAAGCAAAGCCATTTTCCATCCTTTCAAAATATGAAGGTCTGGAACGAGAAACTTGTTAGCCAGAATGACACAGTCTAATTATAAAGAATGTAGCATCTTTGGCCAGAAACTATTGAAAATCCTGGTTTTCTATTTTGTAACAGTACTAAAAATACCAGCAACTTTTGCTGAAATTTTGCAAAAGTTTTGTATAACAATTCTTCCTATGAAAGTAATGCCTCAGTGAATAAAGGCCTGTTATGTCTGAAAACCTAGTACTGAGTGTTGTCCCCTTCCATGCATCCAAAAAAGCAAAATTTGAGCAAAAGTTCCTATTAAACAAAATAATATTTGGCTGTTAATACTGTCAACTTGAAGGCATTAAACTCAGCAGCATGACATAATTGAAAATAAATTAGGGATCCTACTGGTCACAGTGAGACAACTGAAAGCCTGACCCTCTTCAGCTGATTCAAAGTAGCACACACCATCCACTACGCTTACAGACCCTGGTATCCAATTAAACCTCAAACAACAAAGCCTTTCTGGAAAATATTTTAGACTGAAATGTACCTTGTGCAATATCAGGCTGCAAAAAGTTTTGTGCTTTCTGAATTAGCAGCAACAAACTGCCAATATTACCCTCCATGTCTAAACTGCAATTCAGCTGAATTTATCTGGGGTTTCAGGCACTGGTCTTGCTACACAGACTGTGCCATGATTGTAGTAGGGTTTCTCTGAACCTGTTGCAATTTGCGGAGAATAAATGTCCTTTAAGACATGCCATGCACTAATTCTGCAAGGATTTCTCATACAGCAACATAAGGGTGGGGGAGAGGGCGAAGTGGGAGAGAAAGAGAGTAAAAGCCCCTATTCCTATTCCCATACTTCTGAATGGGAGTGGATGTGAGATTTTTACCACCAAGTCATAGACATATAACTGTCCAGAAAGGAGGCCGAGACATAAATCAGCTACATTAAGTGAGGCCGAGTCAATGGAAGACTGAGAGAGCTGTTTGCTTACAATTCTTAAGTCAGTGAGTGAGAAGGAACTCTCTAAATGGTCTGAGTGTATCCTAATAGCAATTGTTTCCTAATACTCAGTTTAAATAATCCTTGATCCAAACAGTTAATTCCATCTTGTCCTTGCTCAGCAGACAGAGAACAATTGCTCGCTTTTTACAACAGCCCTCAAACACAAGAATATCATTTCATTGACTCAGCCTCCTGTTTCCTAGACTGAACAAATACTCTTATGTCAAGCTTTCCTCATAGATCATATCTTTTAAATCCCTGTGCTGTCTTTGGGCTCTCTCCTGGACTCTGATGCATTTTGCTCACATCTTATTTTAAGACCATTAACCAAATAGTGGAAAAAATATTCTTTTGAAGCCTTACCATCCCTTACCAAGTTATTCATGGTCTCTTATAAAATATTCCTAGTAATATATATAAAAATTATCTTGGTTTACCTACTTTTCAATAGGAACTTAAAGTTTTCTGTAACAAGTCCAAGGTAATGTCCATTCTCATATCCTCATTTTATTTTTAGGATGATTTTCTGTAGGATCTGACTAGTATCTTACAAAGAGTAGTTTTTCCCTCTCACTTGGCAACTTGGATTACCAGCCTCTCACCTTAGAGTAGTCTGCAGATTCCTGATTCCCAAAACCACATGGGCCTGGCAATCTTCTGAGAGTACTTAGTAAACCTTAGTTATCTTTTCCACCGCTTGTGGGATGAGAACCTGAACTCATTAGGAGCAGTGTCCTCCTCTTAATGAAGCAGAACCCAGGAGTACTGCTGGACACTTGGACGCAATTACCAGTACTAATACACAGCCATGCCAGCTCTCTGGCATGGTCACAGGGAGAATTTCTTCCCATGTTACCTTTTCATTTTCCCATGCACTTCTAGGGCATGGTTTGGGACAGGTCAGGCACTCATTCTTACTTAATTGGAGCTACACTACTCTGGCATCAGGAAATTTAGATGCATAAGAGAAGACCTCAGTGTCTAGGAAAAGTATAGGTTACACTGCATGTACTGCAATAGATACAATCAATATTAGTCTGTATTTATCCTGATGACATTTTTAGTACCAAAAAACAATTTGGAGACAAAATATTAGTAAGCTCATTCAAGTGAAAAGTACAGTTAGGATGTGATGAAAGACACAAAAAGATAAGCACATCAGCTCACCTTATTACCACTCCAACACTTTGCCTTAACTTTGGGATTATCTCCAGGTTTCTTTCAGTTGCATGAAGAAATTGTACAGACTGACTAATCATCACAGCTTGAGAGACAAGGGCTTTATTCAACAGGCAATGAAGAAGGTTTGAGACAAAGGCAACACTCCGAGTCCATGGCACTGACTTGTACATAGTCTATGAGAGACCCTTTGCCCAAATATTGGCTTAGCCAGTCCTTCCCCCTTTGTACGTTTGATTTAGCCTTGATCAAGTGTAGCTTTCTACTCATCTTTTATCAAGGGGTAATTGAAATCTGAACCAGCCCTTGAATTAGGTGGTAATCCTCCCAGTTTGATGTCAGACATAACATGTAAAGTGCCATACTTTCCACTATCCAAGTCATTAGCAAAAAAAAGAGGAACAAAGTTGGCTAAGAACAAATCCAGCTGAGCACTCACCTGACAATAATTTCTCATCAGCTGCATTTCCTTTGGGTTTGCAGTAGTGGGGGCAAAAAGGAGTAATGGAAATGGGTTCTTTGACAGAAAAATTGTGATATGTTTCACAAAGCAAAAGGACTATGGGAACTGTTGCACAAGCAGTGATTTAGTCTAAAGTAAGACTACAGCAGATCATATTATCACAGTAAGAAAATATGAGAAAATAAGATGGTAGAGGATTGTGTTTTCTAGTGTTCTGAGGTAATTTTGAACAACTGTATCTTCTTATGCGCGTGTAAAGTCATATACCACTGCAGAACTACCATAAAATCCCACTATCCTATTCAAGATTTTGTCAGAGACTTAATTTTCTATTTATTTTTTTCAAATACTGACTTACACAGAAATCCAGTGTCTAGTTTCTTATCTACTACTTTGACTTCAATCAGAAGCTGGTGTTTTACATTATGTCTCCACCTCTTCTCTCACTTTAATAAGAAATGTTAAGGAAAAATATATATTTCTATTAATGAATATTTAATGCAGGAGATTAAATCCTTCAGTCTGTGTATAGAACAAACTTCAATTAATAGCAGTGCAAGTTCACCCTGTACAAAGATTGATAATTTTTGCCCATTTGAACTATTTAGATTTCCATCTTTACCCAGGAAAGTCAGAGAATATGCGCCTACTATACTTTAGCACAGATTTGTAAAGACAGTCAAGGACACAGTGATATAGATTTGTCAGCAAGTCGTTTACATTTACAGAGTCCTTTTTTTCAGGTTGAATGTGATGGGAATTGTAAAACAGCCTGCAATGAATTCTGATGGTTCTGTGCTGAAATTTTGAAAATCTTATAAAATAGCTAGCTTTAAATATTTGGCTTTTGTACTCCATCACTATGTAAAAAAATTGTATCTATAGCTATTTTAATGGAATGGGTGACAAGTTATAGATACATATTTATATGTATATAAATTGTATGCATATATAAAGTGAAAAAAGAATAAATGCTCAATAAAAAATAATAATAAGACTAACAGTTGTAGTAACAGTGGCAACAATTACAGTAATAATAATGCAGAGCAAGGTGTTACCATTCAAGCATTAAAATTATCAAGAGTTAAGTGCTGAAACATATAAGAGGAAAAAAACCTGGCCTAATTCTCTTGTGATAGATATTTATGAAATAAAAGTCAACCTAGAGCAGCAGATAATATAGCCAAATTTTATTCACAAACATACAATTTCACACCCTGATAATTCTTATGCATAGGCTGATTATTATTCTCAAATCTAATCTTATTTAACAATATACCTAATCTTTAAAGCCATAATCAGAGTTGGCATAGGAATTTTTCAATGAAGATATTATTATTGATAAATAAGTACAGCAAGTGTTTTTGTTCTGAACTGCTTTTCCCTCATACAGGCACTGTGATTTTCAGTTTGCACATAATATTTTATGAAGAGTACTAAAAATTCTGTTGTGCCAGGACTGACTGTATTCAGAGTTGGGGATTGCTTTTTCTGGTTATCAAGATGAGTATTTCCATAAGAAAACCAAAACAAGAAACCTTTTATCCAGTGTGACCCCCACTCAAAAAATCAAATATATGTGTAATGTTATTAGTGCAGACTATTCCTATGCTTAAAATTACTATAACTTTAGCAGTTTTCTGACGTGAGGTGTTAAGATGCCATTTTCCACATTATTTCATTTGTTGTGCAGCAAAGCACCAAGTAAGGTTTCCATATATAAAGAGTAAGACAAGGCACCTACGTTCTGCTGGTGACATATTCATATCTTAAATATTTTTTTAAGTAAATTCAAAAGGGTACTTAGTGCTTAGAACAAAATTATTTCTTTATTTCAGCTTAAAGAATGTCTTTCTTTCCTCAATTCACCTCTCGTAGGGCTCCTTGACAGACTACTTGTTATTTGGGCACCAGAGTCCTGTGCCATTTTGTGTCCTTATTGGGATTTTAAAAGTACTGATTATTAATAATCAGTAGTGACTATCCACTATGGCTCCTCTGTTTTTTGGGGTTTTTTTGTTATCTTGTCAGCTAGATCTCCTAAGGTTATCTGCAATTGCCTCTTAAAATTAAGCCTTTCTTCAAAGTGTTATGAAAAAAACAGTGCTAAAACAGTGCCTTTCAAAGTTATAACTTAGAAAATCAGCTGGTGTGAAGAAGTACCTCTAAAATGTAAGACAAAAGTAGCATTTTGTCACATGTTATCTTTTTTCTCTAATTAGAAACATGCTAAGGATATTCTCAAGGAAAGTTCTGGAGAGCTCAGTCAGTCATTTTCTTTTGGTGATCCCAGCCATGTCTCCTCAGTTAATTCACAGAATATGCTGAGATGGAAGGGACCCATAAGGATCATTGAGTCCAGCTCCTGTTCCTGCAAAAAAAAAATACGCTGAGGAAAACTAGGACTGCTTAAGCAACTGGCATATTATTTTGGTCAGGAGAATAGAGAAACCAGCAACAACACAGTGACTATGTGACCTAACCAAAGAGAAGTAACTTATCAAAAGGAGCTGCTCTCTAAATATATGTTAACAAGGCAAGAAGTACTGCTTTTAACTTGCAAATATAGCAGCTATTGCAATGAATGACTCTTCATTCAACAAACATGTTTTTAATAGCATTCAAAGCATCTCACATTTCTAAGGAATGCATTTGTTTACAACCTACATTGTTCTGAAAATTACATTCCTCCCTCTACAGTAACAGACTTTCAATTTTTTCATAAGTATAAAGGCCAGAATTTTCAAAGTAGCTGCTTCCAATTATCCCTTAAATTTTAAGGCTAGATGGCCTACTAAGCTATTTTGGAAAGCGTAGCCAAAAAAAGATGTCACAGTAGTTTACAGATTGCTCACCTCTTCTTCACTAAGCCCTCCTACTTTCCTAATTGACTCCACTCAATTACCTTTTGTGCTCTGCAAAATGTTACAATCCATCACATTGATGGTGTGGGACTCTTAAGTAGATGACTCAGTGCTGATGTTCTTCAGCCTGCATATATCACAAACACAAACTGCAATGAGCAGAAACCAATATTTGCATAATAGTGCTGGAAAATGACTCAGAGGTGACTCTTAGGTAATTTGTGTGCTTTACTCTTAGCAATATTTACCACCAGTTCCAAAGCAGAGGTCAAATAATAGGAAAAGATGAGATTGCCTGTATTACTTCAATTTGTGCTCTATGTTGTGTCTTGTTTACGAGCAGTGTTTTGAAAGATGTGTCAGAGCTCCAAAGATCTCCCTTTTCCCTGTTTTATCCTGATTTTTTTTTCCCTTCTATTTTTGCAAAATGTTAAACTTCAGGAAGGCAGCCACCTGAGTGAAATTTGGAAACTTAATTATTTGTTGTTCCTTTAATGTGGAGAAAAAAGCTTACTGAAGTGGTTTTCTGGACCAGTAAATCCTTCCCTGCAGTGAAGCATTACCTTTTCCCTGCTCAGCCATTGCTATTTTAACTAACTCTACTTCTTACACTGCTAATTATGTTCTAATATTTGATCACTGGTTTGGTTTTTTGCTTACTTTTCCTGTTTACATTGCCTACACTGGCTAAGTAAAATGAGATTCTTGAGTTTCTAGCCATGTTAAAGGAAAGAACAAAGTGAGGTTTTCCACCCATGAAAATGTTTCCCCTTTTTCAGATGAAAGCCCTTCTTTGTGCAGTAAATCTTGCACATGCTGCCATTGCTTCCAGTGAGTTTGCTAAAGTGGGCAAATGCTGCCACACTAAATAGAGATCTTCAGATTCTTACTATGTGGACATTCACTCCACACAGAAAGTAATTTAGCTTTTTTGGACTAAAATAACTACTTTCTACAACCAGACCACATCCAGGAAAAAGCTACAGAGCCATCTGGCTGGCCATGACAAATAGCAGTCATTTCTCACTGCAGTTTCTATTAACCAAGAGTTGTGAAAAGATAAGAACTGAAATCGAGTATCATATTTATAAGCCAAGTCTGTGATTAAATACCACAATTCTACATTGTCATTTTATTTTTGCCAGCTGTGGGTTGGTGGGTAGACACAGTTTGAGATCAAATTCATTTCAGGGCCACAGGTTACATTATTACCATTTCAACTGTATTATCATCTTTATAACATGGAGTAATCATTAAAATTTAGAAAGCTATATCTTTTTACATACTTGGTTTTTGGCAGCAGCACCAGTGAGCTTCTAGCAATATTATTATAGAGTATGTCTTGTACTGCGTAGAATGTGACCCGGTGTTATTGAAGCATTTGTTCAATTGGGTGGAAAGAAGGTTGGCAGAGAAGGACCTGGTGGCCCTGGTGGACAAATATGATGAAGAGACTGTCAACAAAGATAATTAAGCATCTCTCCTATGAGGAAAGGCAGAGGGAGTTGGTAATGTTCAGAGTGGAGAAGGCTCAACAGTTCTGCCCAGAGAAAAGAAAGCTCTGAGGAGACAACATAGCAGCCTTCCAGTAGATAAAAGAGGCTTAAAAGACAAAGAACTTTTTACCAAGATCTTTACTGGCAGCAAGAGGCAATGGTTTTAAACTGAAAGATTTAGATTGGATATTAGGAACTAATGTTTTATGCTGAGGGTAGTAATACACTGGCATAGTTGTCCAGAGAAGCTGTGGATGCCCCATCCCTGGGATTGTCCAACAGCAGGTTTGATGGTGCTTTGAGCAACCTGATCTAGCAGAAGGTGGCCCAGCCCATGGCAGAGGGGTTGGACTAGAAGATCTTTAAAGTTGTCTTTCAATTCAAACCACTGTTTGATTCTATGATGGCTTGTGTTCTGAAGCAGTCTTTATAATTTAAAAAAAAAAAATTATTACGAATCAGTTTCAGATAATCACCTTTGTTCTAGGTCTTTTAGAACTGGAGATTATGAGAGAGAATGAATGATAGACTATGTATCTCCTGTGTATATGTACTCATTTTATACACACATAAGCATTCACTCTTTTATAGATACAGTAGTGTGTATCTATTCCTATTTGTTTCTCAAGGAGTTCATTTTTCAACCAGAGGGTTAAGATTTTAATTTTTCAGTACTGGTTTTTCCATCGTTCATCAAAATTCATTAATATTGCAGTATCTAATGTCCATGATGTAGGAAAATCATTATAGAGTTAGTGCTCTTACTACAGAACTGATTGTCTCAGTCACACTCCCAGAAGTGTGCCCTATTTCAGTGAAAAGGAATTCTCCATTCCTCACAGCTGTTTTGATTAACTCTTTCAAAGAATGAAAGATTCTGTGTGCCTTACTGATACACAGACTTCATTGTTTTGTCTCTTTTGGGGGATATGCCACCCTCTTCTTAGACACTGCATTGCCATAGAAATCACTGTCAGGAATGAGAAGCCAATAAAATTTAATTAAACATTCAGATTTTTTCCTAGACTCAGTCACTCAACATTCCCTCAATAGACTTTTCAAAGTGTATGCAATAATGACATCTCTAAATTAGAGTTTGCATTGAGAATAGTTTATTAAATCTACTACATCTATTGGAAGATTATTATGATTACCTTTTATTATGTAAAAGTACCTCAGAGCCCTAAGCGAGTACATGTCATTGCACTAGATGCTGCACCAGCAGAGAGCTAAAAGATGGTTCTTGCCCTAAAAAGATTTTCATTCTACTGTGGAGGAACAATAAGATTAATTCGTGTTTCAGTCACTTTGAATTATTGCCCCATGTCTCTCAATGAAGTCTCTAACCACTAAAGAATTCAAGATGTTCATTAAATGCTCACTTCATCTATTTACTGTCTATGATGGATAACAAGTCACTAGAGCCATATGTGAATACTTGCACTCTTTAGTTGTGAGGATTTCAGTTTCTCTTTAAAGAAATAGAAAAAATGGGAAATAAACCTGTTTATAAACAACTGCATTTGTTTAGACTAGAACAGTAATTGATATGCTAAATAACTGTTGTGTCCCTAACAGCTGTGCAAATAAAAATACGTTTGCTCAAACATTTCTGAACTGGAAATTAATAGGCATAGCAACAAAGTGATCACATATGAAAATCATAGTAACTACAACATATTGTGTGGCTGTATCCTTGTCAACCTCTGAGAACCTAACGGTAGAAGATACACATTTTTTACCCTGGACTTTTCCAATTCCAAACCTCTTTCTCAGATAAATACCTTAAACAGTGTAATAATACCCATAGCCCAGGGAAACTGTTGGAATTGCAGTGGCACTCAGTTGGGACTCTTCACAGTGTCACGGAATTACCTTCTTTAGTTCAGCATATGTAACTTATAAATGGGAAATTACTTCTGTTAGTGTCAAGGACTCCTTAAAATACCAGACTCAGCTATACTCTGTACAAATAATAGATCTTTTTTAAAGTTGTGGGTTGTTGAGATCACAATAAAATATCAAGATAACACCATATTAGACCTATATGTGCAGCTATCTCATGAAGAGCCTAATGCCACTGATCTGATATAAGTAGAGGAGAGATGCTTCACAAGTTTGAATTTTGCAAGTTTGACTGATATGGCAAGGCTTTCATGTCACTGTTTGATGTGGCAAATCCAAAAGATCTACAAAAGAAATGTGAAAAGAGTTTCAAAAGGCATGAAATTCAAAACTAATCAGGTATTCTTCATATTTACTGTCAGTAATAGGAGGCCAACTCTTGGGCTGGAACTTACCACCTAACTTCAAAATTGATGGGTTTTGTCAGTAAACACCAATGTCTGCTCTGACAGAAGCAGCAATCCCTTTCCATAGCACTCTGAGCTTTTCAGAGGTTCAGGATACTCCTTTGCTGTCACACTGAATGGAGGGAAGGCTTTAGTTCTCAGCTGAGTGACCAAGCTGAAGTTAAACATAGGTTAGGTTTCAGTCTGGATAAAGACTAAAGTCTGCAGTGTTAGAGATCAGATGAATAAGCACAAGCACTCAATGCCATGTCAGAAGCGCTGTGGTATCATCTTCTTTCTTCCATACCAAAGACACACAGTCCTGTGACCTGTCTGTGAATCCCATGAGAGCGACTTAATCTACATCAGCAGTCTAAGAAATGAAATACTTTATGCTAGATCTTGCAATGTCTTAAAGATCGACAAAGAGCTGCTTCTAGGATTAGGATTAGGAATTGTTACTTGCCCATGCAAGATCCCTGAGATTGAAAAGTGTTAAATTCCAGAAAAGAAGACTAGTCATTATTTTTCTCTAATGCCAGACAGGATAACTAGGTCCCTCATTTAAACTGCAAGCTGTCATAAACATAAGTTTTATAGACAGAAAGGCTCTATTTTGGGTTCTTGCAAGCCCTTTTTAACAGAAGACTGGTCCAGATACTACAGAGAGAAATGACTTACAGTATGTCCTGTTAGGGGTTTTTCTTATAATTGGTGTTCTGATTACTATTTAGAAGACTTATAATTCTTTCTTTAGAAGACCATTTCTATTTGAGCACCTTTAACTGTGTTAAAGAAGGTGATTTGTAAGTATGATTATACAAAACTAATGAGAACAAGAGAGTTATCTTCTATACATGGAAAATAATTGGAACTAGCAGTAATGCTCACAGTCCAGCAGCAGGCACCCAATGGCTCTTTGCTGACCAGCAGTCATGAGCCAGATGGCAAGGATCAGGTCAAGTTACTGCCTATAGCAGAATGATCCTTGATCTTGCTAAATTGCCATTCTTCTAGCCTCTATGATTTCTCTCAAAATCTTTCCTTCAGGCCAGTATTTTTCTCCCAAGCAACTGCTACTATTGACTCAAGTGATTTCACTTCTGACTTGGTTTTTGCTTTTGTTACCTTGCAGAACAGACATGCTCTCACAAAGTTCATTTTTTGTTTTCAATAAAATTGAGACAAGGTCACACAGCTGCATTTCTCAAAATTGAGACCTGGATCACACACAGCTGAGTTTTTGCAAAATTATTATTAGTTATTATGAGTAACTATTACTGTTAAGGTATATTATTAGGCTGAAGTTTGTGCTGTAGTTAAACACAGGGTTATATAAAGTAGATTCTGCACAGTTAAGACTCAATAGAGAAACATGAACTAGGCAAATGAGGAAAGCTAATAATTTTCTGGGGGGGTTTTTCAGACTAGATTGCTGTTAACTGAGGGAAGAATGCATAGGGAGGTCAGGCAAAGGTGCAGCGCAGACTTAGAGAGCTCCTTGCAGAACTCCTTCAGGTTCCCTGAATCTGCATGAAGACAAGCTTCAGAAGGAGGAAATTACCTTTTGCTCCACTCAGCACTCACTTATTGGGTTATTATTAAGGGTAAAATTCCATTTTCACTTACAGTGAGGAGATTATATAGCTTATAATTCCAATAAGGTCTGTTCTCAA
>NW_008239110.1:5119349-5133581 GCF_000691975.1 Corvus brachyrhynchos
TGCTGAACTTCAGCAAAGGCTGCTTCAAGAAGAATAAGATGGTCCGTGGATTAGATTCAAGGGATTGAAGTGTTTGGTTTGCAGACAAAGCTTCATAATAGGCAGGAGACCTTAACTTTTTGATGTACTCGGACACTTCACTGACCTCAAACAAGAATGAGATGAGAAGGAGTTGGAATTAAGGTTGTGGTTGCTGAGCATAGAGTGTCAGGGGACAGCAAGAGCAGGGCTGTTGCCCAAGGGCCAAAGAGCCAGGAGTGAACGCATGGTAGTGACAGCACCAACAGGGCCCAGCCCCATCATATTCAAGCAGGGCAGGGGTGATGACAGTAACAGGCTCTGCTGGCAGCCCAGCAGTCGTCAGGCAGGGCAAAAGTCTGGTCCACTCAGGAATACAGCAGCAAGTGAGGACAGCAGAAGCCAGGACCTACCTCTCAGCTCAGGAGAGGGACCAGAATACAGGCTGAAATGGGAATCCTGGCCCATGGATGGAAGGTGAAGGTCCCTGTTGAGACTTCTCAGGACATGTAGTGCAGTCAGGGTGGTGACAGCAAAATTGTGTTGTTGTTTATTGCATTGTGCTGTTTCACACCAAAGATACTGCTATGGCAAAAAATAACTCAAAGCCAGAAGAATTACACTTCTAACTGCAATTTGTATGATTTTTCCACTTTAATTCGAATGTTAGACTAAGATGTCTGAAGCCTGTCCTTCACCAACAGCTATGTTGCAAACTTCAGAAAAATAAGATATTCCTCTCTTGTATGACTTACACTTTGTAGAAAGTTGAGTATGAAAAAAGTAAATGTTCCATGTTTTTTCCTGTCCAGAGATTGTTCCCTGGGTTTTCCTTAAGACTGTGGAAGTTGTGGAGGACAATAACCAAAGGGCTTTCCTCTGCCAAACATACCTGGGTGCTTCTTCTGAAGTAGAATGAATCCTGGAGGCAGAAGAGTTTTTCTCAGTCCCTTAACTAATGTTGATCTGTGTATTAGTGCTCCTGCACTAGAAATAAGTGCTGTAGCTACCAGAATGCTGAATACTGTTATACAATGCTGGTTTTATAAATGAATAATTTTCAATGTTTTGACACCTGAACTAGGAATCTTTCATTAAGCCTAAATTAAGATTACAGATAAGGTCTTGAGAAATTCTGAATCCCACAAATCAGTTAATCAGTCATTGATGAATGATGATTCTGGAAGGGAGAATGCTTTTAGTGTTTTTTATCTAATCTAATAAAAACATTGACTAAGCATTACCCTTAAAAACAGGGTAAGGACTGGGTCAGAACTAGAGAAAGACATTGATTTATTATAGATTCATTTTAAAACTCCCTTATATCAGATTTTAGGACCATTATTTCCCAAAATTACAGTTGACAAGTGAGTTTGGGAGCCTTTGAGTTCTGGTTAAGCAGAACAGTCTGTTAAAAACTACAATTACTGCTGACTAAAGCCCCTCAATCACGGCAGAGGGTAGTTTACTCTGTGATCTCTGATTTACTGTTAAACTGCGATTCAAGTCATGCTCACGGTCATGGACAGCAGGAACCTGCTGATTCTGCAGGACTTGCTTAGAGATGGTAAAGAATGATTCAGGAAGAAGATAGTGATTTCTAAGTTTCTTTTCCGCCCTAATCTTGGCAGTGATGCAAATTGATAAAAGATGTCAGAGCAGGAAAGTAGCTCCTATTTCATTTTCTTCCATGTATAGAACTTCCGTAAACTTATGGTAAAAAATGAGTCACTGTGAGTGATTTTTCCCAAGACAGCTCTCTTTGCTAAATTTAGAGTTGGGGTTAGGATTAGAAAGGAGAGGGAATGAAGCACCTACTCTATTACTGGACCTTTTAAGGCCCAGGAACATAAAATATGACCTGGTGTTACAACAAAAAAATAATTCCTATTTCATTCACTTCCCAAGACTTGAATATCTCCATTCTTAAGCACAGCGTAAAGGAAAGTTTAAAATTGCAGATGGAATATTGGGAGCAGGAAAATAGCCACTGCTGAACGTCTAATGCTAGGGTTATAGAGAAGCACTGCTCTGAAGCAGCCCGAGACCCTGCATCTCCAAGTCAGAGGGAAAGATCACTTCATATTTTTATGAAGTCACTAGTTTTTGCTTGGTTTAGGTCGGGGTCTGAAGCTACACTTACGATTACCAAAGTCTGTGCGAGAACTTTCTTTCCCTGTTCTTTCCCCTGTGACTGTGGCTTGCTCTAAAAGAGAAGGAAAAACAGCAGAACCCTGTGGAGTAGGCTAAGCTTAGCAGCGGCCATATCATGAATAAGCATCACCTTACGATAGTGTCTGAAAAATTCCTTTGTCTTTGTTTGTGCCTAGAATAAAACCCAAGGCAGTTTAAATTATATATATTTTTTTAAAATATCTTGGAGGGTATGCAGAATGTTTTTAAGTTCAGGAAAATTGGGGACTGCACATTTGTGGCAGAACTCCTGGAAGCCATTCCAGAGTACAGCCAATATTTTCTTCTAGTCCAACAAGGGTAACCAAGGACAACAGTTTCTCTAATATCCTAATGTTATTCTCAGATGCAGACTATTATAAGTGCACAGTTTATGAGGATTCTGTGACCTAGGATGAGGCTCCATGCCAGATGTAAAGAATTGCTCAATTTTTGTAGCTCATGTCTTGGGGATATTTTTAAACTCTAGCAATGGTAGGGTAGAAAAGAGATTGAGTGGACCATCTCTGGCCTATCATAAACATCAGTGCCAGAAAATTCCCCTCTAGTCCTATAAATATAAATATTCTCAAATTGTTCTTACAATTTTTTCCTGTTGCGACTCAGTCTTTTCTGTTGATCCTGGGAAGTTCAGCCATCTTTTTTGAGAAACTATTTCTATTTTCTTTTGATGAAGTAGAGATGAACCCTACTGTTCTCTTTTTCTTGAGTTCTGTTTCAGTTTCTGAGAACAAAGCATGGAAAGGGGATTTTTCTGAGGCATCCTCCAATACCTGAATTGTAAATCAACAGTTTCTGGTTTGCTTTTCCTTGTATATGTGTCTGCCACCATGAAGCACAAACCCTGGAAGTTGACTCTGCTGATGTTTACAGAACACTGCATGGCAGAAGGTTTCAGGGAGCCAACTCAGAAGAAAGCTTCTTTTCGTTGGAAGTTTTTTGTTGTTTGACTCCATTCTTGTAAACATGTAAAATTTATTAGCATATGAGTAGAACTGTTGTTCATGCTAACTTTACTGGGAACAGGGCCTGAAGCCATGAATATAAATTCATGTTTCTTTATCCTTCAGTACTCACTGAGACATTTTGTTCTACTGTGGCCAAAAAAGAGAATTTCATCTTTTTTCTTTTTTTTCCCCCTGCCCATCTCTCTGTTCTATTGGAGAACCCAGGGATGGGGTCATAACTATGGCTAAGATCATGGACTGGGGAAACCAAAGAGTTAGGTTTATTTCAGATCCTGTGAAGCTCATGAGCATGTGGACTAAGATTTATTCCTTAGTGAGTTGGAAATTCTTAATACAAACAGCAAATCTTGAAGAGACAGTTTCAGTATTTGAACCTGCAAATGATAGCAGTCTAGAATTAAGGCTTCAGAAATAAAAAAAATAGGCCTTTTAAATTTTCTTTTTCTGGATGTTGATTAGGGCTTGATTTTGGGCTGTGGAAAGGTGCAATAAAAACACCAGGTCTAAATATTCAAAAAGGCTCTGGGTGAGGAAGAAGGCAGTTTCTGGAAAGATACAGTCCATAGAGGAGATTCTTGTTAAATTCATAATAAGGATCTTTGAGTACAGGAACTTAACAACCCTCTTACTGATGCCTTCTGTTGTCAGGTCTGCCATTAGAAGGAGGAAGGCTGTTTTGTTCCAGAAAAAAACACTTTATTTTCTGTTTTCCAGGGAACCGATTCTCTGGGCTGATAATTATGAATAGTGAGAGTGAGTAAAAGTTTCATCAGAGAAAGCAAAAGCTGCAGAACTACACAGTCTGCTGGGTTCAAAAGCTCTGCCAATTGAGATTGAAAGGTTGTGTTGAAGAGAAGAAAAACAAACCTGTGGGTTCTGTCTGGGCTAGGTTTGGTATTGCAAGTATTGTTTGGAAAGACAGCAGCTAAAGAAGATTAAATTGGCACTAGATGATAAAGTAAAATGAAGGAAGAGTTTCATCCGAGGAAATGATCTATATAGCTCTTGGGAGGAGTGTTAGTTCAGAGTAAGGATTTGTTCCAGAAGGAAATAATAATTTGCATATTATTTTGTTCTTTTTAGAGGTTTTTTGCTACAGTGAGGATTTGATTAGGTATAGGATCGGGAACCTCACGAAGGCTTCACAGTTCACTGAACTGCACTGAGAATTGGTTTTAAGACCAAAGTGGCCTTCTCTCACAAAAAGTCCCCATTGAGCACAGAAATGAAACTAGAGCTACATGTGAAAGGGCCTAAAAGCACCCATTTTTTCACAGAGCCTAAAAAACTAAAACAAGTAAATGTGGCTTATAGTTCTCTGGTGCAAATGGTCTCTGGCTCCATTTCACTCTTTAGGCTACCTGTTGCATTTAAGGTTAGTACTGCACATAGCAGGATAAATGTTTAATAAGATCATATTTTTTCATCTAGCAAGAATCCAGTGGATTTCATTAAGTACTAGTGCCTTTATTACATTGAGAGGTCATGATTTCTTGATTTATTAGATTTTGGACAAGATCAGATGCACTTTTGACCACAGAAAATAAGGGTTAAAAGCTGTCTAGCCTTGTTTCTATTTATTAAATCCAGGTCATTTGGGTTTGTTTGTCATTTCAAATATTTGAAATTTTCCAAGGTAAATCGACTACAAATTCATTAACTTCAAGGTGTTAAGAGGTTGATCTTTCCAGGTGAATTACTGCCATTGAAATAAGAAATCAGATGGATAGGTCAAAATATTCTAGTAACATATTTGTGCTTTGAAAAAATGTTTAAAAAACATTTTGTAGACATAATATCTAGGGAGTAACGCATAAGAGAAATTTTATTTGATTTCTTTCATTTCTATATTTTCATTAGCAATACTACATGGTGCTTGTTCCTTAAAAGACGCAACATTTTTGTCTGTAAAAAAAAAAAAGAAAACTGAAGGAGGCAATTTAAAACCAATTTCAACTGCAAACAATCCATATTTATTGCTGGTGTGGTTTCATCCAACTTCTCAAATTGGCTCTTTAATGCTATTTTTCCACATAAAACCTAAGTGTGCAGTACACTTCAGATAATGATGCATCAACATTTGTGACTTTTTTATCTTGGCAAATTAAGCCTAATTCTCAAGAGCAGTGCTATGAAGAAGTTAATTTTATAACTACAGTGCTATTCTAAATCAGCTTGCAACAGAATTTTAATCCTTAAAGTGTATTCAACAGAAAAGGCCAAACACCAACATCAGGCCTCTAAGCATTTTTAATAAATAAAACTCTGGCATTTGCTGAGACATTTTATATCATCATTCAGGGAGTGGTCCAGTTAATCAGTAGTCCCACTTTTATTAATCTTACATGCATTTTGTCAGCTGGAGTACTGTCATTTATAATTTGTCTCTTCCTGTTGTGGAGGTAGAAAGAATGTGTCCCTGACTACAATTTCATATCAGGTCCTAAGTACATTTGTCGCTGTTATCCCCAGAGAGATGGTGAAAATCACGACATAAGTCCAGGTCAGATGATATGGCCGAAGCGACCTTGTTTAATCACCCATAGCTTTTATAGCATGGTTCACAAAAGAGAAATTACATGATTGGCCTATTGACCCACCACCTCTCAAGGTGATAGGTTGAGCAGTAACACACCCATTTCCAAATATTATTCTTAAAGAAGGAAAATAATTTTCACAGTTCTCATAACAACCTGCAGGTGCAGAAATGGTTTACATTCCCTCAAACTGTTGTCCATCCATTTTGCATGAGAACGAAAGCTTTCACAGAGAAGCTGTGAGAAGCTGGATTTCTCTAACTGCCCTCTCATGAGAAAGAAAAGTTTCACAGGAAAATTCCTCTGCCAGCCCTTCCTAGCATCCACATACATTTAAGACTTTTTTTGCTCTTTTACAGTGTCACCTCTTAACCATTGTAATAAAAAGAATCAAATCAAACAGGTATTGAAAAAGCCACAGGGAGCCTGAGATTCAAAAAAATCTGCTCGTATGGCTGCAGTCATGTCAATCAATCTAAATGCCAACGTAATGAAGCACATATATGGAACGGTAAATGCAAATGATACTATTAAATAGGTACAGATTCAGGCTGGCATGTAAAATTATATATAGGTTTCAAAATGAATTAACTGTCTCTATGTTTCTCCTCTCGCAGTCATCTGCATAGATTCATTTCTGCAGTAAGACATCATTCTAGGTCTCACAGCATTGAAATACGGTATCTCTTAGCATAAGAGAAACATAAATCTTGCAAAGAAGGAAGCATAAATCCTATTAACTAGAAAAGCCCAAAAGATTGCAAAGTATCCAGGTAATACCTCTTGCTCACAACTTAATAGAACCAGCATTTTTTCTCTCTTCACTTTGTAGAAGTCCAAAAGCCAGAGTAGCTGTTTCTGTGAACATCACTCTCTTGTTTAAGAGGACCGTCTGAAAGAGACTGGTTTCTAAGTCACTCCTTCTCCAGACTTCCAATGTCTTTCATTTCTAAAGGTGAATAAAACATAACCCTTGCTGTCCTACTTCAACTACAGCATAGCTAGCATAAATTAATATTTCCCAGTATCAATAGAAGCACACCCAGTAATAATGGCAAAATATTTTAGGTTTAGCTCTTCAATACGGGGATGTCAAGAGGTAATCGAAGGTCCAATCAAGCAGACTGCAGCCATCCATTGCAGCACTACAATGTCTCTCATGTGGAAATTAGCTTAAATCAGAATATGAGGTCAAAGTTCTCAGCATAAGCCCTGTCCTTACTTGACAAATCTGTTTGCATTTTGAAAACCCAAATCCTCCCAGTTCCTTGCAAGTGGCTGTTTATTTGGTAAGGCTTTAGAGGTACCATTTGCAACTGATTTGTAAAGTTCAGTTCATCTGGTGTTCCTGTATTATTAAAGTGGACTTTTTGGTCAAGTCATTCATTAAGTCAATAATTCAAAAGGAAAATAAATATTGTCTTCTATTTTGCTACCAGACCTGACTTTTCAGTCTAAATTTGAGATAGCTCCAAATTTCTCCTGAATTGTTTCTCTCCAACAAGGAAACAAGGCATTGGAGATCCTATACAAAATTCTGTTACTAGGAAAAAAAAAAAATAAAAATACTTTCCTTGTATCTGGTTACATCAATGACACATTTTCTATTCATGTGTTCAACTACATTTCCGCCATTTCTTGCACTGTTTTCTTCTCAGATTTCTGTTTTCTACTCCTGATTATATCCACGGTTTATGACAACATGTTAAAATACAGATTTGGTTAGTATGAGAATAGTCATGCATACACACAGTGCTGTTTTTCCTACCTCTCTGTCTTTCAAACACATTTAACAAAGTATTCAGAAGGCTCTTGTCCTAATTATCCAATATCAGAGAAATACTCAGACTATTCCTCTTGGACTTTCAAAGATTTCACCTTCAGACTGATGACATACTGCCACAGAGTAAAAGTCAGAGAACTCTTGAACTTCCTTCAGATTGGCCTTCTCACTTTTTATAAATAACCAATTCCTTGTGTTCTTTGATGGACAGCTACACCATTATTTCCTCTGAATCTGAATCCTGTGATTTGCTAGCATTAGCAGAAAAAGCAGTGACAGTTAATAGTGACAAGAAAAGTGGGAGTGGTGTATTGAAAGTGTAAGACTGACACTGTTTAAGTTTGATTTGCTTGGGTTTTAAGCTATTTCTTTTCCTCTCCCAGTTTTAATTAGATACACCAAGCAGTACTGGAAACAAATCTACTGTTGAACCTGCTCAGTATTTCCCAGTATACAACCCTGCTTTGAAATGCTCAGAATTTTGAACAAACCATTTTGTTCTGACTAACAATCTTGTTCAGACTAAGCCTGTTCCAGGGTGAGTTTTTCTTAAAAAAAAAAATCCAAACTTATCATTCAGTCTTTCTTTGGTGTAAAAGTACAGGAGAAAGTGAAAACTGAGGTGAGAAAATGGAATTTGATTAGTTAGGGGTGTAAAAGTTCAATTTAAGACAAAAAGAATGCGGTCTTTTTAGGGAAAAAATTGGATTTAATCTGGTAAAAAAAGAAGGCAGGATCACGTGTATGGAAAAAGGGCTAAATTAAAAGTCTTTATGCAATTGGTCTGCTAGAATTCCTTAGTTTTAAGATGCCTTTCCAAACTCTGCTTACTGTGTCTTTTAAAATACAGAAAACTATTTGCATTCCATTATACGTCATAGAATTTCAGCTTGGCAACACTTCCATAAGTACCTTTCTGCCTTTTAGCTGTATTTAGCTGTCTTTTAGCTGTTTTCAGTCTGTTTCATTTATTGCATGTCTGGTTTTGGCATTCAGTGGGATGGGTGGATGTAAGTTCTGGCCCTGCATATGAATCATTTGGAATGAGGCTGCAATGCAACAGCTCTGCCAGATACACATCGACTGTAGGGACTAGAATGCCTTTCGCCCAGTTCAGACACAAACAGTTTGGTCCCAAATATATACCGTCTTAAGTAGAGAGAATGAAATGCTAGGTACCCACAGGAGGATCTCTGCCACCCACACTTCAGATGCTGTCAGCTCTTAGGACAAGAATGTTCAATTGGAGTATCAAGTTACTTGGAAAGCAACCCATGAGGTAAGTTCAGCACTTTCTATGCATTTATCACGATCCACTTGCATGGGGAAAAAGACGTTTTGCTGAAATAAGTCATCAGTACGGACAAAAGAAGGTATGTATTTCAAAAGTAATACTCTGGACAATGAGAATGCTATACATGTCATGATGTATTTGTGTCTCAAGAAATATATTTATGTATATATCTGTCAAAACCTCTTCACTTCTCTCAATTATGCATTCTTGTGTAGATGAAACCACGTAAGTCTGAACAGCTTGCATTTGCAGGCACACAGGGGGAAGTGTCTACCTATCTTCCCAGGCATACTGTTTTGGTGAGCATAATATGTCCACTACGGCAGTAAGCACTGGAATACAGTATGGAACATAGCAGGCAGTAAGTGATGTGGTTTCTGACACGGAATTACAGGAAACACTAGGAGGCACACTGCAGCAATGATACGTATTTGCAGATGACATTGCAGCAAGACACATGCTAAACTGCTGGAGGCCTAGATGCTTGCAGTGAAATTGATTGTCCTTTAAATGGTTTCTTCTAAAACATAATTTCTTGGTTCTGGATAAGAAATAGAGCGGTAAGGAAGCATGTATCCTTTTTTTCTTTTGCAACTGTGTGAGACAGAAGAGTTACAGCCAAAATTCTGAGTCAAGAAAAATGATAAAGTCATTGTGCTTTTAACCGAATGCCAAAGAAATTTTCTTCTGCTATTTTTCAGACAAGATTCATTTACTACAATAATCTCTTTTACACCTAAATACTGCTGTGGTCACCATCTAAAAGCTTTATAAATGATCCTTCAGGTCTGCAGTGTAAGACAATTACCTAGGTGCAAATCAAAGCCTGCCAAAACTCCAAGATATACAGCAGGTTACTCTTTTCTTTTAAGGCCGACATTTGCAGCTTATGCATATAAATTTTGCATCCACCAACTGAAATTGCAAATGCAGATATGCATTTTTTCCCTACTACAAACATGTAGAGCATTTCAGCTTATGTGCAGTTCAATCTTCTGCATATTAAATTTGTGCACCAATTTTAAATGTTAGCCTATCAGTAAGCTCTGTAAAGTGTGTTCTACTCTGTGTAAATCAAAGTATATTTTTGAAATTTCTAATAGCTATGATTAAGCTAGTGCATAACTCCATTCCAAGTTCACATATAGTAATATGTGCGCCAGTAATCTACTCAAAGGTAAATACAACCAAGTTACAAATGTATTTCTATATAAAGAGCTTTGAAGCTCTGAAGTATAATGAAAAGCCAAGCAGAAGCTGCAGCACCACTAATGAAATAACTGGGATCTCAAGAGAAGAACAGGAGACAGATATAGTTAGAGACTGAAGCCCAAAGGGAAACGTGGGTGATATGCAGAATTTTCAAGGGAAAAGAAGTGATGAAGCAGGAAGAGACTACCTGAGGTTCATGAAGGGAGTCAAATCTATGCAACTGGAGAATAATTAGAAAGACAAATTAATAAATCTGTCACCAGTGCAGACAGAGAATCTGGAATAGTAGTGTAGCCACAAAAGTAAGGATCTAAAATGTGGCTGTGAAGTTGATGGAAGGTAGGAGAAATTCTATAATTATCCTTCATCTATAATTATCCTTAATTATCCTAAATTATCCTAATTAATCTTGATTGCCTTGCATGATGAAATGACTGGCTCTGCAGACAAAGGGAAAGCGGTCTGTGTCATTTACCTTGACTCTAGCAAGGCCTTGGGCACAGTCTCCCATAGCATTCTTGTAGGCATGCTGAATGGGTGTGAACAGGAAGGGCAAACTTCAAGGAGAGGGAAAAATTGGCTGGATCATTGCACTCAAAGTATTGCAGTCAACAATTCAGAATCCAACAGGCATATGATTAAAACTGACTCTCCTCATTGCTCAGTACAAGGACTGATACTACTGAATACATTTGGGATAGGATCATCTTGTTATGAACACAACCAAACAGAGGGGAGTGGATGATCCACTGGAGGGGAAGCAGGGGACTTTGACAGATGGAGGAACAGCTGACCCATGAAGGTGAAGGAAAGCAAAGGCAGAGTCCTGAGCTTGGGATAACATTAATCCCAGGTAACAGCAAAGCTGGAGGTGACTGGTTAGAAATCAGCTCTGCCAAAGGCCATGGTGGACAGAAAATTGTACATGGGGCAGCAGCGCACTCTAATGGCAGTGCAGAATAACAGCATTCTGGGGAGCAAAAGTGTCCAGAAGGCATGAGTGGTTATCTATCTCCCTTTGCTTTGCTCTTGTGAAGCTCCATCCAAAACCACATCCAGCTTTGGTTTCTCCCAGCTGATTACTAGAAAGACTACAGCCCATGACATGGAGAGACCAAAGGGAAATTATTTGTTCACCCTGGAGAAAAGAAAGCAATGGTGGAGGGAGAAGGGGGGAAAACGGGGGGGCAGGGAAGGAGTTCAGGTTGCTGCCTTCAACTACCTAAAAGTGAGCTACAGAGAAGACAGAACCAGTTTTCTCTTCAAACTGTCACCAGGTGTAGCATGTTCGTGGTGTGAGTGATCAAGCTCTGGAACAAGTTCCCAGAGAGGTTTCAGGATCTACATGCTTGGAAATGTTCACAATAAGTTCAAAATTGTTCTGATCAAGTTTTGAAACTGAGCTTACTTTTAGCAGGATTAAATGAGCTCCAGACATTCCTTCTGGACAAAATATTTCAATGATAATATGTTTGGGGTGAATATTAAAAGAAGTGAGCTCTGAAGCTATTTTAGGGGAATCTTTACTTTCTAGAAAAGGACAGGAATAAGAAAAGAAAGTAAGGAGAATTATGGGGTTTGTTAGAAATGAAATTTGGAGACATGATGATAATGATGATGATGATGATGATGAAGGTTTATTTGCCTGTTAATTCCTACTCACTTAGGGGAAAGGAGCATTTTCCTAATGATTTGTATATTTGTGATTAGTTATGAACTAGGATAGCCTAAAACCTAGATTATCAGTGGCTTTAGAAATTATAGCCAAAGAGCATAAATCTTTATGAAAATTAGTTAGCACAATAAATCATTTTCAGCAGTTTATTCAGACAAGAATCCAAGCCAAGTTAGAATTCACATGAATTCTTCAGGTATAAATTTACATTCTGAAGGTCTGAATCTGAAGAGAAACTCATGAGGAATTGATGGCAAATCAGGTAACATGTATCTTCAAAATAAGGGTTTTCTTTGGTGAACATAATATTGTTGGAGAAATATTTTGTGTAATAAATCCTTGTGTGTCCAAGTCCATCTAACCATCTTGACAGCTTGTTTGACTGAAGAAAGAAAGGAAGAAACCTTTTAGAGATGATCTAACGTACAGATTTTCTTTTATGTATGTATTCCTTTTTCTAAATATAGTAAGTGACTAATAAATATTTGTATTTCATATATATTTATCTTACAATTTCTTGGCTAAACACAGGGAACTGGCAAGTGAGACATTTCACACATTTGATGATTATTAAAACCAGATTACTGCTTATTCCATCAAGGTAATGCTAAAGATACTTAAGTTGTATGGAAGTTCTTATTCACTGACCAACATTAGGAAGTGGCAAAACAATGGGCATCCTTTCCAGAGCATTTTGGGTGTGCAACATTGTGTAAGTCCCTAAAGGTCTGTCAGGAGCTTTGCAATAGTAAAGGTGTCTCTGCACTTTCTCATCAGACTGACTTCTATTAAATCCTTGGAGTACCAAGATTCTACAACCTGGGTGTAGGCAGGTATTATGAGGAAACATGGAAATTAAGAATATCATTGGACATAATTCACATCTGTTTTCAACACACAGAGAAAAGAAAAGCCAGGTAAACAAGACTGCAATAATGGATAAGAAGGCACAGAAGGTAGGAGGATAAAAAAATCTTCCCACAAAATGAAACACACACAGAAAAAAAAAAAGAGCAATAATATAAAAATAAATGACAGTATAAGTCAATGCAGCTTATGGAAGTCACTGAATTTAATTCATGTAGGAAACAGGATGATTTCTGAGAGAAATAATGTTCCTAAATTAATGCAAAAAGCCTGGACAACAAAGCAGAGAATAGTACAGGACATTATACTGCTCTAACAGCTATAAAAGAAAAATAGAGAAATAGCAATCCTGATGGGAAGCAGGTAGAGGCTTTCTTCAGAAAACAATAAATAAACATAAAGGCAGTGTAGTTCCACTGCACATTAGCAGTGTGACAGAGAGTAAAGAAAAAAAATATGAAGCAATAACGCAGATAAAGTGGAACTAGTTTATATCAAAACTTATTTTAAGGAAAGACTGGTATCATGCCAGATTCTTCTAAAACCCCTGCATCAGATTTGCATTCAGATGAAGATTTCATTCTATTACTATAGTGAATAAAAGATACCTGGACTTACGTCAAGAAAAAAAAAAAGTCTCAGATGTTTCTGCATATTGCATTTGACAAGTTTCTTTAACAAAAATCTTTGAAGGCAAAAATGATGGGTCATCTTTGAGTCAGCAGTGAAGAGCTAATCAGATAAAATGTTATTGAAATAAGTTATCACAGCAGTGTTAAATGATGTTAAAAATATGCACAAAAATTATGTTTGTAATGAAGTTTCCAATTTCAAAATCTTGAACAGGAAGAATTTCTGGAAGTAGATTAGTCTGATTGTCTGGAAGGCTCAAGGAGGTTTCCTCTATGTCTATATCCTCTGAAACCAGTAGTATCAACTTATCTTTAACTTGTACCCCAAGTACTGTGAAACTCTCATGTGGAAAGTTCCTGTTCTAATGGAATAAATTGGTGTCTCAGAAAGGTTATTAGAAGTCAATGGAGAACTAAAAAGCAAAGTGAAAGACTGACGGTTCACTGAAGAATGATGTAAAGACCTTGCTATCCTTCAGAGCTCTCAGGACCTTCATTTCTGTAACTGCTAAGAAAATCAATCAAGGAAGGTGAAATGGTCATCGGTCTCTGTTCTGCCTCAATAACTGCAGCTCTGAGAAGGCTGCCTGGTATCTAGAAGAAGCTTCCACTAAGGAAAGGCTGGAGCATTTGGACCTGGTTAATGAAGTCTGATGAGGGGAGTGAGACCAATTGGAACATCATCCTGGGTGGGGACTGTGGAGGTGCAGGGCAGGGGAGGGATGGATTGCCTACTCTCCAGGTGCAAGCCATCCCCGTGAGTACGTTATATGGTTGTGACTGAATTCCCAGCCCTCCAAAGAAGACTTTGCTCTGTACATAGGAAAGGTGCAGTTTGGCCTGATGCCATTTATGTTTTCATACTTACAGCATTTGCCCTGCAAACAGGGTAGTGCCTAGAGTAACAAAACACATCTTGAAAGATCAAAAAAATATTCATTCCAAATGCCCTTAGTGTGGGCATCTAACTGTTGGTGTTTAAGTTAATTTTATTAATCCTTTGACTAAATTAATTAGGGCTGCTTAAGTGATACTAGATGGAATGTTTTCTGT
>NW_008239110.1:5134098-5155260 GCF_000691975.1 Corvus brachyrhynchos
CTTTAGGGAAAGTGCTAATGTTGCTTCTAATCAAAACAGTGCTTTTTCCCTGTAATTTAGAATTAATAGCTCAATATATGCAGCAGGATTAAAAATGCTTGAACTTTCCAAGTGCATTTCCACTTCTGCCAATTCAGCTGTGTTACAGTAGAAGATTAAGTACTAGGAGCTCAGGAATCTGACTGCGTCAATTTTGTATATTCATCTGCGTTGGTATTTATTTGTTTGTTTGCTATAACTTCTGTACCACAGGTTATGCTTTAGAAAACCTGCATTCCCATCATGGAAAACTGGCAAGAAACTAAAGCAGTAAAACTGTCCTTTTTTATCCCTTCATCAGTTTGGTTTATACTTTAAAAACCTGCAGCCAATAATTTTACAACAGGCATCAGTAAGAACTTCTCCCTCCCATGTTTCTTCTCCCTCTTCATAGCAGGTCTTTTTTTCCTTATTCCCTTCCATTATGGTGATCATTTCATGTGCAAGTGAACAAAAGTGATAAGTCGTGCTGAGGAAGTACACTGCCCTCAGCATCATGGTCCTTATGCAACGCTTGTCAGACTCGAGTGTCCTTCAGTGTTCAGGCTTTTTGTCTTTTGGTCCAATTTGAAACGGGTCACTTTCATTGGCAGACCTTAAGAACATGAACCAAAAGCATAAGTCACCTAAACTTTTGATTTATGGCATTTACAACTGTTCTGCAAGAGTTTGTAAGAAAGTGACCTACAACAATCTCTAAGCAGACTGTGAAAGAGAGCTGTAACGGCAATTGTATTTTCAAACAGAGAAGCAAGAGTTGCCTTTAGTAACAATTGTCTCGTTTCACCATCTGCATAACACTAATTGAAAAGGTACATGCTGACATACAGCTCACAAGCATTTCTCTTACTAATTATGTATTTACAACAATAAGCAGTTTTGCATCCTGTAAAATAACAAGCAAGAATACGTGGTTTTTTAACACCTACTTTAAAACCACACTCTGTGACAAAAATAGCCCTGACAGTTCTTTGCACCATCAAAATCAACAACTGGGTTACATAACCTTATTCCTGTGATATGCAAATTTCTTGGCTTGGGGAACAAGCGTCACAAAAGAAGTTGTGCTGGTATTAGCCTGGTCTGAATAGAAGGCTGGATAATAGCGTAGAGATCAGCTCTGCTTTCTATATTCAAGTTTGAGGATCAGAGAAAATGGATGCAAGTCATTAATCACATCATTGTGGGGTTCTTTCATTGTTTCACGAGGAAACATCAACCTGCATGGCTGGCGAACTCGCCCTCTCTGTCAGTTAGAAAATGATAAAAGTGTTTCTTAAAATAATCTTAGTCTAATACTGTTACTTTCATACACAATATAAAATTGCCAGATCTCTACTATACTTCAAAGGATATGATTAGCAATGAATGCACTCTTTTTCTTATGCTCTCGTTTTGCAGAGACACTTGAAAATGGTAAATCTACTGAATACTAGTAGCACTTGGCTGGTTGGTTTTTTTTCCTTTGTGAGCTGTTAGAGTGTTTAATCATCTAGTTAAAGGCAGCAATCATTTGCCTAAACCAGGAAATAATTCAAGTAATGAGATATGCAAAACAGGCACATACGCATACAAAAAAGCTTCATACCCATAAGTCTCACTTTCGGAATTGGCAAAAAATAATGAATCTTTATGTCTGCAATGATAAAGCAGGACTCCTCACTCTCAGTATCTCCATCTTCAGTTAGATTGCTTGCAGATCCACTGAAATTAGATGTCAGTGTAAATTATGGTGTAGGCCGAGTTACTAGCCAAGGCTATGAAGGGTAGACACATAAAAACAAGGTGCTATTGAAGGTAATTGCTTCTGATCTTAAAGTTCTTAGTGACAAAATTGGTGCTGATGTGGCATTTGCATCAGAAGCTCCCTTTTAATTGACACTGACTGGATTGAAAGCTAGCTTTTTTTCCTATGGGTTTTATTTTTTCTGCTAAATTCTTAAAATCCACCTTGTAAAACAGTGGCAAACACTGGAACACAATTCAGCTGAGCAGGAAAAGAATATTTGTTTGTTTCACAGATTCAGGGCAAAAGCACATGTGTGTGCACATGTACGGATTATATATACACATCTGTGTGCATGTGTGTGTGTGCACATATGTTTGATACAGAAAACAGAAATCAGCAACTTTAAATTCATAAGCAAAACAGTCGGGTATGAAAGGTTAAATCTGAGAAAATGGTAGCTAGAGTCACCATTGCAGTACCTACCTCTCAGACAAGCCACTGCCTGGTGTAGTGCTCAGCTGGATTTGGTTCCCCAGGCTCCCCATGTCATCTGTAAATGACAACACTAACAATACATCAAAGCCATCATGTCAAAGAAGGCAGCACCTGATCTAGCCAGGAGGAAAATACAGGAAAAGAGCAAAAGCTAAGACACATATATTTAATGCTTTTACCGCATTAAGCCAGAGAGATGGAGACACCAGGCATTTCAGTTTTCCAGCTAAAGGTTTTTCAGAAAAGTTCTTCTAAAGGAGTGATGCTTTGCCACAGAGTTTCTGCTGATTACTCATTACATCCTTTCAAAGGAGGTGGCACTGAGGTGGGATTAATCACAGTTTATTTTACCCATCTAAAGGACATCTGGATTAAGCTGCCAAAGAGCTATTGGAATTCAGTGGAAGGAGGAAAGCACTTCACAGTTATCACTGATTTCTGGAAGCGACAGCTATGTTGAACTGGGGCAAAACTTGTTGGTAGCAACAGTTACTGGAATTGAGAAGGCCATTCGCTGATAATTCTCCCATGGAGAATGGATGCACAGCACAATTAGTTACACAGCCATATCCCTGCTCATAGCCCAAAGGAAAAAGCTACTGAAAACACTGTCTTATTGTAACTTTTATACTAACATATAGTAAAATTTTATGCTAACTATATTAACAAAACAAGACAACAAAGTTGTGGGATTCACTTTCAGTGACATCATTCCCCAGAGACAGGGCTGAATAACTTTATATTGCCTACACAGAATTTAGATTGAGAGAAACAAATGAGTCCTCTCTGAATGTCCCTCTGGAGAAGTTCATCTCCAGGCTAGTTAGGAGACTAACTGCCTAAATTCAACCAATGCTCTCCTGAAAGTGGCTCAGCCCATGCTTGGCCATCAAAAACTGGACCCATGAGCCTTGTTCACTGCTACCACTACCACAGCCACACTCTCTCCTCAGCTCTGCAGGCACTTTAGCATCTTCAGTCTTCTCACATTCAAGGCAGCTCACAGGAGTATCCTGGTTCCAAAGAGGCGACTACAGCCACAGCTCCTGGCTTAGTGTTCCCACCCCACAGCCAACAGATCCTCAGCACAGTCCAGCACTAGGCACCTGAGTGAAGTCTCTGACAGTCCGTGTGAAGCACCTCCAGCACTTCCACCATCACTGTACAGCTTTGTGTGACATGAAGACTCTTGGCAGCATCACTCATAGGGGTGTTGATGGCAAAATGCACATGTGCCAGTGAGGAACACTGGGCAAAAGAGAAAACTACAGAAAAGTTTAGGAAGCTGTCTGAACCATCATGAACATGAGCAGCTTGCAAAGGCATCACAGAATTTCTCCATTGAGCACAGTTCCTCCTGGCCTAGCCAGGACTTAATAATCTTATACTGATTCTGTATACACATCCTGGAGAAATATTATTAAATGACATCTTTTCTTGGCATATTAATGTATTTTGCTTACCATGTATTTTTTTCCACAACTTCTTTTTCACTTCAAACAAGCAAATAATGATACTTCCGAAACACTACATTTAGTAGCTTAAACTGATGAACTGCCAGTACTTACAGTTTCTCTTAAGGCTTTGCTGACACCAAAAAAAAATCAGCTATCTTTATTTCTACTTTCGCATCTTCTGTGGTAATCCATTCTCATTTATACGTCCACATAATAATTGACTAGCAGAAAATTTACAAGATGCTGGCACCCATGTGTATTATAGGAAATCCATATAAATTCTGTTCTGGGAAGGGGTGTTATGATCACGTAATTCAAGAATAGGAATAGAAAATTGCAATCTCAATCTCTGCATTTCGGTCAAAGAAGCTATTTCAGCCTTTCTTTTACCATGCATCCAAATTACTATGTTCACTATTTAAAAACCCTTAAACAAGGGAAAAAATAAGATACGTCACCCACACACTGTGCATATATGCACTGTTTTCTCATATCAGCAATAAATGTACGGTAAAGGTATTAACATCAAAAGTGATCCCACTTACCCTTAGACTTTTTAAAGATTAAAGTAGTGAAATTTCCCTTAATGTATTTGGGTACAGGTATCAGGTATAGTTGGCACCAAGCTCACCTATCCTTATGTCTTACCTTTTAGAGATCCTATATAATTTCCATCTTTCAGCTTCCCTTCCCCCACTCCCACCAGGAGTTTATTCAAGAGGTGTAGCAACCACATTTGCATTTTATAAACTGGAAACTAAGTGATATAGAAGGCACAGTGAAAAACTATTTCTACAGATTATACAAAGCCCTCGACAATAGCTAATCAGTTAGTGTTCAGACACTGCTACTTAGCACACCCAGTGTATTGGCTTTCTTGGTAGCTTCTCTTCCACCCCTCCCCTGCAATTGTTTGTTCTCTTTTACTGTTATGCCTTGTCATATGTCAAGATCGTAAGCTCTTTACAGCAGGGATGGTTTTATTATGCACATGGATGGTGCCTAGAATAATAGGGTCTTGAACCCTATTTGGAATCCTTACATGTTACTGCAATAAAGAACAATTATTATTATAATAAAATGCATTGGGTTGAGAATGGTTGGCATAGTATAAATGCATGGAAGCAGTTAGAAAGAAAGATCCTTTTCAACTGCCAGAAGCAGTAGGTTTGTTCAGCCATTTTTTTTAAAATCAGTGCCTTGCTTTTTTGCCCTTCATAATACATAGATATAAGCTACTCACTTGTTTGTATTCTGAAAACAAAGTTGGTGTTAGTTAAAGGTGGAAGGACCACACCTGGATGTGGCTAGCAGATAAGACAAGAGAGTATGCCGTTTCCTGCAATACTTTTTTTTATGTCTTTTGAGTTGTTCTATTATGTCTGTGAATGACAAAGAAAAATGCACCGTAGTCTTACATTTTCTCTCTTTCCATTTCACATTTAAATAATGTATTTCCTTTAAGTGCCTTAGCTGTAATAGAAGCATGTCTTGATAAAACTATTAGGAAAGAAAATACAAAAAAATCTACAAAGTAACCTTCAAAGCCACCACAAAAATCACAACAAAGGAATTAGAATTTAAAACATCAAAGTATCCACACTACTTTAATCGCTGAAACAGAGGGTATAGGGGAAGGAGGGGTTGCATTTCATGTGTTGTTTTTTTCCTGTGACTTGTGTATCCATGTATTTCAGCAATAACACAAGAATAGAGCAACTGTATTTTAAAATAGACGAAGAAATGTAAATAGGACATGTCATTTTTATTTCTTTCTGTCTTTTAGCTGTTCTCTTAGCATGACATTCAGTGTTCAGCTACACTCACAAGAGTGTGTGCATGCTTCCATTCTTTCTCAGCTATTGTGATTTGCCTCTATTTTCTTGTTTAAAGTGAAGCATGCAATTTGCTACCGACGGTGATTCAAGTGCAGTGTGGAAGACTGAGCACTCAGTGACCTTAGCTCCGTGCCCTCTCACTGCAACGAATCATGCAGTTCCTTCTAATTGTCACAAGAAGGCAATCACATTAAAACCTCAATCTTGCTCAAAAAATCTCCCTGGATAAAAGCATATAATTTGTACACTCCAATGTATCTGGCTGTCAGACATGGATTTATTAGCTCCACCTAGGACCACTTTCCTGTTTCTGTATCTTGCTTTAGCAATTAGAATTATTTTCGTCATCTGCTTCTATTTTCAGCTTCAAACTCCTGTCTGACATTTATCTAAAAAGCAGGATTCTGGCAAGAAAATGTAGCTAGAGCCAGAATTCCGTTTCCTTTGGGAGCTCCACCTCCAAAACACAATTTTTTCCCCTTCCTACAGCATCTCAATTATATTAAACTCTCTAAAGCACTGCCGTAATGACTGTAAAAGTGTTTTCCTGGTGAAAAAGGGATAAATAAATATGCACAGACAACAGCCTCCATGTTTTTCAGGCAGTGGGAAGCCTTTAAAAATCCTTGCCTGTAGCAAAATTTAATTCTTACTGGACTGCAAGTGTCATGACAGTATGTAATGCTCACCAGAAAGAAGTTCCTCTACCCTATATTTTGGACTTCCCTGGTTTTGTCAATAAAAAGTATTCACAAATGCAAGCGAGGCTCAAAATCACTCTGTTTCCTCATTTGGATTTACTTTATTTCTTTTTTATTAGCCACACTTTAGAATTCATCTTCAGAATCACAGTTAGGAACTTGTGAAGTGACAGCTACAGTCCTTGTTTCCAGAATGCAGTACTACAAGCAAAGCATAAAATGTCAAGAGCCATGCAGTAAAGACTACACTTCTAGATAAAGTCTAAAAAAATAGTCTAAAGTGTAATAATAGTCTAAAGGAAATTCAGGGGGTCATCTAGCTTGTCCTATGCCATGGCAAGATCAGCTTCAGTGATGCCCTATCTCATATATTTTTGTCTCATCAGTTCTTAAAGATTTCCAGTTCTGCAGATCCATATCCACCCCAGAAAAATCTATTGCAGTGCTTCACTACTTCTACCATTTAAAAGGTTTTTCTCAAATCCAGCCTGAATTTTCCTTGATACATGCTCATTGCTCTTCTCTCATCCACTGCGATTATTCTTCCCCCCTTTGCAGCAGCCTTGAACTTACTTCACTGTTGCAGAGCCACTTTTTTTTTTATGGTGTACCTATGAATCACTGCATGCAAGATTAAGCTTCATAGATTGAGGCTACTTTTGTGATGCCAAACTGTAGCATTTTCTGATGGTTACCTTGCCTTCCAATGACCCACTAAATCCTAGATTTCCACAGTCATATGTCTTTGATAGGAAGGTTTTGTACTAACCAGCAGCAGCATAAACCCAGTTCCCATCCCTCTCACTTAGTAAGTTATTGTTGGGGCTAGAAAGAGGATTTCTAAAGGCATCCAATGAAACAAATCTACCAGCAACATCCCATTTGTAGCCTAAAGGGCACTGGTGGCTTTAGAGGACTGTTAAACTCAGAAGCAAATAATGCCAGCAAATAACAACAATTAAGTCGTGAAAAATGTGCTCCCTGATCAATCCACAATGAATTTTAAAATAAAGCATTGAACAAAGATAGTATCAATGGAAAAGTGCCTCCCTGCACCTGAGGGGGCTCCATTCCTCCTCACTGCCTCCCCAAAAACATGAGAGGAATTCCATAAAATATGCCAGCACCCAGCAAGGCTGTGGGAGAGCAGAAGAGGAGTGTGATCACGCATTTTTAGGAAAAATTTCTTCACTGAAAAGGTTGTCAAGCATTGGAAGAGGCTGCCCAGGGATAGTAGTTGAGTCACTATACCTGGAGGTATTTAAAGACATAGATTTGGCATTAGAGACATGTTTTAGTGGTGGACTTTACAGTGCTGGGCTAACAGTTGGACTCAATGATCTTTAAGGTCTTTTCCAACTCCAGACCAGGGCAGAGGAGCTAGAAAAGTTCATTTTCCTCCTCAAAAAAATATTGATTTCCTGGAACATATCACAGACACTTCAACTTGCTTTTACTGGAATACAGAATATATTATCTGGGGAAAGGGTCAGAGATCATAAGCACAATTCTGTACTCAGCAGGGTTTGTTTGGGATGGGAATTTGCCATTCAGGTTCAAGATGAGGTTCAGTGATAAGACCCTGATCTGACAAATCAGGACAAAGAAACAGGCTGTTGTCATGACAAGAACCTTCTTATTTTAAAATGCAGTAAAGCTCATTGCCAGTCCAAATCTCCCTCTGTCCAAGCTCTACTTGGACCTACACCCTGCTTACAACTTTGTGCTTAGCTATAAGGTAGACAGGGATTTTTTCCCAGAGCCACTCAGCACTCTTCAGCAGAATATGTATAGATTAATTTTATTCCAAGACTACAGACAAAGAAAGTAATTTCCTTCTTTTCGTGGTGTGTGGAGGAAGAAGGGTAGCAAATTTGATTTTGCAATGGATATGGCAGTAGCACTGTAGGAGAAAAAGAAAGGTGTGGAAATAGTTGAGCAAAAGGCCTAGGACTTCAGGATGGGGACCAGGATAGACCAAGAATGACTCAGAGAGATGGAAGGTTTTGGGTACCATGGATGTAGACAGGGATCTGTCTCCTCCCCACTGCTAGCCTTGTATCTCACTAACCAAGCTTACTTTAGGCTCTGGGATGCTCTTTCCCAGTTTACAAGTCAAGAGCTTAGAAGCTCCATCAGCACAGGGGCTGGCATCTCCACTCCATTCTCCAGGAACTAAGGTCCACCTGGCACCCCATAGCAGCTAGCTCCTTTGGTTCCACAGTGTCCCCAATTCCCAGGCTACCTCCCACACCAGCTACTCGTAAGAAGATAATACAAGCCAGTCTAGAAACATTATATTGTGCAAGTGCCAAAATGAAGTCTGCATGCCACATTCGTTCCTCTTCAGCATTTAATATAGAGGTGGTAAAGAACTTAGGTGGACCAGGTCTTGGGCTGACCCACTCTGCTGGCATGTCCATGTTCTGCTAAAACTGGCACTTTTTCACAGGTCCAGCAAGAGGTTGCCTGCTGTGACTTTGCCACCACTCAGTGAATACAACATGCACAGTCACTTCCATGAGGTGAAGACATAGCTGCACTCATGTCTTTGGCACACTTTGGTCTGAAAAATAATCAACCAAAAAACCCCACAAATACACTCAATTAAAAATTACACTTTAGGCCCACACAAGGCACCACATGGTATCAGGGGAGCCCTAGGACTGACTGCTGGATAAGGTGGACACATAAGTCTATGGCACCTGGCTTAAAGACTATCTTCTTTTTGGCCATATGGGTCTGGTTTTGGATGCTGAGCTGAGGGGAATAGTCAGCTGTATGAGCAGAAAGATGTGTGACAAGTTTAAACAATGTAAGCCTGAGTTCAAGTCTGATCTTTGCCTCCCATAATGCAGGCACACAACATGAGGCTTCTCATTAATTCCGATTGTTTTCAATCAGGCCACAGCAGTCTTGAGTTATGTAATTTAACTTTTCACTGCTTTAAGACTTGTTTTATAGTGCTGGCAATACTTAGCAGTGTTAGTTGCCACAATGTCCTAGGTTTTAATATCTTTTTCTTCTTTGGTTTTTTTGGGGGTTTTTTTATTTTGGGTACCATTAGGTTGTTTAATTTTCTTCAACTGTCTATTGTTTGCAATAATGGAGGCAGCTTTTAAACTGGCAAGAAAATGTTCAGCTTTTCTAGATCTCCTTTCTAATGAGAGAAAACTGGAAGGTTGGTAAGTCTGAGAATCGTCAAGTCAGGAAAAACTTTTACTGCATTACCCTTAAATGGCAGCAGAGAAGCTGCGCTATGCTGACGAAATGTCTTTGAAGTTGACATAAGGGTATAAGCCATAGTCTTCAGATAAGAAGAAAAAGGAGATTCTGGACCCATTGGTTTACCTGTGAAAAAGTCTCGGTCTGAGCAGTCTTACAGGGCACCTATTTGCCGGTGGCCTTGGGTCAGCACAGGGCCTGGTCCACCTGAGTCCAGCTTAACCTCTATTTTACCTGCTTAAGAGGAAGTGATATGGCACACAGTCCTCATTTTGGCATTTGCAAAAATGCCAAATGCAAAAATGTCACCTTTCTAGATGGGTTTATATTAGTTTTTCCTCACAACTAATTAATTGTAACCTTTTAATGGAAATCTGATTGTTCTTATACCTTTGTTTTTTGGTTGGTTTGGTTTTAAGCTCATTAATTTAATGCTGTTTCTTAAGTCTTGAATGCAAACTTGGCATTGCATACACAGGGGTTAATGATATCCACATAAGCAGTTATCATCCATTAATACCACTTAGAAAATTCTTGCTTTTCCTCACAGAAAACCCATGTTTGTAACAAACTGTTGGTGCACCATCAGCAACAAGAAAATTGGTATAAACACACATTACTGCACAGTTTTATACTGGTTAGAAAAAATGAGTGAAGAAGACAGTAAATGCATAATACAATTGAGAAGTTCAGGAGTAATAAGATCATTAATCTACCTTCCTTTTTTTGTTTTATTACATTAACATCTCTTCCATCTCTACATAAAACTCCCAGGACAAGACATTATAAATTGGTTTGTGAAAGCAGTTTTATCTGAAGGCTAAAGATGTCAGAGCTTAATATTCCTTACTTACCAGTGATAATGATTATAAACAACACTGATGCCGCTTGTGTCCTTCCACAATTCTCCATATACACAGAAATAGTAATGTATAAGTACTCTCCTCTCAGAACTGAGGAAAGGATTATTCACTGAAAAAGGTACAAAACCTGAGAGCTGTGTGAAGGATTTGAATTCAAATTAAAGATTTAGCTCAAACTTAATCACTAGTTGTACTGCTACAATTCCTTACAGTGACATGTTACAATGGAAAGTAAAGCAATTGACTGAAAAAAAAATGTGGAGAATTGGGGGATGGGAATCAGGCTAAATTTCAGCTGTAATTTTGTTTCTGATAGACGATGCACTATTCTGAATGTACCTATTAATGTTGGGGAGTTTTAAGCATTTTGTGCTGAAGATAAAGTTAAAAAGCTTAGATTTAATGGGTTATTCTATCCTCCCTGTCAATGGAAAATGTATTGCTGGGTCTAGCTGCATCAGGCTGATAGAAAAGCACAAGCACACATCATGTAAGAGGCATCTAAACTTGTATACACCATAGCTGTATAAATAAGAATATGGTACATATTTTTTGACTATTCGTTTAATTCAATAAATATTCTTTTTAAATGGATCTGGATAGAGTTACATTATCATTCGAATACCCAATGGTATTGAGTGCCAGGAAAAAGCACTGAACTCCTGAGAAGAGGTAGACACCCCTTGAAGTTGAAATAAGGAGCTGCATCAAAAAGAATCATGGGTCTAAAATCATTGTTAGTGGTTTGCTATTTTGCATAGTGACTATGCAATATTTTTTCTTCATATACATCTATTCTCTCAGAAATTAACTTCTCCAGAGAAGTCTGAAAAAATATTTTTGAGCTATGATTGCTTCTGATCTTGTAGTCTTCGGTACCTTTGAAAATTCTAACACTTGCATTTTGTACCTGTGCAAAAAACTACCAAGGGATAGAGCAGGGTGAAGCAATGTCTGAAGCTCCACTGAACTCTAGGGAACTTCAATAAAAATAAGGGCTTCTGTGGGAAACAGCATTCACTGTGTTGCGTTTCCTTCTTTGTTTTCCTCTCACTGTCTTAAATCCTAAGTACAAAATACAGCAGGTGCCCCTAAGGAGTCCTTATACCACCACAAGACTCAGAATAACTTTCCTAGCACTTGGAGACATTAAAGGTGCTAAAATAATAAAAATGCGCACATATATAACAGCAGCTTATTTTTCTGTAATATAGAAATATTGTTGTTTTGATATAGGACTACCATGTTCATGAAATGAGACTAAACCAGAGTCACTGGTGGGCCACATAGGCACTAGTCAATATTGCTTTGGTGTTGAAGACTTCACAGGTGTCTGCACAGGTATCTGCACCTGGGAGAGCTATTTTAAAGCTAATTTGCATGTGTTTAAATGGTTTATTACTGGCTATACTATGGACAACCTCTTCAGATGTGTTTTGGAGACTGTACTGAGCTTCTAGGTCTTGAGAGAGGGCACACATGGATATTGAGTATCCACGCATCAAAGAGCCAAAATAGATTAATGTTAACATTCCTTCCTGCATCTCTGCTGCCCTCCTCACGTTTCTCTGAAAGTTTTCTCAGGAGGTTCTTAAACAAATCTGACATCTTTATTGCTGAGTAACTCATAGAAAATCGCTTGCCGTCCCTTTCCTTGGCCTGGGACCACTTTGGCAAGCAAGGATGGCTGGTATCACACCTGCTGCAGAATAAAGAGATGGTCAATGCCAAAATCCTTGCTCTAGGTATTGCCCATCACAGTACAAATCTTTATGCTGCATTTAGGGCTTTTTTATACACCAGCTAGCTAATTTTTTCCAAAGCCCTTTCCAGACCTTTTCTATATGGCCATTTTCCAAGTATGCATAAGAAACAGACTTTATTTTCTTGAGGGCTTCAGCTCCTGCCTCATTCAGGAACATTCTATGAAGAGAGATGCTTCCAATTATGCAAATACTGGTTAGATGAGAAAATGCCAGCAGATGGTGCTCAAGAATATGCAGCAATACTCTTGTACGCTTTAAATGGCTTCTATGCACATTAAATGGCTGTACTTTATGTACAGCCTTCAGTCTCAAGAACCATACCCTTATGCTACTCCCACTTTGGGCTGATCTAGAAACAGACGTATGCAGCATACGGAGTTCAGCTGTCTGAAAGGGCTCCTCCAGTCTCCAAACAGCCTATGTTCAGGCATAACAAAGGAATTCAGAATTTCCGTTGGAGTAACTGGTAATTTTCTTTAAAACTATTAATCTGAAAATTCTTTGGGGTTGAATATCATTATGCTCTTTGTTCAGAGAAGGACTTGGAGGTTCAGAAAGTATGAACGATCTCAATAACAGCAGTTCCTATCTCTGTATCAGGGTGGCACTTCTGGCTTCCTACAGTTTCACTATTATGTTAAATATCATACCAAGCAGATGTAAATATTCTGAAGGGAAAAATCTGGCAAAGAGCAGGAGATTTCACATTTTTCCTCCTGGTGCCCTTCACACACATAAACACCTGAGTGTGTGGCTACATAGACTGTTATCTTTTGAAACTAATAAAAGGCAGCCACTGAGAAAATGTACTAACACCCATCAAAGGCAGAGCTGTTCAAGATCTGTGAAGCTCACCATGAGCTACGGTACACAATGAAGAAAAACTCACACGGCAGAACTCATGAACCATATAATCTAGCATGTGAAAGCTGCAAGTGCCAGATTTTGAGCAAAATAGTATTTCACAGGGAAAGTCTGAACACTTCTTAAAAAGGAAAAAAAAAGTCACAGAAACTAACAGCATCAGTCAGGCTAAAAATCTGGGAAGGACAAACTTGTCATGCAGTAAATTATTTGGCTTCTTTTGTCTGTGTAGTGGCATTTAAAGGCAACACAGTCTGCAGGTCTAGACCATCTTAGACACACAAAATACCAGTAAACCAGTAACAGGGTGAAATAACAAACCTGTGATTATTGACTGGCATTAGTAGTTTATCACATTTGGTTACTGGATACTACCTTACACTATACCTTAGGCATCAGCTAATGTCATATTTCCAGGCTGAGGAGTTCCTGGTGCAGTCAGGAGCTGGAAATTATGGAAAACGAGGACCAGTACTAAGTGATGGCACTCCATGACAATCTAAAAGAGTTTGTCATTAGGTATCTTGGAAGAGAGAAGAAAAGCCAAGTCTCCTGCATATTAGCTTCTGGAATTTATAAGAAATTATTCCTTTGGACATCAATCATAAGGCACAGCTGCTCTACAGCAACCTTGAGAAACCAAACAGATGGACAGGTCCCTGCTGATGCCTGGCTCCCTACGGAGCACTGCAGGCTCATTTAACCCCTGTCAGTACCAATCTCACAGACGCTCTCATGTCTCTAGTTCAGTCCTTTTTCCAATCCTGACCGTGATAGTAAAGTTACATGAAGATCTTGAACAGCATTTACTTTTGATTAGATTTCCATTCCAGCAGCTGGTGGGGTCAGCAAAGAGTTGCTGATGCTCCTAGACTCTGTCTAGGGTAAAACAAACCCAGAGGACTTTCTCTGGCGGTGTGTTTGTCCTGGGTTGCAGTGTATTACCATCCTCATGAGCCACTGAAATCAGGTGGGGCAGTGTTTTCCTTGCCTCCTCCCCCCAGACTATCTTTCTGTTAATGGCCCATCATTGTCCTGCCACATGACTCAGAGATAACTCCCTCTGGACTATCTTCTGTTAATGAGCCTAATCAACACTTGGCCTCATGACTCATTACCCCATTGTGAGATGCTTCACCCAGAGGGAGGAGCCAAGCATTCCATCCTGGATATAATCTGAGATTCTGAACACCAGAAACTACCCGTACAATGGATTTCCAGAGGACGGGAGCTACACAGCCACCACTGGACCTGAGGAGGAGCAGACCCTTTTTCTACAGGATCACCGCTTCAGAAGACTGCAGCCACCATTCTACCAGACTGCTACCACCACCCTGACTAACAGGGTGTCAGGTTGTATCTTGACTCTGTCAATTTGAACCAGTGTTTTCTTTTAGTTTTTTTCCTTTTCTTTAATTTCCCCATTAAATTGTTATTCTGACTTGGTGCCTCCCATTGGTTTGTTTTCAAACTAGTATAGTTTTATATAGCTACTTTTCTAAGCCAAAATGGTGAACTAGATCAAGACACAAAAAACAAGACTTTTGACTTGCACTTGCCAAATGACATAAATGACAGCCATGCTCTCAAGTGCAAGCTCAAACAGTTATAAAGTCATTTTCTTTTGCATTAGCTGTTAACAGACACAGAAAGCATCCCAGCAAATTCTTTTAGTACCAGAAATCTGCAAAATTCATCTTCACAAGTCTTTCCCTGCACCAACCTGGGGAATCAAATAAGACGTTGCACAAGATGTTTTTGACTCCTTCCTCTATCATGGTTTCCTACACCCACAGAATGTCATAAAGTGCTTTGTACTATGTAATTTCATCATCACTGACAAAAACACAAGTCCACTTACAAAACCTAAGTCTCAGTGGCCTTAACAGAAACACTTTCTCTCCTAGCCGTTCCCTGCACCACAGAAAGGAAGCTGGCTGGGCCACCACTGTGTACACAGTAAGAACTGCTGCTGCTATGTAAGTAGCACTATATTGTTCTCCTGCCCCATGGCTATGGTAGAATAGATACCTTTTCAGTTGTGCCATAAGCTGATGTCTAGCAAGCACAGGTGAAACTTCCTAAACACCTATGTATTTTGTAGAGCTCAGATACTTTGAGTCCAGGCAGGGAAGTTAACATTTCACAGTGCCTTGTACACTCATGAAAAACAAACCTAAGTTGTCTTCTGTTATTTAGACACTAAAGCTGGACTCCAAGTGTCTAAGAGGTACTGTACAAGCAAATGAGCCTCAAGTTCTCCCTGCCCCCAAGGATGAGCTCGCCTTAGCTTGTGTGTGTGCTGAATAACCACAATAAACATATGGTGAGCAGGAGACAGATGTAAATTAAACCCTTCTGTGCCATTGTGGACACTTAGCACTCCCTGGGCCACATTTTCTTGACTGTCTTTATGGCTCCCACCACCATCTACAGTCTGAAGAAGGTTCATCTTTACATCCATGGCATGATACAGATGCTAAGCACAGATAAAAAAGAAATTAGTAAGCAAATGAAGGTTTGTAAAGATGCTTTCTGTGTGTCTCTTATTGTCTCTGGGTGACAGGCAAGGCAAATTTCATTAAATGGATAAACTTCCATGAAAGAGCAAGAAATACACTTGGGGTGGAAGTGGAGGGTCACAACATCAGCAATTTAACAATTTCTTTAAAATTTTCTGATTTTAAAATCCAAGAAATTATCCCTACAAGTGTAGAACTAAAACTCTTCATTTAAATAAAATCTGCCCTCCTACTAAAGAGGAAATTAAGCAGAAGCAAAGATAAAAGATTTGTAGGAAAGTTGAGAGTGAAGCATAAAACCTGATGGACAGAAAAAGCACATACACATCCATCCAGTGCTGAAGAGGTCAGGCAGAGAGTACGACTCCATTAACATCAAAGTCATTAGAGTATGAGATAACAGTTTGGTACATTATCATAGAGAACAGCAGACAGTGAGTTATTGTATTCTCATGTACTTCATTCCATACTTTCCTGATAAACTCAAATTAAATATACTCTCTAAATGCATTGCTGAGCAGAAATTAGTCTATTTAAAATTTAAAATTATAGACACTTCTATCCAATTCGATTTGTAATTTCCTTGTGCTTTTTATTCTGAAAAACTGTGTGTAGAATGTCTTCTGCCAACTGAGATACTCCCCTTGAGAAGGCAATCTGAGGTATGTGACTTTCTGTTCTCTGATGGTTGTGCCATATCTTTTTAATTGTTGACTATCATGTTAGGCTGCTGCAAAAGTATTGCTAAAGTGGTGTTCTAGTTTACAAAACTGAGAAAGCTGCAGAGTAGCCTAGTGAATATTCTGATATGGAGTTGAATAGAGGCAAACTAGAGCTCCTGATAAAGCTCTTTAGCATTCTGAATTCCTGGCTCCATCCACTAGCACAAAAGTACATGTTTTTCTCTTACATTAATGAGTTTTTATAGCAATATGGTAGCTCCAGGTGGTGTGGTTATCGTGAGATAATCACTCCCCTTGAGGATGCCTGTTAACACCCCAGAGGTGATGGGAACCAGGCCCTCTCTTGTGCCTTATTGCTTCTATACATGCTGATGGCAGCAACTAGAAAGAATTATGAAACATGAAGAGCATGCAGAATTAATCTGCACTGTCCATTTGTTAATTATAAAGGCTATGAACACTGCCAGTGAGCACCATCTACACTTTTACACTGTCATCATAATTAAAAAGTTTTAGTATGTGGTTTTGTGTTGCAGCAACATCGATCAAAGTCCATTTCCTGACATGTGCAGCAGAAGCAATATGTTCCGCATAGGTTATTTCTGGAATTGTATTATTTACTGTAATAGAGCCCTGTCATGCTACCTCTATTGTACCAAATATACCTGCTATGTCTGCAGAGACTTATTCCATTTCCTGGCTCAGACTCTCTCAAGCATGCACCAAATGGACTTGTTGCAAAAAAAAAAAAAAAATTAAAAAAACAACAAAAATGTAATATTCTGTTGAAGGATTTTTTCCATTTTATACACTGCAAGATTGTTTTTTATCTGCACCCTCTCCTCTGGATTTGCATGAATATGCTGCTGGGAAGAGGGTAACACTTCCTTACAGAGGTGGATCAGAGAAATAACAGTAACAGGGATTCAAAACTAGTGGAAACTCTCTGTAAAATAATACTCCGAGTGCAAAGCTAAAGAGTAGAAGGGGTGGATGGTGATTTAGGTCACTCGTGCTAGCAGTGCAAAGCATGTGTCACAAAGTAAGACCACTGTAAAACAGTCTATAGAGTTCGCAGTTACAGCTCACTTGAGCTCCAGACACAGGGAAGTGCCAGACAGCACTAAGATAAGAGCAGTCACATTTCTTCACTGTCACCTGCACCACACTTTCTCAAGAAAGACAGCCCAGAAGCTTTTCCACTAAAGTAGAAGGAAACTGTAGAAACTTGGACTCCCAAAGAGTTACCTGTTTATAAAACAAATATCAGCAATGCAGGAGAAAAATAAAACCAAGCAACAAAACCCAAAAAAAAGGTGTAACCTTTCCTCCCTTACAAAACTACAGTAGTAAAGAACATGTGTGGAGGGAGGGAAAGAAGTGGGAAGTTTAATACCCACTTTACATCAATGTCCCACTTGTTTACTCTTCGTAAAAATGTAGATGAGATGTCTGCTCTTCATGTTTTAGCGTCTATCAAATGATGCTTTTTGGCACCTTGCTGTTTGCAGAAGAAAAACAAGAGAAAAGTTGAAAAACAGCAGTGCCTTGATAATAACACCTTTCTTGCTTTTGATTTTCTATTCAGCTTGTATAAGTGTCATAAAGTACGAAAGAGAAAACAGGTCATCTTTGAGGTTAGCTGAAAGAAAAGACAGCCTGAGCAGGGAACTTGACAAAAAGTGGATAGTATCCCTAAGTGACACTAAGTATATATTGTGCATGGAGCACTGGGTTTTGGTGTTCATAGGAGAAAATATCATTTGCAGAATTTGATTTCCTTCCCAGAATTTAACTAACTGTGCAGAATTAACACACTGTCCTGGTGCATTGCAGAAATCATTCACAGTTACAGCCTGGTGCACAATGTTCTACTACAAAAGCATGTAAATGAGGCCAGTTTCAAAATATATAGCAAAATCTCCTTCTGGCCTTATTTGTGCCATGACACACCTCTCAGAAATTAATATGTGGCTCTCCATGTGGCTCCACTTCTCTAGGTATAGCTTTGCACGTGCCGTCTTTCAGTTGTACAGTTGTGGCTTTGGATAGTGGGCTCTGTAATATGGGTCTAGAATAAGGGAACATGTGGCATTCATATATTAACCAATCTACTGGTTGCCAAAGGACAAAGATGCTGTTTATGCTCATTAAAGGATATTACAACTGTGCAATGCCAGATGAAGACTTCAGTACAGTGAGAAGAAATGGAGGGGATGTACTTCTTTGGGCTGTTCACAGCCAGGTCAGGTAGTTCAGAAACACAAGTGGAAAACTTGTCCTGAGAATACACCTGTGTTTAAAAAAAAAAAAAAAAATCTCTTTTCAGAAAAGTAGTTAAAATTCATACCTACATAATTCCAGTGATTGAGAAATACACTAACTTTGAACATCAGTGGACAAGAACTAGCATCAGAATACCAGGAATTTGTCTGGTTTCTCAGGCAAGAGGGATAATTAATGTGACCAAAACCAAAAAGCAAGGCAAAATCAGGATTACTGAAACCTCAGGCCAGGTCAGTTAACTAGTGTCATGGCTTTTTCCCAGAACCTGAGCCCAGCTAGCAAGAAGCTAAAGTTACAGCTAGCAAGAAGTTACAGAAGCTAAAGCAACCTCTTGTTTTGAGAGCTCAAATTAACTGTCTTGCTCTACATCTTTTCATTGAAATTGTCTCACTTTTCTCCAAGACTTTCAGAAGTTTTGACCAAACTTGGGTGTTCATTGAAACCTCATCTCTCTAGTAATTACAGAAAAAAGGGCACTTGAAGTTCAAGTAATGGTTTTTACTGAGAAGGATGTAATCTTAACATTTCTTGAAACTTGTTTAAAATTGCTTTAACTGTATGCTCAACCCCTACTTATTTCTGCTTAAGATCTTTTTTAATTTTTCCTAGCCAATCCTCTTTTTGTTACTGTAGTTCATTAGCTTCATTTTCAAGTGGCTAAAGGTTAAGGATTTGAACAAGGAGTTCTGTTGTCTGCCCATGTCAATAAACACCCTTTTCTTTCACCTAACATATAAAATCCATGCTGTTTGCACTTCCACAAACCTGAATTCCAGATTCAACTACTTGTCTTAAGCTTAAAACACTACTCCTGTGGGATAATTTTTAAGGTTTTATAACTATATTTCAGTGGCTTTTTGGTTTACACAAAGGGAAAAATGCAAATCTGAAGGTTGTCAAATTATAAAGAGCAGAACCTGATATGCTTTAAAATATTCTTAGCTTTCTCTTTTTCACTGCCATTTATCTGTTTGTTAAGTTCAGGTTGCTCTCAGGAGGTGAGATTTCTAAATACCACATCTTAGAATATGAGATATTTTGGGCGGCAAGTATAGCCACATGCATAACATGTTTCTAATGGCAATAGCATGAAAGTTATATACTGGACTACAATCCACTGTCAGCAATGCCGTGGGACTGCATCTGAAGAGTCAAAAATCCCTAACAAGAAAGAGAGGAAGAATGTAAAAGGAAAGGTGGGGTGGAGGAAAAAAGAGAACAAGAAAGGAAGGGAGGGAGGGAGGGAGGGAGCAAAAGTGAGAGAGAAAATGAAAGAGAAAAGAAAAAGAAAGAGAAATAGAGAGAAAGGAAAGGAAAGGGGAAAGGGGTACTGAAAAGTAATTGTAGGGAATAGATAGCTTTAAGAGCCAATTAAATATCAGAGTTTATATCTGGACTCTAAGTGATACTGGAGTGGTTGCTGACCATAATTCAGTCAGACAGCTTTTCAGAGCTGTGTATGAAATTTCCCTTAGTAGCTCAGGGTGTCCATCCTCTTAGGAGTTCACATCTCCCCAGTCAGTGAGATCTGTGTAGAGAAGCAGTAAGTTGGTGTTACACAGCTCTTGCCCCTTCTCATCAGTTACCAGAGCTGATGATTTTTAGCAGAAGGAGAGCTGTTAATTTTGCCTTTTAAGTGCAATCTATAATCAATTGGGGGTTGAGGGAGAGAGAAAGGGAAGCAAAGATTATCTTCATTACCTGAAGCTTTCAGCTCCCCAGCTGGAGCAGAGTTGTACAAACATTTGATTTTGCTTTGGGGACAACAGAGGGTCATAAATTAATAGGTACCTCCAGTGCAGATCTCCTGCTCAAGGCAAAAATGTTTATTCTGTTGGTGGCAGTTCTGCTTTTGTACAATCCTTCCTTATCTCCTGCTGCTCTTTCTCTCCATTTCTTCCCTTTTTTTCCCTCTGCTTCATTCCAATGGAGGGTCTGACCCTATGAAGCATTTGGAGGACTGAATTAGTTAATCTTGGTTCTTGGTTGACGCTAAAGAAATTATTACTTGTGAAAATGATAGGCAAAATGGTCAACTTTTAACAATCCCACCAGAAACACATGAACAGATACCAGCCTTCAACCTCCTTTTTCCCACTGTCTTGTGAATTCCCCTTATTCTCTTCACAGTTTTTTTTGCAAAGGGTTTTGTTCAGGTGAACAAAGTGCTGTCTAATTGCCTGTGCTTGGGATCTCATTACCCTGACAACTCCTCCAAGAGAGCATAGAAAAGTCCACTTTTCCATATCTTGTGAATTGTTTTGCCCAAGGAAAAGTCTGTCTTTTGGCTGGTATTAGAAAGGACTTCAGAAGGTAATTCTCCAAGATAGACATCTTGAAGAGGGTTCAATTGTGCAAACATAGCTGTCAAGAATCATGTTAGGCATTGTAGGGGATCCTGCTTATCCTCCAGCTAGGGCAATGTCAGTCTTCCTTAATTGCATGCTCTAGAAAGTAGTCTTATGGGGTGGGGAGGTCTCAGAGACCCTATAGTGTCTGAAATCTGTGTGTCTGTGTTGAGGGAAGACAGTTTGTCCTCAGGACAACTGTCCTCCTGGGTTGGCAGACGGTGTAAGGGAGCAGAATGATCCCACTGTTATCCAGGAGGAGACAGTCAGAGAACTGCTGAGCCGCTTGGATGTTCATAAATCTATGGGACCAGATGGGATCCATCCCAGGGTGATGAGGGAGCTG
>NW_008239110.1:5155470-5249612 GCF_000691975.1 Corvus brachyrhynchos
GCCCCAGGCAGCATGGATTTAGGAGAGGCAGGTCCTGCCTGACCAACCTGATCTCTTTTTATGACCAGGTGACCCTCTGGTGGATGAAGGAAAGGCTGTGGATGTTGTTTACCTGGATTTCAGCGAAGCCTTTGACACTGTCTCCCACAGTAAACTCCTGGAAAAGCTGGCAGCACACGGCTTGGACAGGTGCACTCTTTGCTGGGTTAAGAACTGGCTGGATGGCCGGGCCCAGAGAGTGCTGGTGAATGGTGCTGCATCCAGCTGGCGGCCAGTGACCAGTGGTGTCCCTCAGGGGTCTGTACTGGGACCAGTTCTGTTCAATATTTTCATTGATGACATGTATGAGGGTATTGAGTCTTTCATTAGTAAATTTGTGGATGACACCAAGCTGGGAGTATGTGTCGATCTGTTGGAAGGTAGGAGAGCTTTGCAGAGAGACCTGGAACAGTTGGATGGATGGGCAGAGTCCAATAGGATGAAGTTTAAGAAGTCCAAGTGCCCAGTCCTGCATTTTGGCCACAATAACCCCCTGCAACACTATAGGCTGGGGACGGTGTGGCTGGACAGTGCCCAGGCAGAAAGGGACCTGGGGGTACAGGTCAACAGCCAACAGACCATGAGCCAGCAGTGTGCCCTGGTGGCCAAGAAGGCCAATGGCATCCTGGTATCAAAAACTGCGTGACCAGCAGGACCAGGGAAGTTATTCTTCCCTTGTACTCGGCACTGGTGAGGCCACACCTCAAGTACTGTGTCCAGTTCTGGGCCCCTCAGCTCAAGAAGGACGTTGAGACACTTGAACTTGTCCAAAGGAGGGCAGCAAGGCTGGTGAGGGGCTTGGAACACAAGCCCTGTGAGGAATGACTGAGGGAGCTGGGGGTGTTTAGCCTGGAGAAAAGGAGACTCAGAGGTGACCTTTTCACTCTCTACAACTCCCTGAAAGGTGGCTGTGGTCAGGTGGGGGTTGGTCTCCTTTTCCAGCCAACAACTGACAGAACAAGAGGACACAGTCTTAAACTGCTCCAAGGGAAATATAGGCTGGACACTAGGAAAAAGTTTTACACAGAAAGAGTGGTGAATTACTGGAATTGTCTTCCCGGGGAGGTGGTGGGATCACCATCCCTGGATGTGTTTAAAAATAGATTGGATGTGGCACTTGGTGCCATGGTTTAGTTGAGGTGTTAGGGCATGGGTTAGACTCAATGATCTTAGAGGTCTCTTCCAACCTGGTGATTCTGTGAGGGAACCTAGTATGCACAGCATGAATGTATAAATATGCTTGATTTCAGTGCTAAATTTTGAGTTATCTTGGGTTATGTCTAAAGAGAGAAACCCTGAAGTCCTGATTCTCTTGTAGAAATGTGACTGAATTTTCTGTGTCTTTCCTCTGGCTGACATATTCAGGTTTTCCTTATGTGAAAAGGAGCTAATATGAGTTACTGGTCTTTTCCTTATGAGGCTTTGGGACATAAACCCAGAGCAGATGGAATTGTCACACCAGCTAGAAGTCTGGTACATATTCCCATTCTGCATTTGGTACAACCAGCACAGGTTATGTTCATTCAGCTACCACAGTGGAAAACTTAACATGAGGGCCAGAACTTCACCACTTAGCAGTGATTCAGCCTGATTATGCTCTAGTATTTTGTAGCTGCCTAAAGCACTGTCATCATTATCTACCTTGGTTTGCAAAGGGAAAAAAATAGTACCCACACTGCTATGACCTCTCTCTGAAGGTAAGGATAACTCAGGTTCTTGTTAATAGATCCTTTGAGGTGGATTAGAGTGAAATGACACGGAATGATTGTTGTTTATAAATATATATATACACACATATTTATTTATTTTTATATGGGTTTATTTCAGAACTATTTGGTTGCAATGGAAAGGATGTATGTAGACATTTTGGTTGTTATTATCTATAGTAATATCACTTAGGAAAATGCAAAAGGGAAAAGGAAGAAAGAGAAAGGAGGGATAAGGAAAGATCTCGCTGCCCCTGGACCCAGAGATGAGACTTGATTGTTGCAATTTTGATGTCTGTTGGTCAAAGTGATGGTCACAGTCATGATCCATTGGGGGTGGGGGAAAGCCCCTAAAACACAGAGTTCAATGGGTTAATGTATGTTCAGGTTTACATGGGAATGTCCAAACACCTTCCCTGCAGAGTGGAGTAACTGGAGTATTGACAGTTTAATTAATTCTAGAAATATATGCTAGAGAAACATGGCTTCTAAACTTTCTAGATTAAAAATGTGGCAATTTAACTCTGCTTTCATGGCAGTGTTTTTTCAAAATCTCACTAAACAAATGTTGTTTATGCCTACCAACAGGACATGATTTCACAGAGCCACTAAATTTCATGTCTCAATTATAAAACATATACATATAAAATAATTTTTTTTACCTTCATTAAGTTCTGAATTGCCAAAGCCATTTCATTCCCGTGGGAGTACAGAATTAAAACAATTTTCCTCTTCTTTTAACAAGACAATTTGTAAATTCTGTCCATATTGAAATTTGCAGTATTTTTCTTGATGGCTTCAAAAGGCTAGGGTTCTAGGATAGTAAATCTATTTCATTAACAAAATGGTTGTACTGTACATGTCAGCTATCAGTAAGCAACATAAGAAATGACTAGCTAAGGACCTGAAGACTGATGCAATGTGCAAGACACCTTCACCTGCCCCTCATTTTGGTTAGTTAGCTAGCCAGACAGCTCATCTTGTCCAGCATGGTGAGCACTGCTCAGAGTGCAGGTGTCATTTCGTGAACTGCAGGGGAAAGACGCTGCAGTAGAGGTAAGTGGTACAGGTCTAGCTCAGATACATCAAATTTCATTAATGCAGGTGCAGCACCAACAAAACAGGATTTGCTATATTCAGCAAAATATAGTGTTCAGACTTATTTTTCTATTCTTTAGCACTGAGCCCAAAGTTACAAGTTCTGGGTCAACTCTGTGACAAAGCACGGACTCATAGCTGCTGAGGAAGGTAACATTACTCTGCCTCAGTTTAGCACATTAGAAACAGGTAGATACTCCTTGTGCTCCTCCATCCTCCAGGCTACAGCAGCAGCACAGCCCTGGTTTTGCTGACCATCCTAGCTCCTGTTCAGAGTTTGGGCAGTCTCTGCTATGCTCTACAGAGCACAGGTTATTTACTTAAGCTATGTGTAGAATGAAATCATCTTGAGTTTGGTGTTCTTCCTAAAGCAGAACCCCTCACAGAATATAGAGTGTAACTCAAAGGCATGTTTAGCACTACCTTCCCAGTGATTACAGGACTCTGTGCCCATAGGATTTGATTGCCTCCGGTCCACAGGGCTTATGAGTTTTGAGTCTGAGCCTTGTTGTAGTGCTTAGCAGTACTTAACCTGGATTCACTCCGGAAAATGCCACTTCATTTGCATTAATCAATTTTGGCAGCGCGAACCTGTACCAACATTTTCTCTCTTCCTTCTATTTCCCTTTACCTCAAGGTTTCCCTCTTTTCCTTTCCTACCTCGCTTCCCTCACCCCCATGCCACTCCTTTACCTCCCTACTTTTTGATTATATTATCCCTAATCAGTCTTGGAAGCAAAGGAAAGCATGTTCTATCCTTGCTCTGAACAGTTGTGCACTATCATAAAAGAACTACAGTTGGTTTTTCATAAAAGAGCACTGAAGGTAGCCTCTGGACCCTGGAGAGAACTGTTTACAGCATTTCCAAACTTCCAAGGATTTTTCTGAATGCATTTTATAAGGTTGTAACATCACACCATTGATTTTTCAACAGATTCCAACATGATCTCCCCAGGAAGTTAGTATTGGAAAAAAAAAAAAGGAGAGGGAAGCAACATTACATGGCTTAAACTGGTTAGTTTGAGGTTGATAATTCTTGGCAATAATGCATCAGATCTTAAAGATAGCATTACATGGTCCATGCATTCCATGATGTTGTATGATATCTACAAACAGATTAATTCCCACTAGCTGTGCATCTGTAATTGAGATGGTCTGGGGGTGGGAGATGGAAGTAAACAACTCAAAAGAATTGTAGTTTCACTGCTTAGAATCATGTATAGTGCTGTTTCTCTTCACAAAGCCAATCTCAGTATCAAATATTTTCAATTTTCTGTCTCAGCACAAGGGTTTCTGATTCCAGACCTTAATGGAACCCAGAAAACCTTGATATTAGGACCAATTTTCTAAAAGCATCTCCTGTAATTGCACCACAGCACAGAACCTGCTCAAAAGTGCAAAGCAGGTCAGAAGTTCCCCATTACTGTGCAACCCTTTCCACCTGTAGGCCAGCAGATCAAATAACAAAAGGTCGCGGCAATTTGAACTTGTGTTGTTACCTCTTGTTCACAGGCTGGCACTTTGTTCAGCTGCACGCTGGTGGGCAGCAGTGGTGCCCTCTTTACCTAGTGGTGCTGTAAATCCAGTGTGTATTTACTATTCAAATGTGTAAGCAGTGATGGGCGTGCTGTTAAGAGCCGCTGCCACAAATTCATGTTTGCTAATTTCCTCCTAAGAAAACGGTCACCAGCCAGATCCCCAAACACCATTTAATATAAAATGAACACATAATCCTTAGTGTGATGTAAGGTTATTTTTCCAGAGGATTGGGAGTTTTTTTAATTCTTTGGTGATATTTCACATGTCACTCGTGAAGATAAAACTGCCTGCACTCTCTTTTTCCATTTTTCTTAGCCTACTTTACCCCACCCCGCCTCATCAATAAAAAAATCTTTCCCGTAAACAGTTTCAGTACTGTTTTATATTTCAGAAACCAATGCAATTTTGAAACTAATTATGACATTTTCTCTTTCAGGCTTGTCTCTTTTCCTTAAAAGCTGATCTTACAAATCACTTGGCCATTAGCCAAAAAAATTCTCAGTATTATGATTCTGTAGGTGTTTCACAAGCCTTTAAGTACATTTTTGAGGTTTGCTATTAAGCTAATCTTTGAGTAAGGTGCTGTGGAATATTAATGGAAGCATTTTGGAATTGTAAATAAATGTGTTTGGAGCAATCTAGATGAAGAGCAGAATGATAAAAATTGTTATAAAAATCTAATTAACATTTTAACTGTATAAAGCTTGCTGATACAAAAGAATAGTCTCAGACAATAGATAAAGTTAAATATTCCCTTGTGGGTTTCCAGCAGATGAAACACTGCTATCAATATTTAATGGAATGTGTCAGAATTTACTATCATTTGAAAGAATGCAAATAGAGGTTACCATAGAAATCACCTTGGCAGATTACTGCACAAAATGCAACACAAACTACCCCTGAAGGATCCTCAAAGGAGCTAGCTAGATCTGTGTCTGTTACCCTTTCATGTAGTTTCTTAAAACAAGGAGAAAAGCCCTGTGTGTGTGTGTGTAAATATACGTTATGAAAATCTATTAACCAGTAATGTTAAATAAGAGAAATAAGAAATGAATTCTCTTTTAATCACTTTCATATTGCAGATACCTGAACTCAGTTCATGCAGCAGAATAAATAATTGCAGTGAATAGGTTGGTAAAATATCTCCATATAGTTTAGAAACACTTCATTCTGTAAGTCACATACTAAAATTATCACATCAATTTTTTATTCCAAACTTTTCCAAACTTTTTCTCCCAAGAATTCTCTATTACCAGTTTTCAGTTTATGTTTACACTGTCGAAATACAAGTAGGTCCACAGAATATAATTTGGATAGTTCTCAGGATAAATTTTGTTGTTTTCATGTTTTTCCTCTTTAAGAATATGTATATTCTTAAATGTATATCTCCACACAAAGCTACTTATCAACCAAATTTGTCGGTTGAAGAAGCAGTTTTATGCCTAATTATCCTATCAATTCTACAATGTCTGTAATCTAGAATATAGAATCCTTCCCAAACTTTGACATTCTTTTTTTGAGACCTTTTCCTAGTAACTCTTGCCAAATATGCTAAACTGGAGCTAATGAGCATCTTTAGAATGCTACATTTCCTCTCAGCTTCTCAGAAACAGCAACATGTCAGAAGCAACTAAGTGCTCCTGAACTACTGAAGATCAAAAGTTGATCAAAACTTCCTCTTGGTGAGAAAAAATACATAAATATAATACTCTTTCAAAACTGAGTGAGAGAGCTTGAAGTCAATTTGCAATGATAAAAACCTGCTTCTTCTGTAAGTTATTCTGAAATACCTTAGAAAACATTAGTGTAAAATGCAGCTGGAATCTTACCTGCTATCACACCTCAGAACCTTTTCTTCTTCTACTCTTCTTCATATTTGAAGTAGGCAGTGTACGTTACTACTTAGTAAAAATAGGTACACAGATTCTGGTAATGCACAATAGTCGTATACTAAAAATATCTGAATTCTGATGTTTTCTCTTTCCCTTTTGGAGGTTATATGTGCATTCAGGTAATACAGTAAAGCACATTGCTTTACAGTTTGGGTTTGGTTTGGTTGTTTGGTTGGGTTTTTTTAAATTAATCAAGATCTAACAGAAAACCATATGTAAAATGACATAATTTCTCCTTGATAAAAATGTCTGTAGCAATATGTTGTCCAACTCTTCATGAATCCTCAGCCAAAGGAGAAAATTGTTCAAAACCTCACATTGATGCCTTGAAGGAGGTGCTCATTACCAGGCCACATCCTTGACTAAAGCAATGACCATCTTCCTACTGCAACTGGATCGTTGTATAGCAAGGTCTAGAAACACATGAGGCTGAGAAGAAAGGCAAGAAAAAGTCTGCTTCTAGGAGGAAGAAATCACTGAGAAGAGTCCCACTGTTTAAGCCTTTGGTGTTTCAAAAAGTTCTCCAAGGGACGGACTATAACCCCTTCAATTTCAAACAAGATAAACATGATGCAAGCATCTAGGCAGATGATTTTCCCCCAGAAATTTTCTGAAAATATTCATTATTTCTTTCTTCAAGACAGTGGATCTTAACAGAACCTAGTCAGGTTTTGTGCCTGAATATATTTCGGTGCTTTCTCCCCATATTTTGCTTCATTGCATGTCACACACTGCAACAGGAGCTAAATAACTACTTTTTCCTTTCCTCCTGGGGAATTCTACAACAGTACATGGCATGAATGACAGCAAATCCTGGATTGTCACACATCTAACCTAAATTACCTTATTGTTAGTTTTGTTCTCCATGGCTCTGCTTTGAGGGCAAAAGGGATGTCTTGTCTGACTAGACTGATGTATACTTGTCCCAGTTTGAGACAAATTCAGAGGAACGGCCAAAATGAATGTCCTCTGATATAAGGCAGGTTACAGCCATCCCTCCCCCACCAGGTCCAGGAAAAATTTTCCTCGGAGGAAAGTGAAAGGAAAAAAAAATGTTTATTTAACAGACACAATGCACAATGGGAAAAGAATAATGCTAGATAATAAAACCTCTCGCTGTGGAGAGAAACCTGGGAAGATTTTAGAGTCCTTTCTGTGGATGTGGTCTCTCTCTCTCTCCTCTTCAGAGCTGGGTTTTCAGTGTAGGCTCCTCCAGGCTGGAGATTTAAGGTTTCCTGGTGTGTTCTGGTATTGTTGAACAGTCCAGAAGAGAAGAAGAAGAAGCCAAAGTCCCAGGGAGAAAAAAAAGTTTAACTCTCCATCTCTCTCTGGAGAAACAGAGCCAAAAGATGACTGAAAAGCAGCAAAAAGGGTGCTTCCTCCGTGCTTGCTGCCACAGAAGCACACAGAGGAGATAGAGTGACCTTGGAGCACAAACTGCTGTGAAAAGTTCATCTGACTTTTTTTTTCTTTCTCTCACACCCAGTTTTAAAGGCTCAGAAAGGCACAGGATTTGTGTCTGGGCAGAGAGCAGCGATAGGGGATACAACATCATAAAGTCACCCCAAGACAATACTGCCCTTCACTAGTATTTTGCTGTATAAACTCCTATAAAATCCTAGTGACTGGTTGAGGAGCATCCTGTAACTACTACTGCAGACCACTGAGTTTCTGGGTAATTCTGCTGACCCAGTGTTACCTGAAAATACTGATGTTCTTTAACTCTCAGAAATAGAAGTCTTTCATAAAGTACCTGACCAACACTACAGTTCTGTGTTGCTCAATTAAAGGGAATAACTCAAATCTTTATGCAGTCGTGAAACAAGAATCCTTTCACATACTGCTCCTCTGGTCACACTTGGTACTCAACCTGGCCCAAAGAGCAGAATTGCCATGTAAAGCAAAACACCTTTCTTACAGTGTCATTACCCTAAGAAGGAAAAACTTGAAAATTCATAGGAAAGGTTATTCACAGGAAATCTGGCCATTTTTGTATGATTATGGATAAGTCAAAGACATTTTGGAGTCTACTTTTTTTTATGTGGGTGGTATCTTTGATCTCAGATTGCAACTCTTTTATGTCAATGCATAATGGACTGAATGCTTTGTACGCCTCCTGAGATGCCAAATGGATAAAAAGGCATAGATGGAAACTCATACCTGCGGTGAAATGGCATCTAGAACATATTGTCACACCAACCTCTCTATACATTATGAAAATAAAGCATTTTCTTAAGAATTCTGAAGTATTTTACCCATTATTTCCTTTGTCTTGCTTAGGAATCGCTACTCTCTTTTTGCTGGAAGGAAGGACTAAAGGCTCCTTCTAAGGCTGCCGCTGCAATCAGTGCTAATGCTGCTCTTTAAACAATTTGAAATAAGATCAGTCTGCTCCTGTGGAGTCAAAGATCTTGGAGTCACAACACTAACATCTCCCAGTACATATCACTCTGTTTTCTTAGAGAAACTTTTAGACTTACAGAAAAAAACCTCGGGTGGTTTTGGATAATTATACTTTCAGATATAGTTACTTTTAAAGAAATACATCTTTGCTATAGCATGCTATGCACAGGTTATATAAGTAGGATGCCAAACAATTTATATTGTGGTTTAAGAAAGGAAATATTTGCTTTTATTTTTTTCATCAAAATGAAAACTACCAGTAAGCCTAGATTTTGTCCCACGTGTCTGTTGCCAGCTGAAGCAAAGCTGCGAACTCATCTAAACAGAAACAATCTGAAAGACACCTGGGGAGGTGGTAATGTGTTAATTCAATCCTACTGCTGTAAACCCCACCAGCATATGGAACTGATGCAGACTAAGGGCTAAATCCAAAGCATGAGGGATTTAGAGTGTTCTTCAGCTCTCTTCTCAGGAATATGTCTGTGTTCCAGCATAGAGACTTACCATCTACAGGCCAAAGAAAGCCTTTGCTAGACAAATATATATATATATATATCAAATGCTTGGCAAATGCAGTCACAGGAACTGGTCATTATGCAATAATTTTATATTAACATTGCATCAAAACAAGGTTGACAGATGTGACACAGATTCCACAGATGGCCACTCCTGGAGCAAAACCTAGACACCAGCAAGGGTTCTTGGAAGCAGACAGACACCTAGATCTAGGTAAATGAGTCAACTGGCTGCGACAGGTGGTGAGGCACCAAACTCAAATAAGTAAACCCACATTCTAATTACCGAAGTTCAGGTGTCTCACTTTGTAGCTGGGACTGACCCTCATGTCTATGTAACTTCAAACAGAAGCTTCCATCCAACAGCAGGGAACAGATGTCAGGTGCTGGACATCCTGCCAGTTCTTAAGGAACCAGACCCCAGAGCAGAGCTGGTCCTTTCCTAACATTACTGCATGCTGGAACACTACATACCAGTAAAGTGGATAAGGTTTCTGTCACACTTGCTCTACCACTGTGTTTTCAAATTTGTACAGTAATTTGGTTTGGAAAGAACCACTAGCTCCAGCTATAGGGCCTAAATTATTGTTAGAGCAGGTACCTCAGGTCAAGTTCTAAACACTTCCAAAATGCAGATAACCAAAATCCCTCTGGGGAAACCCTTCCAGTGCTTGAGCACAAAAGAATGATATTTTTATTTCTTCCATATATCTAGTAGGAATTTCCCTTCCTGAAGCTTGTGACAAATGCCTCTTTTGCTGTAGGAAAGAGTTCTGGTTCTGTGCTCTGTTTCCTTTAGGTAGTTGAAGACAATAACTAGATCCTCCCTTGGCCTTTTCTTCTCCCTTCTAAAAAAACTCAGTTGTCTCAATCTCCCCTTAGACAACAGGACTTTTCATATGATAAGAAACCTCATTAAATTTCCTCCCTTCCTGAGAATCTCACATGAAAATGAGTGTGCAGTGACACATAAAGGAAGTCAAAGAGCGGAATGTATGACATTCTTTCCTCATGAAACAATGATCAGGATTTTCTGAGAGTCTTCCTTTTTCATGTTGAAGAGATTAAACTGTGCATTTCCATTTTATCAGTAAAATTAAAGCCTTTTAAACTTCATAAAGCTTTGTATTTTAATAGTAAAACTTATCATAGTAAAGCCATTTTTAAATGTATGTGTAGAAAAACAGCTCTGTTATTTGTATGCAGTCCAACTTAATAACAGAACTTCCTAAACCTGCTGAAATATTTATTTTCAGGCTCATTTACCCTTGGACTGATAGAAGAGCTTCACAGAATTCTCTGCCTAAAACAGCTTTGGAATATAAATGTAGACTCAAGGGACTGAAGAAAGAAGAGCAAAAACAGGACTGAGCTGAACCTTCTGTGAGTAGGAGCAGACATCTGAATTAATCTCCCACTGCTAAGCAAGAACACAAACTAAACTAATCAAGAAAGGATAAAAAGGTTGGGTTTGAAGTTGAACCTTAAATTCAGATTTAATCCAAACACTCTAAAGCCAAAGCAAAACTGATTGCTATAGGAAGCATAGTGTTCTATGTGCGCAGTTATGCATTGCAGCTGGAAACAGTTGAAATTTCCCCCAAAACAGCATAAGAGAGAAGGGAAAAGGAGAAAAATCTATTTAGGTATAAGAAGCAGCAAACAAAGATATGCTAAGTCACCTAATAACAAGTATTTCATGCCTGACCAGTGTAATGAAGCAGGGTATTATATTTTTATATGTCTGGTCTTGTCCGGGGTTTAATCTTAAAGCCCTTTCAAAGAACATTACACTTCTGTAATTCTGGAGAAAATTGTAATGATTTTGGTCATGATCAGAACTGCATGCGATTCTGTCTTGAGACCTGAGCATCTTCTGCTTCATCAGTCACACAGACTGACACAGAATACACCCAAGTAAAAGAAAGTCTGAATTCTAGACTCTGTGTCAGGTTGCATCCATGTCCAGTTAAGGATGTCTACAGATAAAAAGCTGCCCAATTGTCATAACTTTTGCAGTGCAGCTGATTTCTGTATCACTGAATGGCACACTACCTTTGCTAGAGGAACAAGTATTTGATTTCATCCCTACAGACACAGCTACTGGCTATCTCAGTTGTTAAAAAGATGTATTAGTAACTGTTTACACAAGAACGAACTCATGTTGGACACAAATAATGTAAGTCAATGTACAAATCTTTGGTTTGATCTCCCATTGACTATGTCTACCATTTTAGGCTCCCATATGCCTGTTTTTCATAATCTTTAATAAACTCTTTCTTTCTTGACAAAACTGAGGTAATATTGCATTAAGAAGAACATTGTTTACATACAAAGAGCTGCTCCTTCGTTACATCACTGCTGAGCAGTGCTCCACAGCATCAGTGCTGTATCTCCAACATTCCCCCCTCACCAACAGACTGAGGGTGGGCAAAATCTTGGGAGGAGGACAGCCAGGACAGCTGATCCAAATGTGACCAAAGGTCTAACATCACTTGCTGATGGGAAGTAAAGAATAAAATCTCTCAGTGTTTTCTTCTTTCTTTGTGCACATGTAACCTTTTGCTTTTACTTTACTAAACTGCCTTATCTCAACCTACAAGGATTTTATTTCCATCTTATTTTCTTCTCCCATCTTGTTGAGAAGAGGAGTGATAGAGGGCCTTGGTGGGAACCTGTCATCCAGTCAAGGGTAACCCATTGCACCATAGTTACAGACACCTGAATCTTTCCAGTCCTCAAATGCAAATGCATAGTAGCATCTTTTGCTCCCTTGGAGCAAAAAAGAGGTCTCAGAGAGATTTTTCTCATGTGTGCTTTCCTCTGGGGTCTCTGATTGATAGGTTTAGTTTGTTGCACTTTATAGGAAAGTTTCAGAGTTAACCTGTCTGAAACATTATTGCTAGAACAGTAGGGAATCTACTTTCCCAAAATTACTGTGATGAAAAATGATCTTGATTCTTTCTGTTTTCCCAGGCACTCATCATGAATGGAAACAAAATTTCGTTTTCTAATGCTAGAAGAAAATTATATTGAAGATTGCCCTTATGACACTAAACCAGAAGAGGAGTATGAATCAAAAGAAAATTACTCCTTTTTTGAGCATGGCCCATGCTCAGTGCAAGTCCTTGTACCAGGTGGGAAGTACAAAAGCTGGGTTTGCTAGATGATGTTTGAAGTCTTGGCTTTGTCTCTATCTGGCATAAGCTGCTATTGCAGGTGCAAGGAGAGCAGAAACAACAAAAAAAAACCCACAAAAAAACCCTAATATCTTCCAGCCCCAGTATAAAAACTAACCTAGGAGTAGATAATTTAACCAGTTTTGAAAAACAGTTCAATTAAACTGAACATTGTTTCCCCTCAATGTTTAAGATCTTGTTTTCTCACTTTTGCAAGAAGTAAATGTACAAAGTTACTGGCTGAAACAGCTGGGATCCATCACCTGGTCCACATGAGAGGCTACTGCAGAAAGGTCACTCTGTACAGCTGGAAGCAGCAGCACTGGAAGGAAACCTGTGATGGTTAGTTCAGAGAATTGACTGGAGCTACCAGACAATTAGATAGACAGCAGCTTTCAGTTATTTTACTGCCAACAGTTGAGAGTGGAGTATTATTCTCGATGTTTTATTGAAGAGATCTGTATCACTCAATAGAACAGATCTTAATTTCATTGAGAATTAGTACAATAACTTTGTCTGTTATTTGAAGAATAACCTCTAAAATACAAGAAAATGAAATCAGATCCACTCTAGGGAATTATTTGCAATTAAAAAAACATTAATGCAAAAGAAAAAGTCTAAGAACATTTACAATATTTCCTAGTAAGTAAAGGCCGCTGTGACTCTAGAAAACAGGTCTCAAGCTTCTACATATATAAATCATTATAAACAGAATTGTAGATGTGAATATGGGTCTGGTCTGCCAATTAAATATTCAGAAAGTTCTTCATTGTTTTTTTTCCTGTGCAAGAGAATATACCTTTGAACTCTAAGTTCAATAAAATACTGAATTATTTTCAGAACATGCTATGTATGTCTGAATCAGTTATGATTAGCCAGATTTTAAATAAAATTTTAAAAGCCCCATAACTCCTTTTCCGTGACTGTAAAACTAAGTTAATACTTCCAGAAACCAACAAAAGAAAGTCAGCTGAAGTTAGTGGGTGTCTTTCTGGGTGATTACAATGGGCTTTGTATCCTGCCCCTTGTTCAAATATTCATATGCAGAAAATTAGGACTGGAGACTGACATATGTTTTCTGTGAAGGTTCATTGCTGGCAAATTAGCTGCATGACTGTTCATAGAAACTGAAGTCATCTAAGAGTCACAAATATATTTATTCAAAAGTTCAAATGCATATCAAAACTATTTGACCTTCTAATCAGCTGCTGAAGGATAGAAAAGCTTAGTTCTACAGAAGAAAGTAACTTTCTCAGCAGAGATGATACTGTATGTTTGCACCGATATTTCCTTACATTGAGGTTAGATTAGAGCTCTTTTCAACCAAAGCTTTTTTATGATTTTTAATTAAATTTAGAATTCTTACCTCTGATACATATATGTAGATTTTTTGATTTACACAGGCATGATTGTAGGCCTGGAAGCTGCCTTTCAAATTATAATATTGAAGCACCTAAAATTTGCATCAGTAAGATATGAACAAGATAACACTCAGGTAAGTAAGGCTACATGCAATTATTTTAAAAGAAGTCTTAATTATAATTCAACAGATATTGGAACATTACAGTTCTCAAATCAGTGATTATTAAGGACAAGCATAGGTCAAGTATTTCTATAAGCTACTTACAGACTGCTTACAGATACATCACACAATAAACAGTGAGTACTTCTTTCCATCAATACTGTAAGTATGTCCCCTAAAGTAATTATAAAGAGCATGTGGAGAGATTTCTGTCCAACTAGATCTACTAGGAATACATGTATTTATTTAAGTTTGTAGTGTTTCTGTAGGCTTGTACAGTATTAAAACTAGGTCTCATTCTTTATCTCAGTTGTGGAATTGCTCCAGTGACAGATATCCAATACTTTGGTGTCCTAAAAGGAGAAATTCTTGCAATCTTGGTCAAAAGAATGGGCACAGTGTCTTAGGGTGCATCTTTCCAGATACATTCCCTCTCAGAACTTCCAGCCAGTCATTGAATCTCAAAGGAAGGGTGCCATTACAAGCATGCCTTCCCAAGTGGAGAATCTATTCATAAGTGACTGCATTGTTTTTCTTAATGGGACAGGAAAATATGTCTGGCCCTCAGAGAGCTGTTAAATCAAATACATTTATTCTAATAAGTCTTTATAGAGAAAACAGCTAGCAGAAATGGCTCTTGCATGAAGATATTGTTTTTGAGCATAAATCAATGACTTTTTGAACAACACTTGGAACCATCTTGGTGGCCTGATATACTCAGTTTAGAAGGAAGATCCTAGCTGCTAATTAGTTGTTTAAGTGATGTCAATTTCTGTGTAACAGAGACAGCTACTGAGCAAGGCTGGTTAACAAAATAAGGCAGCAAAGTTCAGGATAGGTCTTGATGATGTTTGATGTGGTAACATGCTGCCACAAATTACAGACAAAATAATAATTACAGATATATTTGGGTTTTGAAAAATTAGAACCATGTAAGATTTTTTGAAATAAAATGTAGTTTGCACTGCTTTAGTATCAAATATTTACTAGATCAAACTGGGACTGAAAAGTCAATAACTCATCAGAGAAAAAGCAAGAATAAAAATCTTCTGGGACTTCAGATAGGACAACCAAGGCACTGTAACTTATACAAATTATTGATTACAATTTGCAGATTAGAAACCTTTCTATTGTGAAGAGCCACTAAAGAATTTGCAGCAAGGATGTTACAAGCTGTCTTACTAACACACTTTTCCTCTTTGAATACTTCACTACTATAGCATTTTTAGGAGACATATAAAGCGATTTTTGATTAGCCTTCACAAAATCTTTTTTTCACGAAGGATGTATCATATCACCCTATAAACTTCAATTACTAGACCGTACCTTCCACAGTGAGTACAGTTTCAGCACTATGATATCCCTAACAAGAAGGCACAAAATGCCCCTTATTATTTTCCAGTCTGTTAAAGCTTATTTGTGAAGCCAAATGAGTATCACATGCAAACTGCCTCAGCTAAAACAGAAAGAGCCAACATACAGTACATACTCCCAATATAAATGAAACCAATTGGGAATTACTTCAGCATTCAGATTCATGGCTCTAAAGTCTCCTAGATTTTGTGCAGCCAGAATAGTCAAGGATTAAGCAATGTGTTACCAACGGAATAGCCATCATGTCCCAGAAGAACCACTGAGAATCAGTGCAATCATCTTGTGGAGGAACTGGATAGATAAATGGAAAGATTTGCAGCATAAGCTCTACACAGAAAAAATTAAATTAAAACTAAAACCACAAATGGAAAATATTCCGATGTAACTAAAATGCACATTAAAGATCTGAACATATAACTCTCTGCAGTATTTGCTACAATGTTCTGCTTTGTCCCAGAGCACTAAAAAATTTTTGAATTAATTAATTGAAATGTAATATTAAGTCAAAGGCTAGACTATCAATATTTCAAAGATAATTAACCCATTTAGAATAAGAATAAAGACAAGTTTTCTCTGGTTTTAAATACACTTTAGTTCATATGTTTTCCTGCTTCCAAAGAAAAGTTTTGTAGCATTTTTTGCACAGGACTATCAAAACACACAAGTACAGCTACAATTTACTCATTTTTTGTTCCACTGATATTTCACTAGTATCTTTAAAGTGAAGAAGGTGATTTTGACTACCTATCCTTTTTGAAGGTGTTGATAATTTTTCTACACAGAATGAAATTAAATAAAATAAAAGCAAGGTAAATCATTGGAGGTCACATTTTTCCTTGCTATGTTGTCTTGGTTTGAAAGACAGGGGTATGCTAAGGAAGGCAGGAGCCTCCCTTGGAATGGCAAATGCAACCCCCCTTCCCTCCGAGTTATTATAATTTTGAAATCAAGGGGCTTTTAGGCAAAGATATGGGAAATAGGAATAACAGTTCTTTACTATGATAGATCTATATGTGTATAAGCAGTCAAACAAACAACAGCAGTAACAGCAAACACAAACCCAGTGCCAGCCTTCTCGGCTGTCGGGCCCTTTCCCCTCGGGTGCAGTTCCGCTCGCAGCCGGCAGGGGCGCTGGCGGCTCCCGGTGAGCAGGGCAGGTGCGATGGTTCCCCCGCGGCTGCAGGGGGCGCTCCGGAGCGAGCTCGGGGAGCACGCGGCACCAGTGCCCTGGGATCCCGGGAAGGGATGGGACAAAAAAAACTTCACCCCCTGGGCAGGAGGTGTATCCAAACTGCAGACCTGCGGTGGGAACCCCCCGGAGGTCTGGGCAGGCAGGGCGAGCATGGCTACAACGTAGCAAAGGCTCAAAGCAACAGTCGAGGGGCAGGGTGGCCACAGCCCCACTCCCAGTGGGGGAGGGAAAGGTGGGCTTGGGATCCCGGGGTTTCTCTGGCAGAAGGAAAAAAAGCAGCTGAAGAAAGCAGCCTCCCTCTCCGTCCAAACCCGGGACCGACTGTCCACACACCGAGGTGAAACAAAAGAGTAGCCAGATGCACCCCACTCCAATGGCTAGCTCTTTTGTTTTTCTGCAGTACCCAGCAATTTGTCCCCCTAGCAACACATATGAGGAAAATTCCTTTAACAGGAAAAAAACTAGGAGAACTCCTAAAACACCAACATATGTGTATTGGGTTTACCTGGCAAGGTTTCAGTAGCAGAAAGACTGCAGTGATGTATTCTTTTGAGAAGACACCAGGATCTGGTTCCATGTTGGGCAGAGCCAGTTTTAGTCAGCTCCAAAATTGAAATGATGCAGACCAAAGCCGAGTCCATCATTGGTGTGGGTGGCACCTCTGGGAAAGTATTTCAGACAGTGTGAAAAAATGCTGTGCAGCAGCTGTAAGAGAAGAGCAGTCCATGCTAGAACAAGGACAAGTTTGTGAGGGATTGTCTTCTGTGCGAGGAACTCATGCTGGAGCAGGGGAAGAGTGTGAGAAGGAGCAGCAGAGACAAAGAGTTATGGATTGATCATAATCCCAATTCCCCCTCCCCTTGCGATGCTCAGGGGGAGAAGGTACAAGAGGTGGGAGTGAAGCTGAGCCCTGGAAGATGGGGAGTGTGGTAAGGGGGTTTTAATTTAATTTATCACTGTCCTTCTCTGTTATTTATTGGCAATAAATTGAATTAATTTCTCAAGTGAAATCTGGCTTGCCCACAACAGTAACTGCTGAGTGATTTCCCTGTCCTTAGCCCACGAGCTTCATTCATTGCATTTTCTACCTCTGTCCTACTGAGTAGGGAGAGTAATAGAGCAACTTGAGGGGCACCTGGTTCCTTGTCAGTGTTAACCCACCATGCCATGATACAATCATAAAGATTTTTTTTTACTCCTTTGACAATAGATTTGCCTATACATCGTGCTTTCCTTCAGAAAGATATGTAATTGTTACATCAGTACCACTTTCAAGCTATGCTAAATCATAGCAGCAGAAACTGGTTCAGTTACTAAGAAGCTGAGAACCCCAGCTGCTATTTTGGGCTCTACTACTGAGTCCTCATAGGAGTCATTATTCCTCTCTATACTCAATTTTTATCTCCAAAAATAAGCTAATGGCACTCACTTTCTAATAGTGCTCTGATGAGAAATCATGTAAAGGTGACAAATATTTATTAAGTATATGGCACCAATATTGAAGAAACTAGTGAGGTAAAGCAACTGTACATTTTTTTAAATAATGTCACATTGGGAAGGACATTGAGATAATGGCAATTGAATAGGCACAAACAATTGCTAGACCAAAGCTGGAAGTCTTTAAATCTTCTTAAACTGTAGTTCTGAGAGTGGACCATGACACCAGTAATCATCAAATTTGGAGTGGTAAAGGGTACCACTTAATGAAGTCTGTCATTGTATTCTGTCATTTATTATTTTGAAGAACCATCTAAACTGCAGTGCAGGCAACTTTATTTCTGATCTCTTCTCTAAGGTTTTGTTTTTCAGCTGTCACTTACACCTGTGTGAAGTGACATGACTCTCACATGGTAAAAGGCAGCCCAAAGGTACATTCACCTGGGTAATAGCCACAATCACATATATTGGTACAGTGTAGGTCTCCAGTGCCATCTCATTTCTCTCAAAATCAAAATTAGGGCAAGAAAAAAGAAGTCTCAACTGCTCATTATAATTAACTTTTTATACTTACTATCAAAGTACCTCAGGAATAAAAAGTAGCTAAGTTTTAGCCTGGACTGGTATCTCCCCATTTACAAGCTGGTAATTTGGGGAATTTAAGCTTCTTCTAGACCTAGTGCCTGAAGGACTGGATACCATAACCTCTCACTTTGCTTCCCAGAAACACTCATACTCTTTAAAAAGCACTCAGACTGTTTGGCTGATTAAGAATAACAGCAAGTAAAAGAACAAAAAACTCTGCAGCCCACAAATTTTTAATTCATCTCATGGGCCCAGTTGTAGCTGTTTCTCAAAGCATTAAGGGCTTTACCATCTACTGGTGGCTCGAGGGGCAGGACAACCACCTCAGCCAGGTCTGCTGTGCCCAGAATGAGCAAGAGCTGAGATGCGCTGGTGTGCTGAGCACGCTTGGCTGCTCCAGGCCCTCATGGGGAGCTGGTTTAACCTATTCATGGGTGAAGGTTTGCACATGATTACTGGGCCTGGCAGACACACTTGGGTTTGGGGATGAACTCAACTCTTCATAAATAGAAGAGTGTATACTTATTTGGTGACAACCTGGTTTGCACAATAATGTCACTTTTTGGTGTATGCAGTCATGTTTTACTCAGGGAGTAAAACAAAGCTGGCAATGTATTGGAGTCTGGATCTAGGATGCTCAGGTTTTTTCCCGTTCTATGTTACAAGAGTGTGTTGGGATTTTCTTAGCTGGAAGATATTTGGTTTTTTCTTAGGGATGATCTCCACCAAAAAAAGAGAATGTTACCTTTGAACAATTACTCCATTATCTGTTGCATAGTTGCAATTATCTGTCTTGATACATAAGTGACAGAAAACTTAACAAAATTATCACTTAACAGGTAGGTAGGGTTGTCCAAAATATCACTGCCTAAATGTCAGGAAAAAAGCAGTTGTGCTGAGCACAAATACATCTTTAGAGGTTGCATATTTCATAAATCAAATTGTACAAGATTTTTCAGTATTTTAAAGAATCCTAAATAAGTAGGTTTTAATCAAATCATGCCACTTTCAGAAAACGGAGCTGCTTTTTCTCAACTGTGGGGAGGAAATTCAGGATAGGATTTGTCTTGGAATAATTTACATAGATATAATTACCTTCTGTGTGTATAAATTACTCAGTTACACAAAAATATCCAGATCTATCTTTGTTTAATATCAGTGTAGGCAAGATAAAAGGAATTCTGGAAAACATTTGCTCTTCAACATAGCCAAGCCTGGGTGGATCCCAGTTCAGCTGGAGTCTGTGCTCTGAGCAGAGAAGAGTTGTAAAGAAGTGGACTTGTTACCAAAGTCTGAAGAAAACCATGACTATGAAGACTGGACCTAAGCCTATCTCCACTCCCCCTTCAAGGTAGGAATCTGTGCAGGAATAAGTGGGCAGTGGAGGCAGAAAAGCAACCTGACAGCTGATGGTTAGAGACTGCATTTAGAACAGGAGAAACATGGACTCTGCCACAGCTCTCAAATTTTTGTCAGGAAATACCTTCAGTGTGCTTTACCGTGCCAGAGGAAAACTCAGTTAATGACAAACTTATGTTTTTAAAGAAAGCAACAAGATGTAAACAATTTATTAAAAAAATTTTAAAAATACTTAGAAACTGAGTGAAATGAACCCTTTTTCATAAGAAATAAAAACACAAAAAAATACCTCATAGAGTATTGTCTGCAAAATAATCTGTGCAATTAGATCAGAAAAATTAAGTACTAACTGCATATGGTAACACCAATATTTTTGCACTCAAGAAATTACTGGAGAAACAAATAAGTAAAGAAACAAGATAGATTAATTATATAATTGATCTAATGCAGCCTTCCAAGGAATAATTGATATGCTCTCATTACCATAACAACTAATTCACATGACAAAACTGATACATGACACCTTCTTAGAAGCCAGTTAAAAATCATTACTAATCACGTCATTCTGCATTATGGCAAATCGGATGAATAAAAGCCTATTTGTAAAGCATTTAGTATCGTCATTTTTTCATAGTTCCCTGAATGAAATCCTAATGGACATCACAGTTAAGAGTGAAACATATCTGAAAAGAAGAAAGAACTCCCAACATAATACAAGATTCATAACTGTGAAAAATACAGGGTCTACAGATACATCAGCATAATAGGTGATTTTTTTTTCTAAACTGGAAATGAATTCAGAACACTCATTAAAACAAGATGCCAACAGGACTGCCATGCCATGGACAGACATTAGACAGTTTTAAATGGAAATTTGAATAATTATAATTTCAGTGCTTTGCATTTTCATATTTTGAGGTGATTAAAAGCCCTAAATTAATTACATTACAATGACTTTAAGTGGGGCAAAATTATCATTCACTTCCCAGGAGGGAAGCTGCTTTCGCAACACATTTTCTTCCTTTTCACAATCATCCTGAGAAGTTCCTACAGCCATGGAAAGGGCAGTAGCTTTTAAGAATTCAAGAGAGGGAAAAATGCATTAGTTAGGTATCCTTAAGAGGGGGCAAAGAATGACATTTTAAAAGGTTAAATTGGGCAAATTAATTGGCAGCACCAGGTGGAGAAATCAGTCCAGTTTAACAAATAGCAAGTTTTTCATACAATTCCAATGCATTTTGTAACACTCTTCAATTGGCTCTGGTAGCTGTTCTCGGGCTTAGAAGCTCTCTTCCATCAGGTGAGGAAAAAGTACATTATTTATTCAAATGCAATGTGTCAAAATTATATCAGCTTCTTAATGTGTGGGAATATCTGAAGGAACAAGGATGAGAACAGCCAACTGTTTTTTGAACAAAAGTTATAAGAGCTTTCGGGTATTCAGAACAAAGTGTTGTAGGTTTTCATAAGATGACAGAAACAATTTTAAAATCTAATTTTGGCACAGCATGACTCAGTGATATGCCTCCTGGGTTTCACACCATCATCTGCACTAAGCCCGTTTTCTCTGCTTCTTATGTCATATTTTTTCAAGCAATTTCCCAGCCCTCTTTTTCCCTGGATGAAAGGCAACAAAGGGTAAAAGTCTTATCCTGATATCCCAGAATATACATATGTAATAGATTTAGTTTCTAAATAACCATATTTGAGCCTGAGACTCTGAACATGCAAGACACTTATTTTAAGGGAAAAGTTCTTACACTGACACTGCATGTTGTTTATGCAACCAGAATTCCAGTGACTTCAATTAAATTTAAGGGTAAGAATGCAAAGTCTGCTCCTAATGCTAAGAAGAAAGCATTTTTCCCTTTTTGAACAGTTTTGTATGACAGATACAGATAAAAAAACTTTACTGTGTACTCATATTCATTTTCAGTTTTGTGTTGTTCAGTTCAACAGTTCCCCAGAGAAAAAGAAAAAAAAAAGTCCCTACAAAATTCAACAGACAAAATAGCAATTAAATATGTCATCACTTGAATCATCCAGAAAAAAAGTGCAACTTTGGGGAAAACCTAGAGAGCTGCAGGAAATGTCTTTAGTAATCCAGCCTTTCCCTGGCAACAAATACTCACCAATCCCATGACCTGGTGTTTCTCATAATTAGAGCCTTCCTGTCATAAGGATGACACAGCACAAAGAATTGCTCTGCACTCACATGCTACTGTCACTGCTGACTTGCACATAAATGGCTGAAAGCCTTCTCTGATGGTTTGGGATAAGAAAAGTATATAATTCATTATAAGATCTGTGTGGGGATTGCAGCTGGGTGAGATGCCGATACCCACCCTCAGCAGACTTCACTGCATTGAGTCCAGGCCCCTACATTTGATTGGTAGCAAAACCCCACTACCACACTGCAGTTAAACAGGGTCAGTTGTAGTCCAGCAAGTTTGATTTATACAGTCAAAAATAATCAAATTTTTTTTTCCTATTCTCAAATTATCAAAGGCCTAGGGGATCAAAAGTCAGCTTCACTCTCTGAAGCTTTTATACAGCCAAATTTCAATTTTCTATTGTAGCAGAAAGGTTCAGCCAAGAGAGAAAAGGAAAAAAAATCCAGGGAAAAATGAGTATGAGCTTTTAGAAAGAGGGTCCACAGACATGCTTTTGTATACGGTGTTAAATAATTTTGATTTATGTTGCTACAGGGAGATAACACCCTGAAGTCTAATTATCCCCTCTCACTTTTCTGCACTCCAAAAGTCTGCAATAAAACATGTGTGACTTTCATTTATTTGGAAGGAGCAGAAGACCAGATGAGGCAAAGCTACATGGAGCTAGAAGTGCTGTTTTACTTGCCTTGCAGAACCTGGTAGAAAGGTATGTCTGCCAACAGCCCTGAGTACTAGCCTGCTGAGGCCTCAGGAGAGCAACCTGGAATCCAGTTGGCTTCTTTTCCATGATCCATTTCCAAATGGAAAAATGCCTTCCCAACCAGCTTTTGCATAGCTGAGTGAGCCATGGGGCACTAATCAGAAATTTTACTTCAGGAGGAGCTGGATGAGTTTAGTGCAGCTTCAGCAAGCAACTTTCTTTTTGAATGCTCTAGCAAAGTGAACCTCTGATTCATCATCAGTAAACTGAGGCTGAAACCAAAGCTAAGTTTTACCAAAAACATGCTGGAACACCAAATTTCACGGTTCCATGCATACCTGAGGGACACGATAGGGCATCTACAGACAAACGGATTTTGCAGTGAGACGAAGTTTGTAGCTACCCGAGCTCTTCCAGACACCTTCAGCATTTGTTCAAAGGGCTTTTGTCCATGACTCAGTCTTTACTGGTATGTCTTGACAGATTTATACTCCTAGATTAGACAGAAAACCCACTTTGTTTGTCTTTTAAGACAAGAATTAGCAAAACCAAGTGGTGCCAGAATTCAGAGTCATGCATGCCTTAAAGGGGCTTTTCTGGATTTCGGCTTTCACCTAAAAAATTTGGAGAGCGGTAGATTTAGTTAATGCTCCTAGCTAGCCAAAGATTTCCAGACCTCCTCAAACTAAAATAGCCTTTGTGACAATATCTCTACACTTTACTATATCATTATAGTGTAAGTAGAATGTAAATATACAGAAATACAGATTTCTCCCTTAAGCTACAAACACAGGACCCAAAGGCTGCATAACCAAACAATTTAGAGTAATCTTGACTATGTTCTCTTCTTAGCAGATAACTAATAGAATGCTGTGATAGAATTGTTATTTAACCTACCCTATTCCTTTTAAAGTGACATTGTCTTGGAATTAGCCTTAAGCTGTGAATATTTTCCAAAGGATGTAGTCAATGGAGAACAACAGTGTTAAAATGAGATAAACCAAAGGAGTGCCTGGGCAAAATCAAGGATTATAAATTAAATGGCCTTGTGCTCCATTTCCACCTCTCTGTCCTTGACCCCCAGTCCATGGGACCAGCTATGAAACAGCCAACTTTATGACATAAGAAAAAAGAAAGTATCACTATATTGCCAAATTTTGCTACTTTAAATTATAATTAAATCATATTTGTCAAAAATAAGCAAAAATTATTTGGTTTTATGATCCCACAGTTATTTTTACTCTAAGGAATTGGTTCACTCTGCCTCTCATGAGTGGCATGATACACTGACAATTCTCTGTCACGAGGAGATTAAAAGTAGAGATGCACCTTGGAAGCAGTTCACAAAAATCCTTTAAAAGTCTTTGAGACACACAGTAGCCATCCACACTCTGCAAGGGAGCCCGATGGTCAGAGGTGTAGGTTTGCACACCGTAGGTAAGAGATGAGGAACTCTGGAAGCTGTTGAACAGTGAATTTTCACAGCAGACCAGCACAAACATATTTAGCACAGGGCTTTCTGTCACCATGAAGTGTCAAAAGAAATTTGAGAATGTTCAGCAAACTGCTCTGTGGTTTGCTTGTGCTTCTTTCTTCCCCTTAGCTTCTCTTTACTGAATTATGATGTGCTGCATGGCATGAAAACGATCCTCATATTACACCGCAAAGCATTATCTAAAAGTACTTGAACAAAGTTTTGCTGACCTGAGTTTTTTACTCATGTAGCCTTATAGAAAAAGTCATTCAGAATAGCAACACAAAAGAAGTAGTGAATAAAATTTCCACTTAGGTAGCTAATCTCCTGTGGATCGGTGTGTCAGACTATATGGATAGAGGGTCATCGACCTATATCTTCAGCTGTGTTCCTCACAATGATAAACAGTACAGGAAAATCAAAACAACAAAGTATAATTAAACAAAATGCCTCATAACCAGCTGTTTCTGAAGAGTCAGTACTTAAACACCACTGAAAGTTCAGCATCAACTGAAAATTACAGCCCAGTAGTACATAACATATGGGTGTGATTTATTTTCTGGGTTAAGAGAAAAGCTTAAAAACACCTGTGATGACAGGTAGCAAATGTTGGCTTTACTATGATATCCACTAAGGTTCCCATCATTTTTTTCTCAGGGCTCAGTAATAGTTGCTTTGGATTTATTCCTAGCCATCACAGCTATGGTGGAAGTCAATAAAATATCCAAAATACATTAAATTTGGAACTGCTCTCATATTACTTTTTCTTATTATATAAAAGCAAATAAGTGCTGAGACACCAGTCTTGCAAACATACATCTGCATAAATCCCAACCACAAAAAAAAAGAAAAGAAATGTTGCATTCTTCTCCACAGGCGTAGCATAAACCTGTATCCTTTAAATATCAAACAGCAGGGTTTGGTTTTGCACTACTGATGTCAGTGGAGGTACTGACAGGAAAATAGAAGGGAGGTTATGAAGAACATATATAAAATGCAGGTGATTATACTCAATCAAAAGCACTCTCAGAATGCTGCTAATTAACAAGAATGAAAAACGCTGGTTAGGAAAGTCAAAAGAAATAAATGTAATTTTAAAAAATCCAATCTTGAGCTTTTAAAATAGTATTTGACAGTGTTTTCATCTTTTTTCTTAAAATATCACAGAGAGGTGTCTGTGATAAAGGCACACAGAGATAGTAGTCATGGTTTTGTTGATATTAATATGAAAGACCAGAGAAAATTAAAGACTTCAGTTTTTCTTGCCTAGATCTGTCTAGCTCTTGTTCCTTTTGGAAGTTTTGTTTCTATTTTAGTTTTTTTTGTTTTCTCCGTTTTGAAATTATTCACTGTGTTGCTCCTCACATGCTTAAAGAATGTCTAGATCATTCCCAAACTAGCATTTAATGAAAGCAGGTTATTCTGATTGAAGGATGGTAGCTGCTTCATGCTGTGTTTTGGGGTTTGCCTCTCTGATAGCTGTATTAAGGCATCTATTTTTACCCTTTCATGAGGCCTTCGACATTATCTGGTATGGGACTAAAAATCACACAGGCCTTCCCTTCTCCAGAGTAAGGAACAGCAAATGGGCAATATCAGAAAAGCTGGAGCAGATGTAGGAGGCATGATTTATTCTGCCTCAGTGCAAGACTACCACAAAAGAATGTATTTTTTATAATGTGTCACAAGTAGGTTTGTAACAACATAAACAAAATACACAGCAGCCGTGCCAGCAGTGATCATAAATACATGTTTAGCATAGCAGCTATAACTTCCACACCATCATACAGGAGCAAATTCTTGTCACACTCTTGTAGGTGAAAAAAAAATATGCTCTCTAAAATGTTTCACATGAAAATTCAATGCTCCCATTACCAGAGAGTGCAGTTCTCACAGGACAAATAAGACTGCAGTCTGAAAACTATTTTAATAAATCAAAACTAAATACGCTGCTGTCTATATTCTCTTTAAAGGCCTATTTTGACTCTGGCTCGGGGTTTTGTAGAGCAGATGTGGCAGTGAGCATATGCACACATTCTTTTTTCCTTTTCTTCCTCTTTTTAAATGTAATAAAGAGAAAACAAGTGGCACTTGCTCGCAGCAGTTCCTAGTCCCAGAGGATCCTCAAAGCACTTTCTAATCCCTTCTTTTGCTAATAAATGTGATATGAAGAACTACCAAGCATAAAGTCCATCCAATAAAACATGAAGTGGATATAATATGGGTTGGGATCTATTCCCTTTTCTGCCCCCTTTGGAGCCTTGAACACAGGCCTGCTGAAGAGAATGCAAGCCTCATTCTCCACAGGTTCTCCTTAGTATTCTTAATCAGTTATTATTTGCCATGCAAAGGCAAGTTTAAGGTGAGTTTAATATTTTCCCACCTGCATGTCTTTATTGCTCCTGTATTACTTTCACATCTCACTTCTACTGAATATATATCTTGCTTTTATAAAACTGTCTTAAGGAATTTTAGTTTCCTAACATGGTTACAATCACACAGGGAAATGTACTGCTTTTCTGTTTTCTTCTACTGTCAACACTTCAAAATATTAAGCATTTATTCAACCTTGTATTTCTGATTGTTCACTCCGTCTATTTAGTCCTTCTTTTTACTCTTGGTATCCAGGGAGTCAGGGCTACTGGCTTCTGAAGGCAGTTCAGATGGTTATCTGCAATTTCTCTTTGCAGCGCTCTTCGAGGTCAAATCCATTACAGCATGTGCTCAGACCGACTTTCCACACTTAACTCTGCCAGGCTTACTGTGACACACTCAGCAGTTCACCTCAGAACCTCTTACCCATAGATACAGTAGATGTTAAATTTGATACATAAAAAGAACCCGTTTCCTGTCTCCTCTTCACTTTAAAAAGTCTTGTGAACAGATTGATGTTTTTGAGGAAAAAAAATAAACATGATACCAGAGGCTAATTGGTACCACCACATCCAAAATGAAACACATCCACAAATAATACATTCGCATAACATACAGTACAGCCACAGTCAGGAAGTTTAATCACACTGGCCATCCCAAAGAGATTAGAGGTTAGCTTTTCTTTCTGTCATATCATACCAACTGAGAAGAAATGTACATCAGCAAAGAAAGCTCCTTAAATATTTGCAGCTGATTTGTAATGGAAATTACAGCACCAAGATAACATTATTTTCTTATGCCTCACAGATTCAGGTAAACGGGTATATATATGGCACTTTTTTTTATAGACAGGAATAGGTTTAAAATCCATCATAGGCATACTACTAATGAAACAGCCAGTCTCAAGTATCTGCAATTTACATTCCAGCTGTAGATTAATACATCAGCCTTTTGCAGCTGCAGGTAGGGGATTCTTCTTCTTCAATTTTCAGAGGATTTTTTTTCCTAACCTAATTAAGGTGGATATGATCACAGTTGTTAGGAAAAAAACACCAATAGGAAAGGAGTGAAGGAATTTCAATCTTTGAAGTGATGTTTGTATTCTGAATTTGGTTGGCATTTCAGATTACCCAACCTAAGAGTGACCAAGATGGCAAGATGGCTCTTACAAGCAGACTCAAAATGGCTCATCCTCAGTTAAAATATTCCAGCACTCATCTGTCCCCTCTCTCCAAAACAAAAAAAAGCCGAAGCTGGAAAGCAGGGCAAAGCAGAGAGGCTGATGAGACTAATACACTCCATATCAAGTGAGGTTATCTTGCCATGACTGTGACATTTATATTTTGGAAACAGGACTGGTGACGACTTCCAAGGACAGCCATAGGATCACTTATCCTGAAGACATACTGTCTCTCCCCACTGCTCATCACCCACAAGAGGTATAAATTGTGATATCCTCTGAGCATTCATCAGCTTCTTCTCCAAGTGCCTGGTGATACCTTTGGTCTTAAAACAGATGTTCACTATCATTGATCCAACAGACACTTTGCTAACAGTAAGGATGGATGGAAAAACTGGAGAGTTAGGGTTTAAAGATAAGCTCACTTCTATCTTTTTCATTCATTTCATATTGCAAGCTTGTCATTCAGAGCTGAGGTGCTCAAATGTGCCTTAGTTGGGCATGCTAAAAGTTTCCACACTAACTCTGCATCTACTTTGCCAAAAGCCAACAAAAACACCCCAGAATATTTCATGACCATAAAGGATAAAAAAATCAGCTCTAAATGTTAGAAAAGCAAAAAGTAAAATATGTGTCCATATCATCAAAGAACCAAAAAAGTTCTTCTCTCAGCTATTCAGAAAAGTGCCTTTGGTTTCCAGTAAAAGGAGCTTTGTATCTCAAAGGTACAGTACAGTAGCTTGATTATTATCATGTAATGTGGCATTTGCTAAGATAATGACTTTTTTTTGTGAACAGCTGAATCAATAAGCACACGAAATCCCTGCATTTTGTCAGTGACTGTGTTATTGCTGCCCTTTGGCTGAAGTAATTATATCTTTTTCCTTTTCAGAAAACTTACACAATATTTTCTTTCTCTTTATTATGTCTTCTGTACTGATATTTAATTTCTCAAGGTTTGGCAGTCTGCTTCTTATTGTTTGCACTCCTGTGATATGAAATTAGCTGCATTAGACTGGTTAATGTGCTTGGTTATCAATACTGTGTTGGGTAAAATTATCTGAATTAATTAGCCAAAAAAATACTTCACTGTCCCTTTGAAATTCAAATATTTTTATCCAAAAATATTTATTTCACAAGCATATCATACTCAAGTTTCTAAACAAATGTTAGGAACGAAGAAGATGTATTACCTGATTCCCAGCAGGTGAAGTATTAGTTAACCAAATGTGCAGTCCCTTCTACCTATTCAGATAGCAGAAGGTCTAAAGGAGGATATAGGCTAGTTGGAATTTCTATAGGATATACACCAGATGCCTCACACTAGTAAGTGGGAGCAGCACTACTAACTTACGCCCTCTCTTGCTTTCCCAGCTTCTGTTTTGGGCTTTCCTAGGCACTGAGTTTTTGCAAACTGCATCGAGGCCTCAATTCCAGACTCCAAAAATGAGTTTAAAAAAGAATTTTTTTCAGCTCATAAAAGAAAGTCCCAACTGAATAAACTGATGGTACACATACAATTGAAGTCAATTAGTTCACTTAAAGTTACGGATACTCTTAAAGAGTTTACTTATTCAGGGTCTTAACCTCTTAGGAAAACATTGATTCATAGCTTGAGGTAATGGTTATTTTGCTTTTTATTTCAGTGCATGCTTATTTATAAAGGTTTTCCTGTCTGAGCAGACCTTATGGCCCTCGCTGTGCTGAGTTTCTGCTCAGTAATCCCAACAGTCTATAAAGATTTCTAAATATGTAATTAAAAACTCTTACATCTAGCAATTGGACCTGTCAAGGGATTAAAATGGGAGGAACACATATCTTTTCGCTGAGAGCTTAATGGCCTGAAATACATCTGCAGTGTTTGAAAGAATCTGTCTGAAAGTCATTTATGGATCCCATTGTGAATGTGTGGAACTATTGTTTTCTTCCTGATCTTTTGCTTCCACACTCAGATAAGAACACTAAGGAAGGGGAGAAGAAAAGATTTCAGGTGGCGTTGAAGGAAAAGGAGTAGAAGGAACAGAACCTCTTTAAACGGAGCACCATGGACAAGGAGACAGCTCAGGTAAATGAGGTTTTTAGCTCTGCTGTTGAAACCACTGAGGAACAAGTCATTTGCCTCTGATGTGCTAACAGTTCATCAGTTCTGATTGATGGAGGATTTGACAAGGGGCTGTGATGCTTATAAAGATAGGAATATCTCCCTGGCTGTACTAATGTGAGAAGAGAAAAGGGCAGGAGCAGAAACAAGAAACATACTGCACTATATGGAGGGAGAGGACTTCTCAGGTGGGAATGGAAGTCAGAAACAGATTAAAAGAATCCAGCACTGAACACACAAGTGGGCTGGTTTGTTGTTTCAGACAGATGTGCATTCTTCTTGCACGAGGCACAGCGTGTTTACATCTCTCAACCTGATGCAGCCTGCATGTTTCTCCTGTTCCTAACTACCAGGTTTGCCACAAGAGACAAGTTGAAACTCAAAATCCTCAAAGGCAGGAGTCATGAGGGCTGAATCTGGACTGCCTTGGAGACCAAGGATGGTGGGCTGTAGGATGTGAACAAGGAATGGGGTTGGCAAGAGGAGGTGGGAAAGAAGTACAGGAAGGACAGTGGCTGTGGCCTCCTCATGTAGAGCAGAGCATCAGGACCAGCTGTGCTGGCACCTAAGCATAGGGACCTCAGGGTGCCCAGCAAGTAGGCAGCCAGCAGGATACCAGGGCTGCACTACACAGGCCCCTTGGCAATCACCTGACATTTTCTCATGAGACAAGAGGATTGACCTTTGCAATATCCATGCTGAGGAGAATGGAAATGAACCCTGAGGTACCTGTTGTTCTGGCTTCCATCTAATGAGAGTTGAGAAATATCTGTGTTGATGCTGTGACCATTGCCAGCACCCACACTGTGCAAATTCCACAGGTAAGCAAAGGACCTAAGTTTCTATTAGTCTCAAGCTGGCATTTTTTACAAGCATAAAAATTCTGTTTTAAAACAATGTTCATTCACCTGTTTTCAAAGGCTGCCAAATGGGCACATTGCAAAGAAGAGAGACACTGCATGACTTTCCAAATTAAATTCCTGCCATCTGGGAGCAGAGTAATGGCTTTCCGCTTAGCAGGCCAGGAGGTTCGTAAAACAGCCCAAGAGTATGACAGGGCATTTCTACCCTCAGAAGCAACAGAATTTTGCTGGTCAACTTTGAATGATCTTCTGCTGCATTGTAATGCACCTGTCCAAAAACTCAACTATTATTATGTTTTCTGAGCATACAGGTATTGACTTTTCTGATAACCTTTACCAAAAAAATCATGCATGAAAACTCACCAAACATATGCTAAACATTTTTCAAATAACCATTCTACTCCCCTTCTTATATCCTACACACTGACGTTTGTTGAATATTTAGCAAAAATCTTTATGGCTGCACAGCAGATTTTGATAAACACCCAAGTGTCATCATGAAACCCTAGTAAAAAAAGACCCAGTGTGGGGGTTGTCTGTAGGCTAAGGCACAAGATAACAGTGGCTTAACAACTTATTGTGAATCAATCTGAGACACCCATTTGTGTGCATGCCTTCCATAGGAGCACATAGGAGATGGTGAGGATGAGATTGGCACACAGATATTGAGAGCTGCTTGGTAGACATGCAGCAGCTTGTTACGCTGCCAAAGAACGATTTTGTGTCTGAGCCTGACTGCATAACCTGTGCTAAGTTAATGTGCAGAGGTTTTCTGCTGCCCATCTGATTATATAGATATAAGTGGAAGTTGTCAGGTATCAAACATCAGTCAGCAACTCTAAGAGTCCTTTTATCTAGTCTTCATATTACACCGTGAGTAGGGACTTCATCTGCAATGATGACTTTGCAATGTTAGACATACAGCAAAGCCCACGGTGGCAGATGACAGTCCTTGGCTTAAGGGATGACAATTTTAACAAAAGAGGCAGATGCAGCAGGTGGAATTTCCTCACCTAACTTCAACAATTTAAAAAACAGCTTTGAGCCTGAGCTAGTTACTTAGGCCCCCTTCAAAGAGAAATAGTCTTGTACATGGAGGGGGCATTTTTCTCCGCTGTCTTAGACACTGCTTTTACCTGAGATGAATGTCTCTTCCCCCAGCTTCTGCAAATATAGGAAGAGCTGAGAGAATTATCTTGACACCCAGCCCTTGCAGGACTAAGAGTTAGGTAAGATATCTCTACCAAGAAAAACATGAAATGCAGACATTGCACCCGTGCAGCCGACAGAGAGCAGAGGCACAGGGATAACACCATCAGCTGCCAGGGAGACGTGCACTTGTCCCAGACCTGAGCCCAGATCCTTTCAGCACCAAAGCTACAGGTTCTTCTAGTCCTTAGGGCGTGGGAAAAGGCAGCTCCACAGAGCTGCAGGAGCCAGGGCTCCCTCTCACTGTGAACTTTCATCTGCCACTCAGTCCCAAAGTGGAGTCACAAGAGTCCCTGCTGTGCCTGCAGTTCTCTGTGAAGGATTTCCCATTTCACACACCAAATGCATGGTTGGCTCCCCACGAAGCAGAATAATTCATTATGTTTAGTAAACCAGGAGCTTGGATGCATAATGCTAACCACTATTAACCATGGATCAGTTGCTAAAAAACAAGACAGCTGATTTCAAGAAAAGGGAAGAATAATGAGTAACTGCAACATTACCTACAATTAATTACTGTGGTTGTTGGTTACAAACAATTACAAGCCATTTTTTGGTTTTAATGTCACTGTCGATGCCCACTGTTGATGCTAGCTGTGCTGGGAACTCCCCGAGCAGTGTGCTGCCTTGTTCACTGCTTTGTGGACTCGCATTCAGGGAGCCATTTGGCCTGCAAACTTGCTAGATTGTCTGTAAACACAGTGAAAGGAGACAGGTATTGCATGAAACCCAGAGAGTGCACCTGCATGCTAATGAGGTAAATGTCATGACAGAAACGCAAGACCAACACTTTATGCTGCCCTTTAGAAAGAAGATTTACTTCTCCAGCATTTCAAACAGAAAAATGTAGTGTAACTTCTTATGTCAATACTTAATTTATTTTGTAACAAATAACTAGCATATTACTTTCACTTCTCTTTTAATCCACTGTTGTGCTTTTCACAGGTTCTCCCTGCCCTAGAGGTTCTGTACTGGTTGGATTGGTTATAATATTTGCTGTCTGAGGTTTCTGTACACTTAAAGCTCTATAACAATGAAGATGTTTGGACCAAGAAACGGCTTTAATTCCCCTCCAAATACCCCCAATTTATATATTTTGTTCTTTTGGTTTTATTTTACCTCAGACTGAAGGGATTTCCCGTACCAGTAAAGAACAAACTGAAGACAGCATGAGCTATAATGTATATAGCTTTTTGTTTTTTTAATCTGCATTGCACCCGTGATAGAAATCAACAATGCCATTAAAATCAGGGCTAAGGCTGCAGTCAAATTTTGATACTCCCACTGTAGTTAGGAATTACAGCAGCACAGAGCACACAAGACACACATCAGTATAAATGGAGCTGTGGATTACAGCATATGACATTGCAGCTTATTTGCAAGCTGATTTCAGATTTCTGCAATGCAGATCCAAAGAATCAGAAGAGAAACTTTCTTTTACTCCTACAGTTTGAGTCTGATTCACTTTGGCAGTGATTGAGAGTTATCATAAGATGGCTGTTTGAGCATCCATGTAAAATGAGATGGATTTAGTTTATTTACATGGTGGTCCTATTCTTCATAACTGATGAGTGCCTGCAGCACGGAATAACTTCTCACAGATGATACAAACTGGTTCTGATGGATGAATTTCTAAGTTCTAATTTTCAGTTTTTATAATACTGTAAAAGAAAGGACTATTCTCCTCAAGCTCTATTCATGCATAACCTCAGAGGACTTCACTTATGTCTCACCAGCAAATGCCATGGAAGCATTACTGTGCCTATCAGATTAGCCTGTCCCAACAAGGCCATAAACAAAATGTAGAGGGCAGAGCAGTGAGAAGGAACTACCTAATCTCCCATCCAGCTTTATGTTTAAGCCACCAAGCCATTCTTCCAAAACAGCAATGAATGTAAATTCTGACCATTTTAGTTTAAATAATATATTACTTGTGCCCCATCTCTATGTGGCAACTGTCCCCTAGTGCAGGTTTGGGAAAGGCAGATCCAAGCCAGACCTGACAGAGGCAGCAGAATCAAGGTGCCTGAGCAGGTTTTTTTTGTCTGCCCTTCAGTTATCATGTCCTCTCCAGCTCACCATTTTCCCTCCAGGACCACACCAAGCCCTGGATCTCACACAGAAGCGCAGATTTGCTAGATAGCTGAAGGACCTTTATCCCAGCCCACTTCCTTATTTCACAGAGAACAAGATAAGGCACCCAGTAAGAACCCTTGCAGCCCTGCAGAGGCAGTGACCCCAAAGTGCAGCCCAAGCAGAGCTGGAGCAGAATGTCCACCAGGTCCAGGAAGGCACCATTTCCCAGAGGGTAAAATGGTGGGCAAAGGAAGTTCATGACCACTGGCCCCACACTGGTTGTTCCACGAGGGTAGAGCCTCCAGGACAGGTCACTGTGCCTTTGCTGTGTACACACAACTATGCTGCTTCCCCTTCCCTTCTGGCACAACAGGGGAAGGAATGGTGGGGGTTGTAAATATGAAACTATTTTTCCTAAGTCTTTTCACAGTACCTTCCCTACGACTAATCCATGGCACCCCCATCCTATGCTTCTGGGCTGTCTGAAGTACTTCTCTTCTGGAAGGAGAAAAGAAAGGGGAAAGTTCTCCAATATTTCTGAGGTGAAAAGATAACTTGTGGCAGCACATACTCTTTCTGCTACATACAGATTTCAGGGGAGATAGAATTTCCAGCAATCAGGGTCCCATTTTGCTCCCAATGCTGTGAGGGGGGAATTGTTGAAGGAAGCAAAATCTCATTCCTGCTCCTGAGAGGGAACTAACCTCCTCTCCAGGAGAGGTGCACAATTATTTACAGGCCCTTTACAATGCAAACTCTGGTAGGTAAATGCACACTGAAGGCTTTTAAGAGTGAACGTTATTGAACCACTGGGCTGACAACTCAAAGCAGCGACAGTCTGTTGTGTAAATACATGCACAGGGACTGTTCCAGGTCCTCTTTTACCACTCTCAGCATGCAAAGAGAGTGCTTCAACACCCAGTGTGAGATGATCATTTCCGATTCTTTCGTTTAGAGAATTCCCCAAAGGTGGCCCTGGGCCATCTAGTTTTTGGAACAATGTCAGCAATATGCACATTATGTCTGTAAAGAATGACATTGTTACTGAATCACAGAAACAAGAAAGCCATCTAATACACTCAGCCCAGAAGGAGACAAAACTATTTTTTTCCTGCTCCTGAGAGGGAACTAACCTCCTCTCCAGGAGAGGTGCACAATTATTTACAGGCCCTTTACAATGCAAACTCTGGTAGGTAAATGCACACTGAAGGCTTTTAAGAGTGAACGTTATTGAACCACTGGGCTGACAACTCAAAGCAGCGACAGTCTGTTGTGTAAATACATGCACAGGGACTGTTCCAGGTCCTCTTTTACCACTCTCAGCATGCAAAGAGAGTGCTTCAACACCCAGTGTGAGATGATCATTTCCGATTCTTTCGTTTAGAGAATTCCCCAAAGGTGGCCCTGGGCCATCTAGTTTTTGGAACAATGTCAGCAATATGCACATTATGTCTGTAAAGAATGACATTGTTACTGAATCACAGAAACAAGAAAGCCATCTAATACACTCAGCCCAGAAGGAGACAAAACTATTTTTACCAGCCAGAAATAAATCTCAAACACAGTAGCTTTATATATCTACTGAAAATACAGACATTGTCTCTGATATGTAATAGCTGTGCAGATGGAGAAATCTCCTTAGTGGTTTTTACTGCTTCTCTGGAAAATGGGACATGACTGTCCCTCGGCTGGGTTTGCTTGCAGGCAGCCCCTGCCTGCCTCCTCCCACTCCCCTTGCACACTGTGGTGGCTGGCAGCAGTCCCAGGAGGCACATGTCCTGCCGCTTCGCTGCACTACCAAAGCAAAGCCTGGTACAAAGGCCCTGCAAGCAGCTGAGAACCTCAATATTTCTCCTCTGTGCCTCTGTTTACCCCCCAAAACGAGACCTAAGCTAATTAGGCTTTGGGAATCGTGTAAACTGCACAGGATTGTGGCCCTAGACAGCTCCTGTACTCCTGCCTCCTTGGTGCCTAAAAGGGCAGCCTAATTAATTGTCTTTATTGAGTCTCTTCCTGGGTGCAGGGTGTTGATGCATTAGCTAATAAAAACAGAAGAGAAGCTAGCACTTACAGAAAATGACAATATAAGGAGTAGGCAGGGTGCTTTGTGTCATGTGTCACAGCTCATTACGGCGAGCAGTGGTTGATATCTTTATTAGCTCTTAACTAGGTGTATAGTCCTGTGTGTGAGCGCATGTGTGTCCATCTCCCTGGGCCCTGAGGAAAAGAAGGAAAGACCAGATGTGTAGAAGGTAACTTGAACACCTTAATGTACTACACGGTATTTCTGTATCCTATTGATTGGAAAACTATTGTAAAATAGATCCTAGAGAGTTTTAAAATGTTTTACTATACATGGACAACTGTGTGTAAACACCCTTAAAAAGAATGCTATCTTACCGAAATTCTTTTTAAAATGACATATTTGTGTCTGGCTTTAAAAAAGCTTTTGCAGATTCTGATGGTATAATGAGGTCAAGCTGCAATCGTTACAGGCAAGTACAGTATTAATGAACTAATTAAAACTAATTTCAACCATTTCCTGTACAGCATAACTGGTAGAATATGTCATCTCCAAATGCAAAAAGAGAATGATCAGGAAAGACATTATTTGTTTAAGACCCACCACAGAGCTAAAGGAAAGGGTACATGCTGCTTTTTTAAAATGTCAGAAATCCATTTCACAGTGTTAATGATCTCTCAATGCCCACTTCATATTTAATCAGTGAGCTACTAACATTTTCTGTAAAAAAATAACCTGTCTTTGATTCATATCATATCTGTATGTTGTTCAGTTGGGAGAATCAAGTATAAATGAGAAAATTTTTAATGCCTAAATAATGTGACTACTGAAAGCTAAGCATACACGGAACTGTTCAGTGGGGTCAAAGAAAAACTGAGTATTCACTCCAGGGAGTATCTGGCTGTGACATCTGCTCTGCTGCCATTTTATCCTGTATATGGCAAAAGCCTTCCACACACATATCTCCTCCCAATCTGAATTAGTTTACTAAGGACCTTGGTCCCAACCTTCACTGATTCCCATAAGAGCCAATTCTCTACTTTTCAAAGGTTTTTCTGTCTCTTTTATTAATCTGTTTGTTTCTGCAAGTGAATTACTGCAAACCTAAACTAAAACCACACCTGTTTCAGTAGACGCTGTGCAAGCCTCTTCTTACAGCTTTGCAGATTTATTTCCATATTGACCTAATTAACATTTCTTCTGTTTAAGTGCCCATACAGCAAGATGAAGTTAGCTAAATACCATGAATGATCCATGTTAGTTCAGCCAAGACCAGCAAACTTGTTTTACCACTAACCTCAAGCAGGCACAAATCTCATATTTTGAAATAGAAAGAATTAAGAAATTTATACTCTGCTTTTTTGAAGCATGTGAATTTGCTTAACAGAAAGCACTTCAAGAATTAGATAAGACAGTCTTACAAAACCAAAGGTTTCTGATAAAATAACATTCTTCTTCAGACTCTGTTCCCAGAAATGCAGTAGCTCTAAGTTTTAATACCAGTTCATGACGTGCTTTTTCCCCCCCCCTTCTTTTTTTTTTTTTTAATTTCTGGAACCTGTTTCTAAAGCTTAAGATTTAATCTGTAAATTATTTTTAAACAGAACTGTGGTGATGGATGCAATATTGGAGACTGCATGGGTTTTGGGAGTCTTCTTTTGTTAGATGTTGTCTTAGAGCAGCATCTAGTGGCACACTAGCTCTGCACCCTCCCTCAAAATAACTTGTGACACAAGAGGTGTTACTATGATAATTACCTATGACAGGTTTACTCACACACACAGTCTGCAGGAGGCATTATCCCCAGCCATTCTGACGTACCACTTACACACCTTCACAGAATTTTTATTATATTCAGAATGTAATCATTAAAAATCTGAACTTAGGCCCTCAAAGTGACAAGAGGAACTGTTGAGCACCTTACCTTGCTTTTCGCGGCTGCACCCGTGTTAAAACTCTACTTCTTTTGTCTTAGTTCATCCAGAAGTGTGTTTTCTCTACCAACTTCTGCATTCAAAAGGAAAAATATACATTAACATTCCTTCCTGATACAGCATTCAATTTCTGTATTTGTACAGCTAGAAACTAGAGATTTGTCACCTTGACTGAAGCAGTTAATTGTTACTCATGTCTGTGGTCTCCTTGATTTCAATAGGAATCAATCCTATTCAACTGATTTCACATTAAATCAATTTCAATTATGTACTTAGGGAGTTGTAGTTGTACCCGAGAGTATTGTGGCAAAATTGCTTTGGTCTCTTTGAGTTGCTTTTCAAACACCCTCAGCACAAAACCCACCCTGTAAGTTATTCTGGTTTAGTCTATACTCTCCGAAGAAGAAAGAAATTATTATGGGTTTAGACATATTCAAGTACCACTCAGGAACTAAAATCTAAGAGAAGATTATTTAAACCAAAGGATTGAAATAGCTCAAAAAATGAATAACCATTTCAAAAGTCAAATTTGCAATAATGATTAAGGTTAGTCCTCTTATAATTGTTTAAAAATGTTTAAGTAGTTGAAATCAGCATGCAAAAAGAATGTTTTTGTAGCTAAGTTTTTATGAAAGGTAAAACAAAGAAACTGATGGAAACATCAGGTGAGATCATGTGTAAACCTCACATATGTGAGTGTTTCTTTTAGCAGCAATCAATGCTGAAAGATGTTTTTCCCCCTTTATTCCGGTTTAGCAGTTTTGTACAGGATTTAGTTCATTCAAAGTATAAAACTGAGTGGATTAAAAGGTAATACTTTGTCTTCCCCATCCAATCTACAAACAAAAGCAAGCAATGAAAGAGTAAAACCTAATTATGTTAAAGTCTTGGGGGAGATAAGCAATCATAAGCAACTTTATTAATTCACTAGTTATGATGAGTACATTCTCATTAATAAATCAATTAGCTCATAGTACAAAGAGTTTTAATTTAAAAATATGTGACCAGTCTATTAATAGTCATTTTATTTCATTAATAAATAAAAAATGCATTTTCTGTAATTAAATAGAACTCCAATTTAATAAAATTTCTATTTATATTTACTGTAGTTTGACACAAAGAGTAAGTTAAAGTATCCAACAATGAACAAAAAATGTCACTTAGCATTTTAATAATAAAAATTAAGGAGTAGCGGTGTGTAGATTTACTGTGTCATTTGCATTTATTTGCAAATCAACATCTCTATAATTAACAACAAGAAAGATTAAGTATTTCTGAAGAAAATAATTTGAAAGAAAAAAACAACAATGAAAGACTGAAACCAGTAATTAGTTCAATCAAGACTGTTTTGCTCATGACAGAAATTGGGCTGAAAACACTTGGTGTACAAATTCTTACCTACGTGTCCTATATATACTATTTTTAAGCAACAGTATTGGTTTTTTGTTGCTTTTCAAGTTTCTTCAGTTCAAACTGAGCCCAACAAATTCTTAACAGCACATCTGTTTGATGCAAACTAAAGAACCCATGACAAACATCAAGAGAGTTTCACTGAGAAACACTGGACAGTGTCTAAAGGGGAAAAAAGAGGTGAAAAAAGGTACCACACCTACAGAAACCCTCAAAATAAAGAGAAGGCTGCAGATCTACTCCTCCACCATAGGATGTCAAATGAGCAATGCAACCCCAGGCAATATGCTGAGGAAGGAGAGCTTGAGCTCATTTGCTTCACTGGCAAGCCCAGCTTTGATGGGCACGTGTCAAGAATAAAGAAGTTATGCTTTCTTTGTAAATGTATCAGAACTGCTAAATAAACAACATTTTTAAACCACAATATATTGTTGAACCCAGCACAGATCCAATGATAAGCTCTGGGTCCTCCACATCATTCTGGCTTGCTTCCACTTCATGCACATATTGGGGCACATATGTAAAGATTGGCAATAAGTCTGTCCTGTGATGAAAGGGGTTATTGACACCACATATTTTTAGCCACATAATTTAAACAATTATTCTTTCTCAAGTCTGGCCAGTAGGCAGTGGAGAGAGAAACAGGTTTTTTTCTGAAGGTGGTTCAGACTATGTAAATCAGAGCTCTCTGAAGGGCTTGACAATAGGAAGAGTTTGGATAATAAGTTGATCATATCCACTGCCTAAGACTGGATTATGTGAACACTTCCTTATATTTTTTTTATACTGATTCAGCTACTCATTATGAGCTATTGTACTTGTACAATTTGAAGTGTAAAACGTGGTTAGGTTTGAAACATTTCCTTTTCTTCCTATCTGGAGAAAAAAGTAGGATTTACTTCATATATTTAAATAGGATTCTTTTATAACTCAGAGGCAGTTGAACAGATTCTGCTGAATCCAAATAGTCTCTCAAGCATGGAAAGCTATGTCATAAAGGTCAGTGTTTCAGGAATTATTGGAAGTACAATAACAGAATTTTTATAACAGAAATTGATCTGAAGCCTCCTGATGACTTCTCTGTAAAGCAGTAGGTTGAAGCCCTTTTCAGATATACCTCTATTTAAATACATACTGAGTGTAAGCATCTTTGGAAGTTGAATTATTGGGTCTGACAAATTTTTAGATTATAAGCATACGGATAAAGACAACTTGAGAATATGTATCTACCATAACTAAAGTGAGTTCAGAAGTCTTTCTGCGAAATATAATGTTACAATCCCTTCACCTTTTCAATAACTTATTGAAAGAGGAAAGAATATTTAATCATTTGCAGTGTATCTGAGAGAATTCACTAAATTGCAACCTTAACATTATAAATTTAGTATTGTGTCATCCTTCTCAACATCACTGTCATTAGCTTAGTTTTTTTGTCTGTGTTCATTTTGGTCCTCACAGTCAGTATCACAGGAAAGAGATTAAAAAAGGCTGAAGTCCCCTAGATCTTGTGGAAGAAAAATTAATTTCCCTATCTTCTCCTGCGTCACAGTTTAATAACCCAATAATACTATTTTCCACATTTGAAGCCTAAGCAATAAGCATGTTTTGTTAGAGTTTTACCTAATGGAATAAATAAATTATAAAAATAGTATATAATTTATTTTAAGAGTAGGATTCTGATGGTTCTCAGAAGAATTATATTGCACCAAAACCATCCATTATCTAAGAATATTAAGAATATCTATTTAGTGACAATTAACACGTAGAAAAGCATACTTGTAATTCAAAAATAGCCCTGATTTACTGAGTTGGTTAAGACTCAGTAGTGGAAGGTATTGAGATTCTCCCAATGACTTCCAACTACACTTTACATTATGAAAAAGCACCTATTAATACTCTTGTAAGCTTTGCATAATGTGATAAAACACTATAATTATACGTTACCTGTTAGGATTTCATATTTCTTCATAAAAATAATTTAAAAAAAAAACCACGAAAAAACAAAAGACATTCTAAACTAAACCATAACAAGACCAGACAACTCCCATGACTGTGGTTACAAGTCTTTTTAAGACCAGGTGATCTAAATTTTGGATTTCAATCAGACATGGAAAACAGGGTAGCAGAAGTTTTCATTGACTGAAGGGCTAATGGAGAAAAAAATAAAATCTAGAATTTTATAGTACGTGAGATACACTTTCTGATGGCTGAACTATTTGCAGAATTAAAATCATACAGAATTTCTAACTGACTACATTCAATGATTTGAAAGAAACGATTCTAATGCCAAAAACTGAAAATCTGTAAACTTCCATGTGTGGTCCTATAACTAAAGCAATCAGTCTCTCAAAAAGGACTGTTGCTTCATTTATGCTCTGCAGGAATACCAAGAAAATGTCTCTCTCGATCCTTCTCAGAAATACTTTAGACTTGAGAATACAGTCATACCATTATGGCACTTTACTCTCACAATTCTCAGAATTGCAAAATCATGTTTGCCTATTGGAAGGACAGAAATAGGACAGAGACAGGAGGGGACCACCTGACATCAGCCAGCAAAAATAAAGAAAGGGAGGATACTATATCATCCAAAAATAACAAAACCAAATAAAATCTCACGTGGTTGCTATGATAAACAAGATAGATAAAGAACAGTGGAAAGGATAACTGGAGGGTGTGTGGGGAGGAGGGGTTAGATGATTGGTGCTGAAATTTAATTCTCTTTAATCCAAAATGAAAAAAAAATCCAGAATTATTTCTTTCCTATTTGTCTCAAGCCCCACCATGTTTCAATCTAGAATCATTTAAAATAAAGATTGGGAGGTTTAGAACAACCTTTCCAAACGCACAGATCTTCACAAGGAAGCACTGCCAGGTCTGAGGGGCTCATCTCCTCAGTGTTCATACATTCAGAAGATCTATAATGTTTGGCCAACGGTGTACAGAAAGAGAACTGTCTTCCCTCAGACTTCTGTTGTGGAAATAACTGAGACACAGGGAATTTTTAGTGCACAACTTGAGATGCCTTTAAAATGTCTAATTTTCAGACAGTACTATATTTCTGCTTCATTGGATTCCCCACAATAACACACCTAAAATTAGGAGGTGCTTTTGATATCCTGTTCGACATAACCCCCCTCAAATAAGCAATCATGAGCCTGCACCACATCTTACATCTTGAAGCTTAAGCAAGCACTCACTGCAAATTATGGAGTCCTTCTGAAACAAAACTTCACTCATTACTTTATCAGGAGAGAGACTGTTTCAGGGATCAGCCCTGAAAGAATCACCCAGTTATGATCTTTGCAAAATATGGTCATAAGTTGCTTCAGTAAGCATGGAGATTTTACTATTAATGATAGACAGGTGAGGAAATTCTCATGCACTAAGAAAAAGTTATAAATTTGTGTCACCATCTGATGCTATTATTTGGAAAAATCTACTAAAATAATATGGGTCAACTAACTGTAAATAATTATTTATCATGTGATCTCATTTAAAACTGCACAATGTATAAAATCTACTGGTTATGCCCAGTAGAGTACATTTATACAGTCACTCGATGGCTCTTAAATGCAAAGTGTGTTTGCATGCGTATGTATAGACCAAGTAAGAGAGAGAGAGAATCTAGAAAATGTCACAGAGACAATTCTTTATAAAAAGGATGTTTTATTATTTGGCTTGATCTGGTTATTTGTGTTCAACAGATTCAGGCAGGCTAGTATTCTGCATTTGTAGAAATCCTAGCTGTGTAAAGTGACATTGAATAAGTCTGAAAGCCATCTACTCAGTTCCTACTCTCATGGCAACGCTTTATAAAATGTTGAGTTTCATCAGCTCCTGAATTGGAAAGATTGATTTGCTTGTCGTGTCGAACAGAGTCTAAAAGAAGTTTAAGGAACAATTGACCCTGAGCAGAGCTGCAGCAAAGTCTTCTGGGCATCTAGCAGAAGGCAGCTGAAGATTTTCAAGATAACTCAAATTGTCGCAGTTACGAAAACCAGCAACATAGCTCACTGTGGACTGACTCGAGAGAATTTTCATAATTAGGACTAAGAGAAAAGCTTCTTTAAAGCTGCATTTGCATAAATATAGTTAAATCTTCACTTGGATATGCTTGGCAGAAAAAAAAGTCAACACAGATTTGGGGTCGTATTGTTTTCATTCTTATTTCCACTTTTAAATGCAGTTGTTCTAACTTAATTCACACTGGGATTCTTGCTGAATGAAAGAAAAGGAAAAATGAATCGGTGTTGGCATCCCAGGGCAGATGTGCATGGTGGCTGTGCATCCCTGGCAGCACTTAATGATGCGCAGTCACACATCTCAGGCTGCAACACTGGCAGGGGTGAGAGCAGGGGTCCCCAAGGGATGCAGTTAGGCCCTACAACACTCAGAAGAATTAAGCTTCTGCTGTCTGCTTGCACCTCTCTCTCCATGAATATCTATAAATCACAATTCTAGAATAATTTCCTCCTAAAAAAGGAAACTTAAGTTAAGTCAGTACCTAAACACGATAGGAGGTTTGAAAACCTGTTTCTGGCCACTCACTTTTCAGGCAGTTTCAGATTTTTAATTCCTGAGTAGACAGAGACCCCATTCTATGTATCTGTGCTGAATACACTCACGTGTCATCCCAGAGACTTCCAAAGTCTTTAAAAGCAATTAAGGCTAGGAAGAAAAATCACAGCTCCCAGACAGTGCTCACTCCTCTATGATGCATTTATTTCAAGGATCCTGGCTAGGAATCCTTGGAAGAATTATAATTGGATTTTTGTACAATTGGATTATGGTGAGCTGAAAAATATTTTTATATTTCATGTATTTTTATATTTCATATATTTTATATTTCAGTTAAACTGGAATTTGAAAACATGTCCACTTCTCTGAGATTTTCATGAAGAACAAACTCAAATGAAAATCAGATCAGTAAAGTTGAAACTGGTGCACTTAGGTTTGTTCATAATATAATACTTGTTATATACTATATGTAAATATATAAAAATATATAAAAACAGTCATGTAATATGCATTCTCATTTTTCATGCAGGTTATACATTTATGTAAATCGTGGCTCTTTTATTTTAATCAATTCATAATGTTACGTCATTTCAATGTATTTCATTCACAAAGCATTCTGACAGTCCCAATCCAATGCATTTTTTCACTTGAAGGGCAAAATATTCTTTAAAACAGCTGAATTGCCTATAGACTGTAATCCCAGCTTCCGGTGATTTCAGGCGAGGGAGAAAATCAATAGCTAAAGAAATGCCATTTGATTGCTATTGTATTTATTACATCTCAAAGGGAAGTGGGTTGTTTAGATCTGATGGCTCAGTAAAACAGAGCAAGCTGAGGAGCACTGCCTGAGCTATAAAAAGCAGTAGCTCCTGCAGGCCAGGCTCTGCTGCATGTGGGTCACTCTGAAGAACACATTGGCAACCGCAGCTGTTGACTGACACCGCAGATGTCCATCGCAGGCTGTCTAAAACATTTTAACTGCTCATTAAGTCCATTAAACTGTACAGCTGAGGTGACAGTCATATGTACACAGCACCAGTGTAAATTCAACATGCAAGTCACATGCTTCTATTTTCAGTCCATTATTTCAAATTTGGCTAATGAAGAATGAGTGTTTTTACATCAATGGATTTCAAGGTTGAGCTGCTTTATAGCATGCAAACCCAATCACCTCAACTGGCTGTGTTCCCACTGGCAAGGCAAAAAGCTGCCCATTAAATTGCTGTATAAAGTGATAGTGTGACTATTGGCAATGTTCAAGTTAAGGTTGTGTCAGCAATAGCCTTTCCATTACAAACTCACATTTTTCAGGGGTTTTATGCCTTGAGGTAAAATCCAATTGTAATCTTCATTCAGTGCCTCAACTCGGTTGTGAGGTTTTTTGCATCCATCATGTTGCACCCATGGTATTTTTTTCTCACTGATTCATTTTCAGTACTAAACTCAAAATACTACAAAATGGGCACATGTAAGGAATCATAGCAAAAGGGAATGAGCAGAGCTTCTGCCATTTTTCTGAAAAAAGAAACAGGAAAGAGGCCTACAACTCCCTGCCAGCAAAACTTCCCTTTTCACCTCAGGGTATCCTCTACCATGCATCAGATATTCTAAGCTAAAACCACAGTAGAGGTAAAATCTGCACCCCTGTGCACAGTAACCTAGTGCAATGCTTTCACTTTTATTTTTACTTCAGGCTACCTGAAATACATAGTACCCTGAGGTGAAACACAGCTATCGTGGTAATCAAGACAAGCCCTAACAGGGATCCCAGTCCTGCCAACAGTTAAAGGCAGGTTTATTCTCAAAGAGGCTTAAATAGCCTGACATCAGGAGCCATGCATGCAGAAAACATCACACTCCCTAGAGTTATAACTGTGGCATTTTTCCCTTATACCAAATGTTAGAGATGCGAGAAATCTCTTAGCATGCAGAGCAGCCACCTGTGAAAAGCTGGCTGTGTGAGGAGCACCTGGAACAGCAGCATTTTGGTTTCTTGTTTCAACTTAGATGGTCTTTATCTGGTCTGAGCAGGCATTGTAATGTTCTTAGATGGTGTTTATTTAGACGTCAGTACTGGATTTGATAAATAAGAACATTTATATAAGAACAAGGATATTGGAAACAAAAAACAAAACATCCTTAAGTAAAAAGAACTAATGAAAGGAAAGTAGAGTCTCTGTCTCTCCCATTGCCTGCCACTTCCCATCTGTCTAACCAGCTTCTCTGCAGCACCCACGGTGCTTACAGGGCTGTCATGTTTCAGCATAAAACTGGCTAGGGGCACATACAGGTAAAAAAGCCACATGGACTTTCTTTGTCACCTTGCACCTATAGCTGAGTTAATCAGTCTGCTGTGCCCCTAAAGAGAGTCCTCTGAACACAGGCTGCTTGTACATTGTGGTGCAGGCACAGTGTACACATTGTGCTCCCCATGGACACAAACATAAGTAGTTATGCAGGCAGGAGGGCAACACAATCAGAGGCATCACTTTGAGTCTGAAGTTCTAGCCCTTTCAGTAGTTTATGCTTTGTCTATTCAAGCCACTTTTTCAAAGTTACTGAAAAAACTACCAGAGAAATTTTTTGTCTGCATGTTTTTAATGAGAAAATGTGATCATTGAGCATGTCCTGTAAGTAATACTTTAAATTTGGTAATAGTGGTCCCACCAAAAAAAAAAACAAACCACCATATTTTGCTTTGGGTTGAAATGACTCCAATAAAAAACACTTAATTTCCTTTTTGAAGCTGAGGCTTGGCATCAATATACAGCTTTATACAGCCAAGTTCTACCATGGCGTATATACTGGTGCAGGTCTCTGTTTCTCTTGTTAAAACCTTTTCATCTTCTACAAATAAATGCCTCTGGAGCAAAGACTTGAAAGTCTGGCCCAGTGAGTGTAAAGAAATTATTCAGAGAGAAACAAGTCCAACAGACAAGAAAGAGACTGAATCTGTAGCTAAGAGGTTTGCACTGAGAAGGAATTGAAAAGAAGAAAGCAGAGCCCGAGCACATCAGTTCAACATTTTCTGCACAGACTGTTGCTGAACTTTGACACCACAGTTAGTATTGCCCACTGTGAGAAGAAGGACACCCTGAAGCCAGTTATAATTTAAAGACTTGACCCTTCCAGCATGTATTCTTGTATGTTGTATATACAAGTCACCTTAAGTCCTCAAGAGCCACAGTGGCATTCTTTGCTGTTCTGAAAAATGTTATGCAGTGTTGCTTCCAGCTTTAATTACTTCAATTATTTAAGGGTAGCATCAGCAACATTCAAGACACGTTGAAATAAGAATTCTCATTGTGAACAGGACTAAGTATTTAATGGGAATGCTATCAGCACAGCAAACAAATACCCTGACCTTGAAAATTTTCAAAGCCTATGGATACAAGACTGAACACAAATATTTATTTAGTTGAAAATTTGCTGCACTTGGCTTTATCATTCTGAGTTACCCACATTTCAATTTTCGTAAATATGCTCAGAAACCATGGTTTGTGACAGAAAGGAGACAAGTGGATATTGTCACCATGGAAACAAAAACATTTTTCTTCTGCTCCAAAAATGTTGTCTATTAGGGACCAAAGAGGGAAAAAAATAGTATGTGTTTATAATTAATTTTACTCTCTGTCATGATTTCCAAAGATCGTTCCCATTAGGGTTTTCAGAAACAGAGATACTTAACCACAGTAGGATTTTTTACAGGCAGTAGGGTAGTCCTGTGCTAATGCACTGAAGCAAAGGTGCATTTCTCCTTACTATCCCCCCCATGCTTCAGTAGGAATTTTATTTCCTCACTTGCTGTTCTATTAGATAGGACATTCAGACAGGATTTAGATCTGCATTTTATATTTGGGATTTGGAGCTATTTCCTCTCGATGTATTGCTGTTAACAGGACAAATAAAAATGAGAGATATTTTTTATAAGCTGACAGTTTGTTAAAATGCGGGTGATCACTGTTTACTCCATAAAAGCTTTTGCCAGCTTATTCCTTCTCAGACTGAGCTCCTTCCTTTGTTCTACATACAGATGGACCCTGGACTTTAATCCCAGTGGTAAATCTCTAATTTTCTTCAAAACTGCTGTGAGTTCTGGCATTCAACAAGGTAACAGTTTTGCCCTCAGTCTGGACACAACTACTATCCCCCTCATATACTTCAACATGCAAGCACCATCTTTACTTAGATGACGTATTTCTCAGCTTGATTTTTGTGCAACAGAAGAGTTTTGTTGTTGTTGTTTTTTTTTTTAAACTAACAAACACACATATTCTTATGAAACTTTCAACTTTGTCCTTACTTCCATGTAAAAGATGCACTCCTGTGGATGGGGAAGCACACTGGAGTACTCAAATATTTTCTGCTATTTCAGTTCCCTCTGTTTTGAAAGTAGTAGATACTTTGTACTCCTCTTGTCTTTCAAGAGTATATTGTAGGTAATTATGTGATTTCTTATTAGCTTTTTGTTGATTTGAGCTTATTTGATGCAGTCACTTGTGATTCTGCAACACACGCTCCATCATCTCTTTGATTTTTTCCTAATTAATTGAAGAGTCTGATCAACCACTTCCAACTAGTTTTTAAGTACCCTCAATTATTTTTTGTTTGGGAATTGATTTAGAGTTGAAACATGTCTCAACCTAATTGTAAGACATAATACCACAAAACTGTATGAATTAAAAAATATTAATGTGTACTTAACATCTATCCTAGATATCAATATTTATACACACACTCAGGATGCTGCAACAGGCTGAAATGAAAAGACAACAACCATGTAGTTTATCCAAAGTCTGTATTTCTCTAGTAAAATTTAAATCAGCATGAGGAATATATCCCATTCAGATGAGTTGTTCAGCATGTTTTTCAATAACAGGACTTTCTAGATGACCCTTGTGCCAGCAGAGGTTGGGCTTCTAGCTGGTATTACTCAATAAACATTCAGTGTGAGGTATTTCTCCAAATGTTTTGACTTTTGTTTCCATTAAAAAAAAAGCACCACATGCTTTTAATTTCTCCTGTTTGACATTAAAATGATGCATTATAAATTTGTCAAGTTATGCAAATGAGAACCATTTTATATTCTGGCAGACCATAAATTTTCACAGGAAAAAGAAAGGGTTTAGAAACACTAGGGTTATTTGAACATTAAGTGGTGTAATTTTTAAGTACCTTCCATCCTTGAAGTTTAGCTACTTCGTAATATCAAAAATCCAGCTGTATAGGCATCAGAAAACAACAACAACAACAAAAAAGACTGGAAGGGGAGAAAGGGATGGAGGAAATCCATGTGTGACTTTTCTTGGTTTTAAGACCTACTTAGAATATTGTACCTTCATCAATGATTAAAAGTTTCTCTCTTTTAAAATGTATTGAACTCTCATTTTTATGTGGGTGGTTATTACCATACCAGAAATTCGACCTCTCACTGAGAAAAAGGTTCATCATAAGGATGGGGAAGCCATTCAAACAGTAAAACCAATGCACATGCAAACTGTTCGCCAGCTCCTTGAAAGAGACTGACAATGGGAAGTGTAAACCCATCGGGTCTGCATTTCCCAAAATAACAAGTGTTGGCAGATGCTCAGCTGGCACTGACACTTCAGGTAACCATCACTATGGGAGGACAGGTGGTCTCTCAAAACTGGGCACTTCTACAACAATTCAAAAGAAAGCACTCAAATATTGAGTGCCCGAAAAGTTTAGCTTGCTTGCAAATAGAGATTTTACCTCTTTCTCAAGTCTTTCATTCTTTCTTCTTTGTATGTGTCTTTTCATCCTTGCTCTGACTGAAAACATTAAAAGGGCATAACACAATATGGGACTAGAATAACAGGTATATATATACATATTAATTGTATACATCCATCAGTCAGCAGGTTGATTTTTAGATGCTATTTTGAATGCATCTTTCTGGGGTTTTTTTTGTTGTTTTGTTGTTGTTGTTGTTGTTGTTTTTTGGGGGTTTTTTTTGGTTAAGGATCTTCAGGAGGTTTCCAGTATATACATTTACATATAGCAGAGACACTGCAAGTGGAAAATGCAACTTTGATTCTGCCCTATTTGAAGGAGTTCTGACCACATAGAAGAGGCTTCATTTTGATGTGGTGAGGAATGAAATGGAGAGCAAACACACTTTACAGTGGAAAAAGCCGTAACTATTTCTGGTCCACATCTTTGAACACCATCCTCCAGGAAGGCTGAAAGATGAGTGTAGGAAGCCTGAGAGCTCTGGGTGTTTAGATGGGCAATGACAAGAACATACTGGAAGGGGGAAAGAGAAGACTTTATACCATTTTTTTAATATTTTTGCCTTGTTCTGTACTTTCCAGCAGCAGACAGGGATTCCTCCAGACAGTTCATTGAAAAGCCTATGATGATTTGCCATAACTATCTTAGTCTCCAAAAATTCAAAGTGCAAATTAGACAGAAAGTAGAATGCAACTAAGGTATCAAGATTCTGTGGACTTGTGTGGGCAGGCACATTAAAGCAGCTGGGTCTTACATTGCAGAAAGGGATGTTTGACATTTTCATACTCTACAAAGCTGCATCAGTGAGCTGTCTAGAGTAGTCTAAGACCATTTTGAGCTTGCTCACACTGGGCGGGTTCCTGGGTGTCCAGAGCTGTACTGATGCATCAGCCTGGTGCCTGACACATGCAGGGTGCTTAGCCCAGGTGGTACCAGAGCTGTTTCCAGAGCTTAGCTCTAAGCTGAAATTGAAATTTCAGAGCATTATTTACTTACACAGAAACACTTTGCATAGAAACATGTAAGATATCATGTTGACTGCCTTCTAGCCATGACCACACTGACTCCAGGGAAGCTGTGAAAACAGGGTAAGTTACTTCGTTGAGAAAGGAGCTGGTGATGCTAATCGTGTGCATGCTTTGCTCCTGTGTACATTTTAAGCACCTTCTAATCTTACTTTAGAGAAGAGCAGGGATTGCATATGGTTTTATTCGCAGGGATAATATTATCAGTCTGTGGGAAAGCACTGCAGATTGAAAACTACGTTAGGCTGTAGAAATTTCTGAGCGAACTTTAAACAAGCAACTTGGGTATCAGAAGCAGCTGGTGTGGCCACCCAGAGCTCGGTGCAGCCTAATTTAGTCTGTTCAATTGTGTGTAGCTGGCACAAAAAGCAAAGCTAGATTTTATCAGATATATTTAAATGCTTCTTAATAACCTGTGCTTTCATCAGTGTTTTCTCTATGCCTTGTTCTTTGTGAGGAGTACTTAGCAGTTATGTAGTCCTTCAGAGAGAGGGCTGACAGCAGCTGAGAAGTAATCCTATAGAGCAGTGACACAGATACCTTCCATGTTGTATATTCAGGCCCAAATGCCACACATTCATGGCAGAATTGACTTGTACTGTGATACAACTTGACAGGAAAAAATCAGTCCAATTTTTGTACTTGAAAGAATTAAAGGAAAATTTGTCCATCTCAGCAACAATTGCACCTGTGTTTCATCATGCTTACACAGGAAAGGTGAGCCTGCTTGGCTTACTGGACTTGCCCCTCACTGCTTGCTCACCATGGCTGTAACCAGACTGGCTCCTCCACACCCAAATGCATTCATGCTGCCTGCAGGAGCCATGCTCTCAGCTGTATTACTTGTGGGAAGAAGCTGGTGGCAAACAGCTGCAGAGAGCAGGGTGGCAGTGAACTAGCTTCCCAAAGTGGCAGCCATGCCACGTGGGGTGTTTTTCTGTGACCTGTTGGCAGGCAGCACTGGGAATCAGGCACGGCTGCCTACCCCAGGGCCTGCACACCCTCATCCTGCAAGCAGAGGAAAACTAGAGAGGGATGCATTGCCCAGAGCAGCTGTGTATGCCCCATCCCTGTAAGTGTTCTCAGCCAACTTGGACAGGGCTCCGAGCAAGCTGGCCCAGTGCAAAGCATCCCTGCCCAAGATGCCCATAGCAGGAGGGTTGGAACTAGGTGATCTTTAAGGTCTCTTCCAACACAAAGCACTCTGTAGTTCTATGATTCTGTGTTGCTCCTCCACCCCACAATTTCCATCTCTTCCCCTGGCTCAGAGGCCTGGGACCCAGAACCAGATGCTCTGTAACATCAGCCCTGGAGCTGAGAGCACTGTGGGCAATGAGCAGGAACTGTGGCAGTGCCCATGCTGAGGGAGAGGAGCCCTCACTTCTTGCAGCTGACATGTGCCATTGGCAGTAATATATTTCCTGTGCCTTGTCCTGCTGGCAGTGTGTGGGCCTGTGCTGGGCACATGGGACACCTGTGGATAAGTGGCCCCAGGCTCTGGAAGGGAGCTTGGCTGATATTTAGGGGATTCCCTGGAGGGTACCTGCTTCTGTCCCCTGGATACACTGCATGGGTAAGCTGCAGTTCCTTGCCAGCAACCAGGTGCTGGGGTGGGTGGATGTACATCCCACAAGCTTCCCTTACCCGGCTGCCCATGCAATGCCTGGTGGGGAGGGCAGAGAACTGACCTTGAGCCTGAGCAGCAGCAAGCCATCGAGCACGACAGTGATGACTTTCCATTTACAGAGGGACCTGTGGGCTCCTGTCCATGGCTGATAAATATGGTCCCATGGCTTATGACTACGGTGGGACGCACTTCGTGGCTGGCACAGGTGCCCAGCCAGGGGCCTTGCCCTGGCTCATCAGCATCCCTGGCAAGCAGACAAGCGGCATATGTGCAGAGGGTCCTCACAGCACACAGTGGGTCCTTACAGCAGCCCACCGCTTCATCAAGGCCAGGTAAGGAGGACCAGGAAACGGGGACATCTCAACATGAGCAGGTGCCCTGCTGGCAGCTCCATGTGCTGCTCCCATCTCCTCTCCTTACAGTGCACCCAGTGCCTTGGCACTGCAGAGTCCAGATGAGAGACTGCTCAGAAGAAGGCTGGGCTTGAGCCACTGCTCCCTAGCAGCCTCCAGCAAACACTCCCGGAGCTTCTACCTTGTGAAGCAGAAGGTAGGGAACTGCTGGCCAGCTGCAGCTCATGGCTCTGGTCCCTCTCATCCCTTTCTCCATCTGCCTTCCAGGAGCATTGGCATGTGGCATGTGGTGACCAGGGTCACCCAGCTGACTGAGCTGGGCCCTGGGGCCAAAGTGTATTCCTATCTAAAGCTCCATGGGCTCTGTGCCAAAGCACGAGGTGTTGCAATCTTCCAAAAGCGCCTCCTTAGCGAAGCCGCTCAGCAGGATCAGCCACACACTCTCACACACGCGTGCACGCACACACACACGGAGAGCTTCAGTGATACGGGTCAGTGGCAAAGAGGCAGGAAGGGTCTTTGCATAGACTTCCACAGGAGGTTTATTGCTTCCACACTGTGGAGGACTCCAGGAGCAAAGACCAAGAACAATGAATAACTCAGGCTTAAGTATGGGAGTGGGGCTAGAACCAGGAACCAATGGTGTGAGGGCATGGGGGCGGTACAAAGGTGGGACTAGGGGATGGGAACCAATAGAGAAGCTCTGGGGGAGTGGCGAGGGGCAGAAGCCAGTGGGGGGAACCTCGAGTGGAGAACTTTCTATAGCACGGAACATACAAGGTCGCAAGGGGGTGGAGCGGCCAACAGCCAACCGGGGAAGCAGAACTGGGTACATTACCATAACAGAATAAAGCATTCTGGGAGAGGCCTCTTTTCTCGCCGTGACCTGACAGCAGACTCTGGTACTAGAGACTGTCTTACCAAGCATTCTCTCTGTTCTTAGTACCACGAGCTAACTGGCCACCACAGAAGTGCACCAGATTGGGCTGCTTCACCAACAGTGCAGTGCTGTGCATTGCAGGAATGACATTAGCTTGCTGGAATGGGACCAGGCTGTGCAGTGCAGCACAGCATGTATTTAGAGCTGGTGTGTGTGTGTGGGTCCACACTTACAACACTTGCTATACCACTGGCTGGAGTTCCAGCACTGCAAGAGGTGAGTTCCCAAAGATGATTTGAGTCCTGAGTGCAAGCTCAGTGCACTGGGGAGGCACGTTTGTGTTTCCCAAGAGCAGAGGTCAAAGCCACAGTCAGACTGCAGGACATATGGCTCTGGAGAGACAGACCTGGCCCTCTCCCCAAAGCCAGACAGAGGGGACAGAGCAGCAGGTCTCCAGAGGCAAAGCCAAGCCCTAGGGAAGGGGGTCACTCTCAGGCAGGTGAGAACTGACATTACTTTCTGTGCTTGCAACACAGAGGTCAGGTGGTGTCCTGCAGGAGGCCAAGATCTACCTCATTGATGTCCAGCTCTGAACAGCAGCCAGTGATGTGTGGGGGACATCCACACCCACAACATTTGTGCTGGCTACCCAGAGGGAGACATTGACACGTGCCAGATAGGAGCATGCTATGAGTCCCTCAGCCCCCAGGAGCACAGACAGCCCTGTCACCACCCCCTAAACCACCATAGGATGTGAAAGAAAATTCTATGCCCTATGTTTCCTGCAACAGAATCTCAGACATCCAGTTCTCAGAGAATGGTACGGAGGATGAGATGTAGGGCTGAGAGCAGGAGCATCCTTCTCTATCTACATCTTCCAGTTGCTGCACGTCCCTGGCCATTGCCCTTGTCAATGCAGACACAGAACAACCACAAAACTCAGCGAGGGCATGGAGCCTGCCAGAGGCTGTGTCTGACATGGCCAGCAGGGACAGTGCTGCACCTGCATTTCACTGTGCTTTGCCCAGGAAGGGTGACCCTTCTTGGCTGTGCTTGGCCTACGTGGCTTGCACCTCACCCCTTGCCTGCTGTGGCTGTAAGCAGATGGGCTCCTTCACACCCAAACACATGCACACTGCCTGCAGGAGCCATGTTCTCAGGTGAATGTTTTTGGGAAGGAGCTGGTGGGAAAAACAATATCACTGACAGTCACAAAGGGAGTGAGAATCTGTGGGAGTTCAGGGTAAGATTGCCTTCATCTTATCAAGATGCTGAAGGCATGCAAGGTTGAGTAGCTTGAGATAATTATCAGGTCTGTAACTTTACTACAGGCACCGTGCCAGTACTGCTCCTGGGTGCCTGCAGCCAGCCAGCTGTGTGTCTAAAAGCACCATCACCTGTTAGAAAGATAGTACCCTGCACCTTTCCAAGGGCTCATTTGAGGCTGTGCACACATATTCCCTGTGTGTACCAGGGAGGAACTGAGGCCAGAGGGAAGCTGCTGGCACACTGGGAACAAACACTTCAGAGGAAGCAGAAGGTTCATTGTATTTTCTGCATGAATATTCCTGACATCAAAAAAAGTCTTCATACCTGTCCCTACTCATTATCCACCAACAGTACAAATCAATCTTTGTCATTCATTTTAATCTGCCAGCCTCCTTTCTCTGTCTAGAAGCTCCCCTTTATGCTGAAGACATAGGGGCATAAAGCTGGAAACAGCCTGCCCAGAAATTAAGGAGCAAGTAAAATATATCAAAGAGAGAATGGAGCAGGAGAGGATCTCTGCAATCATGCCCTGGTCAGCCTTCTCTGGAAAGAAGAACCAGGTATATTTCAGGGGATGGAAAAAATCTGGAATAAATCATTGAGCTAATTCCTAAGGTGTAGGTCCAAGCACAGAAAAAAAGAAATAGTGATTATAATGAAAAAGAGAAGAAAAAAATAGAAAATCCTTGAATATATGTATTAGCCAAAGATAATGTGGACAAAAAACCACAGAGACATCCATAACAAAAATCCAGTTTTCATGGGACCTCTTTGAGATCAGACTGTAAAGCCAATAACTGTGTTGTATCCCCAGCAGGCACACCTGGAAACAAATCTGGGAAAACACTTTACATGCACAAAACAGCAAAAAGCCTTCCTAACCTCCTTCCTAGTTCCTGCATTTGATCATATTATTGCAACTCCTCTTTTCTGCTAATACACAACTTAATCTAGACACAGAAATTCTGCATTTGCTACTGCAAATTGCAGAGTACTAATGGTTGAAGAGACCATGTTCTTCCATCTGTAATTACTATATAATTTGCAGCATTACAAGAAGATTGTAGTGTAGAAGACAGAAATGAGCGGCTTGTGGCTATTCTGTAGTAACATGGAATTTACCACGTAGAGTCTTGCTCAAATTTTAGCCTAAAATTATACAGCATTTTATATAGAGGCTTGTCTGCACCCAGTAACATGAAGAAGAAACCGATAGCAAGGACTGATACAGGTATATTGAAGCACAAGCTTCTTGAAAGTTATTGTCTAGCATTTTCTGGTAGATTTTTAATATTTTTGAAACTATTTGTTACATTTTGCATATTTTAAAAATAATCTCATCATGTCTGAAGATTTAGAGTGGATTGACCTAGATGGGCCTCAGCCTCTTTCTGTTCTAAAGTTTCTTAAAAGGATAATAGTGCTATTCTGAGAGCCAGAAAATGTATCAGTCTCATTGCCTGTGAAGAAAAATGCCTGAACTAAGTATCTTGTCTACTTTTATTTCCTTGTTTCCTCAATATGTCTTATCATGAAGACTGCTTCAAAACAGGCATTGTAAATTCTGTGGATGCCAGAATAAAATACTCAGGGTCCATAGTTCACCTTCAGAAGATGAAAGAGCCCAGAGCATGGAGAGTCCATGCTGCATTTTCAATAGGAACCTCAGGAACAAAAGCAGCTCCATTCTGAAACGTGACAACTCTGCCCACGCACTGTGGATTTATGATTTTGTTTTCACAGTGAAATTTACTGATCATGAATATCTGAAATCCTCAGCTCACCTTAAGGCACTTGATGGACCCCAATGCCACAAAGGCAGCAAGCAAAATTGCCAGGGGAGGCACAGGCATTCAGAGGGGATGAAGGAGAAGTGGTAAAATGAGAGAAAACCATTCAGTAGGGAGCAGCTGTGGGATGGCAAACAATAGGGGGCCAGTCTTCATCCTGCACTGAATTTATCAGCATCACTTCCACTGGTTTCTTCCCCCAGTACAGGTGGGACCTTGGGCTTAGAAGTGATATCCAAATCTCCCTGAGGGCAGATGACATCTCTATGCACCTCAAAATGCAGATAAGGCAGTGTGCTGCAGCCACAAAAGCAACCTGTACCATATTCCACTAGAGGGTGAGAGTTAAGTATAAATAGTAAGCTAGGATTTGTGGTCGAATTATAAAGACCTTCATGTGGTTTATGACCACACTTTAAGTGTTACTGTCTTTCCATAAACTCTTGCAAAGGCTTGTCTTAAAAAAAAAGACAAACAGATTTGTCAAAAAAAGTTTTACTGTAATTTTAGAACAATGTAAAATAGTGTTGATATGCTGCAAAGCCCTGTCTCAGGACATTACAATGCATCTTAAAATGGGAATGAGTACCACTGTTTCCACTTTAAAAAACAGTCTAAAAAACAGTATTTTCCCTCATACAGAAATCTTAGAATGAGAGAGAAATAGAGAAATAAACAGCCAAATGATAGTTTTCTTTTTTACTCAAAGATATTTAATTCAGTTGAAACGAAACAAGGCTTTCCATTCTATTTCCTCCAACACCCCCAAAAACCCCCATACATATGTATAGCCCAGCACTAAATTAGTGTTCCAGCAGCCTGGTGGTCTGAAGCTAGGTGAATACAATAAGTAAGGGTTATCAGACATGTGCTTCAGTTTCATGCTGTCCCTCAATTGCCTGTTGGTGGTTTCTCTGTGACCAGCAGACTGTACTCAGATTCTCATGGTTTTTAATGGTATTAATCTTCCCTGTTTGCGAACTTAGATATGAGGTGGTACCTCTCAGAGAGCTAGGTCCTCGCAGGACTGTACACAGAGGTTTTGCCACATCAGGCCATAACAGGTAGACAGAAGTGAAGGACACATCTGCCATCTTCCATTCCAGACCCTTTCCAGTTGAACAAGGGCAAGCCATTTCTTTGTTGTTCCCAGACAGATCCCCTGTTGTTAAAATACACTGTGGTATCTGTCTGGTATTTGCAGATGGCTTGAGGAAAAGCAGGATGTCTCTGCTCCTAGGTACCTGCAGCGGTGCCAAAATTTCAGGACAACGGTAGCCTCTCCTAATATGCATCTGTAAAGAGCCAAATTCATTTCCCAGAGTGGTGGTGAGAGTGGTACCATCTGACTGAGTCTTTTGGTCAAGACTTTTACCTTCATTCAGCACTAGGGATTTTTCATCCCTACTGCTCTTCCACCCACTCAGACAAGATACTAAATGCCAAGTTGTTGCCAGATGAAGAATTATTTGTTCAGCTGGTGGAAAAATGCCATGCTTATTCTGCAAACCACTCTGAACATTAACCAAAAAGAGGACACAAAGTAGTGAAGCAGAGTAGTAATGCCAACTCATCTCCAAATCTGGGAAGAAACACTGAATTTAAGTGGTCAGGTATGACTTTGGGGTTGATGACCACCAAGGACCACCAGAGGGACCCTCGGGACAAGAGTTTTCAGTTGCTTGTAAGTTTAATTGGTGTTTCAAGTATACCTAAGAGTGTTTTATAGCATAAATGAATGAGGAAGTTCTTTGGGCATAAGACACCAGTGAAGCAGGGAGCCATGATAGTCTGTGCTCCAGAATGGACGTGATCTGTCCTAGTGCTGCACCTGGCACCATGTCCATCCCACCCAAGAGCCAATGTACAAGTCACAGTCGCTGGCACCAGCTCGGGAAGATAGGTCCTGCATGTTCACATCATGCATGTGCTACCTCACCCTTGGGCTCTAATTTCCTTGGTGAAGAAATCCAGATGAGGTTCAGGAGACAGTTCTTTCTGAGGACTAGTTTGTGTACATTAAGCACATGGCTGCACCTCATGCCGCCTCCCAGTTCTGTTTGATCCTTGTTACAAGCTTTCCCAATCGCCTTATACCACAGCTGAGGCTGTACAACAGGTTTCTGGGAAATCGCACTAAAAAAAACATTCTTTCATGCTGCAGCACAGCCTCCTCAGTACTTACTTGCAACTGAAAACAAGAAAACCCCACTAATCATTACAATCAATTATTAATGAGTAATTACTTTTATTAATTATAATTAATGATTATGACTACAACATCTCAAAGCCCAAAGGGCTGCATAACCAGACTCCACATGCTAGGTAGTACTGAGATGACTCATCCATTGTACAGAAGAGTTTTGACCAATGTGAATATGAGCCTTTCAGTGTCACTTGGCATGAGAGTGGTCATTAGGACGGATGCCATCAGTACCACCACACTTACAACATACCAAAGTCTTCATTTTGTATTCTTCTTTGTGTTCCTTTCCATGAGCAAGCACTGCCTCAGAGAGGTGGACTAGACTGACAGCAGATGCAATCTCAATCTCAGTGTGCAGCACAGCTGGAGATGAAATTATACCGTATTACTATTTACTCACTTCTATGAGATTTTATGACATATTTCCCATAGAAAACAGACACATTTCAGGAGGGACCTGGTTACAGTTTGGTTTTGATATGAAAAGAAGTAGCTACCAACATACCATTTAGAGGGCACTGTTTCCTCAAGACAAATCTATGGCAACACCATAAAATTAAGGACTGGGGGAAGGAAAGGTAGCTGCCTCTTTAGGGACAGCCAGACAGCCAGCAGCCTGGTTTTCACACTGCGTAACCTCTGCAGTGTATCTCTGCAGCCACACTGTTCACTGGGGAGAGCTGAAAGAAGCTCTCGAGACAGACCAGATATACAAAAATAAATGTCATGTATGCAAATAAATGTAAAACTGGCTGAAGGCTCAAAGGGATAACCCGAGGTCAAATTAGCAAAATTTTGAAGGTCATTTAATTTCATTAACTCATATGCAGCAGCTTCAAGTAATTTTTAAGCGTGTTTTTCCTATAAAATGTATGTTTTCATTAAACGCATCATTACTTTTATGGTCTCTGCAATCAATCTCCCTTTTCTTCCTTTTTAAACATGAAAAACCAATCAGACATAGACACAAACATTTATATTGATTAGTTTCTTTCTAAGTGTATGTGATAGCTTAGAGGCAAGAGAATGAGCTATCATTTCATGACATATGATAAAAGAGATGGTTTTGACTACCAGAGGAGAAACACACTTGAGAAAACAAGGCTTGACACCAGAGATGGGGAACACAGTCATGGAAGATAGAAAAATACAAAACTATTTTTCTTACTCATATGTTTCTTTTTTTTAGTACATATTGTTTACAATATAGGGCTGAGTACCCTCAACTGCTTCTCTTTTTCCATAATACTTACACAAAATACATAGCCTTGTACACAAAGCACAGATCCAACATTTCAATTCCTCTGTTTCTACACAAAATCATGAAACACACCATTACTTTAACTCTGTCATCACCTTTTCATGAAACTTCTTCAATCAGTGCCAACATTCTAAGGACATTCTACAAAGAAATGCAATCAGAAGAGTGCTCGGTATCAATGTAAGATGCCATTTACCCCTAACCTTAGTCTGTGAAACACAGAAATAATTTTTGGTCAACCATGAAAGACTTTGATTTGTGCTACAGAAGCAGTAGGGAAACTTTCCACAGAATAGGAAAACTCTTTCCTATTCAGACCTGTAGCATATCCTACATTATCAGAAAGCACAGACGTTTGGAACATTCTGGAAAATGAAGAAAAAGGTGGAAATTGAAGGTTCAAGAGAAGGTCTGAAGAATACTGTGCAGCAACAGCTCAGGGTCTCTCATGTCCAGCAGAATTTATTAGCACCAACCCAGTTCCATCAGATTTCTTTTTCTTATGCTGATAGTCTCTGTAGTTTATCTATATAAAGTATTTCTGGGATTGGGAGGCATGGGGATGATTCAGCAGCCTGTGTGCTCTCCTGGCAAGCTTGCTTGGCACAGACAGTCACCAGCTTGGCAGGTGGGCTGGAGAAGGGCTGCTGCCAGAGCCCATCACAGCGGGAACCCCGCTGTCAACATCAGGAAACCGCTGGTCACCTGTACCTGTGGCCCTGGCACAACCACCTCAGCCAGCCCTGTGCCCAGCACGGTCACGCTTGTGCAGCATCACACACAAGTTTAGCACCCCTGGCTGGCTCTGCACACAGCTAGTGCACACATTGCCCCATGTGTGATACAGTAAATCCACCAATAAAATAAATCCTGTATGCATAATTGCATTGACTGTATTTGTAATGAAAAGTGGAAATCAGCTGGTTGTAATGTAAACATTTAATAAAAACTGCAGCCAATTTAAAAAAAACTCCTGTGCCAAGTACAATTATGTGAGGATAGTGCATACGTGTATGATTTTTGCCAAAGTATACATTTTATCTCTGCCCTTACAGACCTGTGTAGAAGCTACACTGCAGCAGCTCTCTGTCTCTTATTATACACTAGCAGTATCTGACACAGTGGGGCTCTGCTCTCACCATTCTAAATAACAATAATTAAATGAATGACTGAAATCACTGCCCTCATCACTGCATTCCTTTTTCCCCCTTTCTTATCCCTATGATAAGATCTGTCTACCTCACATCAAGCTTAGAAATAAATTATTCAGAACCAGGTTATCACAAGCAAACACTGTCTCTTTGCTTACAGTGGAAATATTTGCTTGTGCATTTTTGTCTAGACACCCTATACTTCAGAGTTCAGTTTTCCTTCTGGCCTCTGAGTGACTCATTAAACAGCAGATCTATACATCATAAGCAACCAAGGGGAGGCAATGAAAATAATTACCCAGACCTGTGGTTCTAGAAAGCTCAAATAGTAATTAAAGTAGATGGCTCTGCAGAATAAATCATGTTTTGAAGAGTGAATTATTAAGTGAATTCCTGCTGGTTTGGAAAGTAAATGCACTAGCTAGTGCAGTGGTGTATGCTTGGACAGGATTTTTCCCTCTCCTGAGAGATGAAGAAGGGAAGGGAACCAAGACTGTTCATGAACCATCACAGTTGTATACTGGGCCCACCAAATGCTCTAGGGGTAATTGCACCAGCTCCTGGGAATAACAGCCTGGGGTTAAGGGGAGGCCCTGGGCAATTTCACAATTCAGACAGAAATTAGGCCACCTGAATCCAAGACTCTCCCTCATGTAATCTTTCTCATTCTCTGAATTTGTGTTCTTTTCAATGGAATAAAGAAAACTATGAATTTATTTACAATGGACATTGTTCTGCTTCCACAGCGTGTAAAATCTCAAAATGCATTTTCATTTTGAATATATTCAGAGTAGAGTGCTTAAGTCTTTAAAATTCCAGCTTCTAACATTTTCTCAATTCAAGTCTGCTACTTTTGGTTTGAAAAGTAATCAGGGACCTGGAGGTAATTGCTGAATACAGGAGGGGAGTGAGGGCACACCTACAAATTTGGCATTTTACAATCTAAATTTGGAAGTCAAAAGATGATTCAATACACCAAAATCGTGTCTGTGGTCATCTCCAGTTCATCAAGGCATCACAACCCATCAAGGATTTAAACAGACATTTCAGTAATAAACAAAAAATATGAGAGACATGAGAAAAAGCCTTGAAAATAAAGACAAGCAACTCGTGTTTGAGAGAGAAGGAACGGCAGCTGAGGAACTGAGAGAGACAGTTGATTTCAAATTAGTAGAGTAGAGAGATTATCTTTGCAGCAACATTGTGAGTGGATGTGAGCAAGGCAAGACAGCAGGTGTCAGAGGAAGAGATTGCAGGAATAAAGATGTGAAGGGAACCTGCACTAGCAACGCGTACACATACATGGAAAGGACAGCCTGTCTCAGAGGCTTTGTACGGAACAATTCCATAAGATGAAAACACAGCTCGAAAGTGAACACTTAAAGAAAAATCTCACCAGGTTACAGGGAAAATGAGTGGCAGCTGCTGATCAGCAAAAGCTCTCAAAGGGAGAGACAGTGGATAAGAAAGAATTCTGCCCACACACACAGCCCATGTATTTTCCTTTGCACAGTCACTGCCACTGACAAGAGCTGGGTTTGCCTTCTCTGCTGCTGGAACTCACAGGCGACTTGTGCCCAGATGGACAGTGTTGTGTGACACTTGGTACAATCTGTGTCTGATTTAGCAACTCCATCTTTAATTAATGAAGAAGACCTGAGCTGGAACTTGTTAATGTGAATGCATAGAAGTACTGTTTAACTGAATTACAAATAAGCTACAAATTTAGAAATCATTCCATCTGTGGGATGAAAGCTTAAACCTTTCAGATAACTTTTATATATAACCAAATTAAGAACATCTTAAAGCAGAATTGTCTTTGTTAATGTGTCCCAGTTGATGCATATATCCTCAGACAATAATTAGATGGTCTCTGAAAATCCAGGTGTGGTACTTGGATTAGACTTTGAACTTGCATTAGTGCAGCTACCCTGCGAGGCAGGTGAGTTTGAAAGTCAGCTTAGTAACAAAAAATAGTTAAAAAATTTAATTAACATTCCCGCTTTAAAAAAAAAAAAAACATTGCTGAATTTATGTGTCTAATAATTTTTGTTTAATTCAATTGATCTTTTTTTTTTTTGCTGCAGACAAACGTCAAGTCTTTGTGACAATCTGCTTAAGAAATTAATATAGATTGGAGTTTTCCGTGACAAATTTTAGCTTTTAACTTTCTGTCATTTCAGCTCAAGTGTGGGAGATGTTAAAATATTGCTTTTAATTAAAGAAATGTGTTTATTTTTGTTCTTTTACAGAGCACTTTTTCTTTCAACTGGAGACCAAAGCAGGAACATTTTTATAGTCAAAATTAATTCCTCTATACATGAAAGTAGGAACTATAGCAGAAACCAGTATATAGTCTAAGATGTAGCAGAACCCAAACAGGAGTTCTAGAATACTCGATGAAGTTTTATTTTGGATCTTACAATCATTTAGTCATCATCAAACAGAATCAGGCTGTATTTGAGATTTTATATAAATGTGAAGATCCATAATAATCTTTCACTATTGTTAATACAGTGAAACACTAACTGCGAGCAGATTTTATAATATCATTTTATCTAGGGTTTTTTTCTCCTTAACAAATCTGTGTGAAGAGAATTTTAGGCTTTATTTCAATATTCCATTTTAATTCCAAGGAAATATGCACTATAAAGACCAGTTTAAAAAAGTCTGTCTAAAAGCAATCCATGCCATGCTTTTAGAGCAACCAAAGGACTGAAAAGAGCATGTATGCACACACTTTCAAGTTGCTTTAAAATACTAAAAAGAAGAAATTAAATTTTACCGGGGCCAGCTCAAAACCATATTTCAAAATCTGTGAGTTCTGGTCTAACTCTCATATTTCTCACTAGGAAAGGGGCTCTAATTTTGGCACATCATTTCTGCCTGCAGAGCCTGTGATCAAGCCTGTGCCAGGAGCAGGCACCCAGCCGCCCTGTGGAAGGCACACATCCTGGTCCACAGCAGCACTCAGGGGCACCACCATCAGCCACATAAGCTTTCCATGGCACAAACCAGACAATCTATGCAAAGCCATCCCAAAAAGCAGCTTTTCAATGATTAAAATAGATCAATGGCAGAGGACAGAGTGAACAGTCTGAAACCTCACTCTGGCAGCAGACAACTTCAAATTCAACAACTGTCAAATAAATTAGGTTAGCCCCAACAACAAAGTAGTCTCTCCATTACCATCTGCGTCCAGGTGAGGGGGACTAGTCAAACATTCATGGGAAGTTATGTTCCTACCCAGCCTCTGAAATGCATGATTGTATTTCCCTGGTCTTGAGATTATTTGCTGCAAGTTAATGTTCGTGGGTATTTAAAAAACAGTGGAAATTAATTCATAAGGAATCATTACAGGGACGATTTTCAGGTCTTTGTAGCATTCTTTGGGTGACCCAGCCTTAGCAGCCAAGGGAATTTTTAATCTCTCATACTAACTTGGATGATTAATCACTGTTTCTAAGGTAGATGTAGCTCCTAACACAACAAAGACAGAGAAGGAGCATCTCGAGGCTTGTTCCTCTTTACACCATGCAACTGGGTGTCTGAGCTCAAAAAAGGTTATTCAATTTGTTGGGAAGCATTTGCTGTTCACGTAGCCCCTGGTGGTAGATCAAAGATGAGATGGAAACATCTCATGACTTTGGAGAAACCATTGATACAGCTGAGGTACAAGCAAACAATCTCCCTGATTTCCTCAACTCTACTTCTAGTCCTAATGGTACAGTTCTGATAGAGTTCACCCTACTGTTACAAGCAGGAGAGCCCAGGAGAGTAAAGGCAGATCAGATTCTTCCAAGCAGATTCTCCTACAGCTCATCCACAGCCTGTGGTGTTGCTTTAACAGAAAAAAAAAATATTCCAACTTAGTCATTTGAATATAGCAAAACATAATATTCAGGAAAACAAAGGAGCTTTTTAAAAATCCAGATTCCCTATGGCTAGATACAAGAGACACTGTAAAGCCTGAAGCCACCTCTCTGTCCAGCTTAAAGCAAGAGGGTGCCTACAGCTACACCCACTCAGACGTTATCTCCAGTAAATCCTTATCATCCTCAGTAGGGGCAAAGCAGAAATACTCGTCTTCTCAAGCATAGGAGACATTTCCACCTGGCCCTTACATGTCACCACAGAAGGATGGATACCGGAAATGAGTGGAGGATTCCCAGTCTTCCCATTTCTCCATACTACTCTGAATGCTCTTAAACTGCCTTCAGATCTGCTAAGCAAAATATCTTAGACATCTCCTGAGAAATTAGAACTTTTTTGTGCCCTCTAAAATCTCAGCAGGCATTTGTGGACAGAAAAGTTTGACACAAATCAAGTGGTCCTGGAACAAATCTAAACCCGATTGAAACTGCATAGTATCACTGTGACACCAGAAATTTCTTCTAAACAAGCCACAAACACCAAAAGTGACTGACACAGAGGACAGCTCTGTACAGTTGACACTCATCTGTAACAAAAATTAGCCCACAGCTCCACTACCTGCTTCAGCTGCTGATGACCAAAAAAGAGAATTTTGGATGTCAGTTTAGGATAAGAAAAATACTACATGAACCTTGCCTTTTATTCTCCACTCTCTAGGGAGAAGGGGTGAGGCATTGGAAAGAAGCCTTAAGCAAGAGAAACAAAAAACAAAAAAAACCCACACACACAATTTCTGAACATTGTTTTTTAAGTGCCTCTGGCAAAGATCAAAAATTTTTGAGCAAGCTAGCCAAACATTTTATTGTTCACAGTGAATGCTGAACTCCCACTAAGATTTGTGAAGGTGTAAATGGAGTTTACAAAACACCTATCCAAGCTATCCAAGCTATCCAAGCCCTAATAACTGATTTTAAAAGTGTGAATATTAACCTACAATCAAATTAACTTCTGCTAAAAAACCGCTAAAAGCCAAGCACAGAGGCAGATCTCTTGCTGAGATCCAAGGCTCCTACCGCAGGTTCTGATCCAGCAAACTGCCTACATGCAGGCAAAAAGCCCAACACACTCAGCTGGAGCCATCAGCTGACTTCCCAGACTGTGATTCACTGCCCTGTTTGTGTGACCCATGATATGCTTGACCACAGGCTAAAGACAAAAATTCAATTAGCCAGCTTAAGACTTCACTCAGTGTTATCCTTCTTAGGTGAAGCTGTTAGCAAAATAAATTAAAATAAAACTAATGAAAATTTAAGAAAACTTATTTTCATTTAAAATGCTGCACTTCAGAGAATTGTTAATGACCTTCTCTCAAAAAAAACCAGCACAGTCAGACCATTAAGACTTCCTAGAGGAATTGCATTGCAGTTGTGACTAGCCATTCAGTGAGCTCCCTACAGGATATGTCCCTTGCTCCAGTGGTGATGTGGGAAGCAGTGGATCTTGCATGCTGTGGGCTTTTAACCTCCACTTCATAATCCCTGAAGTGCAGCACTGGAAAGAGGATAACCCTGCACAGAGAAGCCACGAGGGCTGCAGAGGTAAAGATGGCACTGCTCTGTGGTGATGATCAACAGAAGTTGCATTACCTGTCTCAAACAGCATCAGCCTGGGCATGGGTGATGCAAAGGACAAACCTGACTTGTACCTTAATATTAAGACAAAGGTAACATGCCTTTCATGTGTCAACATAAAAAAAAACCCCCTGCTCAAGAATGTAAGCAGAGATAAAATTGAAATGCATTTGCAACATAAACTTCTGATTGACTGCAATGGAGAGAAGCTGCTTTTGTTCACATACATGATTCTACTGCAAAAATGGGGAAGTGCTTTCTTCTCAGTTCTCCTTTGAAAAAAAGAGAGAATATATGTGCATAGTAGTTCATGAGCCTGGTAAAACTATTTTAAAAAGAGTACCAAGATAAAACAAAGTTTCTCCACACATAAGAATCCCCAAAAGAAGAAATGTATTTTGTTGACATTCGCATAAGTATTTGTAGAAACAGCAATGCAGTATGCATTCCAATTACAGTAACTATGTAAATATTAAGGAAACTTTTCTTTCTGACCATCCAGGAGCTGCTCTGGCAGTCATACACTCAGACCACCTGAGCTGGGACCGAGGCCCCTTCACAGCAGGCAGCTTCAGGGAGCTGATGGGTGCCTCTCTTGACTCCCTACACACCCCACATAGTCAGACAAGGTTTCCTTACCCACTCAGCCCTCGGTTTCCCATAGCAGAGCCTCAGGCATCAGGATCCTTAAAAGACCTTAATCATGGTGCAACAACAGAATAACAGCTTGAGCTGGTGCCCCTGAGCAAGGACCCCAAAGCAAAGAACCCCTGGGCTTTTATACGCTCACAGTCTGTGTGTGCGATAGTGTGGGGATTCTCCTCTGGGTCATTGGCTCCCGCCGTGTGTCTGGTGTCCGGTCACCTGGCAGGGCCACAGGTCCCCGTGTCCTTTCCTGTGCAAAGGGTCGGCACCAGTTCCCGTCCTCTTGTCTGGGGCTTCCATCACCCAGAAGGTCCCCATGTCCTTTCCTGTGCAAAGGGTCGGCACCAGTTCCCGTCCTCTTGTCTGGGGCTTCCATCACCCAGAGCTCAACCTGCAGCTCCCTCTGCAGCTGCACACTGAGCTACTGGCACTGAATGGATTTCTCAATATAATTTTATTTTGACTTCACAACTATTCAAAAGTCTCCAGGTGATCCAACCACTGATCCAATGAGCCTGTTAAATGCAAGAGAGATGCAAATTAATTTTGTACATAGCAACAAAAACCTCATTAAAAAAACCCAGCCAACTAAAGCAACCAAGCCAACCAGTAATTCTATCAATTCAGGAAACTGCTGTAAAATATTCAGAAAGACTTGAAAATGGAAGGAATAGGTTTGCTTCATGGACAGACAGACTTCAACTGGATCCTCTCAGCCCTGGGCTCTGCAAGAATATTTCCTCCACTGATTATACACAATTTGTTTCTATTTCCATTTCCATTCAGCTCAAGTCTCTCATTCCTTTCTGATCTTCTGGGATCTTCTGATATCACTTGTTCCATATCTTTGCTCATATTTCCCTAAACTCATGCCCTTGTTTTCATTCTCTCTCCTGAAGTCTGCATTCCAGCTGCATGTCTTCCTCCTTTCCTTCTGAGGGCAGCAGCAGGAGCACCCAAGAGCAACAGCCCATCCCTGACTTGACCGCTCAGCCAGCATGCCTGTCACTGAAGCATTTCAGTGTTTCCAAGAAAGACAGTTTCAGGGAAGGTTTTTCTCACTTCTTCCCAACAACTCTTGGCCATGCCACAGTTAACAGTAGGAGAGGATGGGCTATGCCCAATCTCTGAAAAATTTCAGCTTATAAAATTAACAAATTTTCACTTCCTTTTTTTTTCCCCTCTGTGTGTGTCTGTCTGTGAGTGCTTAGATTTAGAACTTTTTTTCCAAGGTGTTACCCAAAAAATATTTCAGGTTGCTTCGCCTCCTCATTACCTAATAACACATTCCTAAATTCTGAAGTATACAGAATTTTCAGCCTTTGTAGGACAGACAGCATGTTTCCCTAATTTCATATTCTGAAACTGGAAAATTGTTGACATGAATAGCCATCATGAACAGATTGAGCCCAAGTTCCTGTGATGAGGTCTAAGCTGTTCAGATCAGTGTCTTCTAGCAGTATCTGCTGAACAAAGTGAAGGGCTCATATCACCACCTGCTCTGTCTATAATAGAAAGTATATGCAAAGCATCAGGAGATAAGCTAAAACTCTATTTGCAAATAATAAGAGTCTTTGGCCAATTAATTTCATAAAGACAGTTCAGCAATTTCAATCTTAAAAGCAGCCATCTTGGCCAAATAGAAAAGTGCTAGAGATGTTTGTGTATTTCGAGAAAACTAACTGAAGTTTGAGGAGACTATGATGTACTTTCTATAATTAATACACATTTTACAAGCTTATGCACAGCCTTTCACAAGACCTTTAAGCACTGGGGGTTTTATCTGGCACTGTTCAGAGAATGGCAGGAAGCTGATAAAATGCTCAGTGGAATTTGCCATTCATTTATCTGTCCTTCTGCGGCCTTCAGAATTTACAATTTTCATTTTTGGGGGGCTTTCAACAATATAATTATATATGAAAAGGCTTCTCATACCACACAAGCTTCCATTATGGCATATTAGAATTAAATGAGAGGAAAAAACTTTTCATTATATGGCTTTCATTGTTATTCATCGATGCATTCAAATAACAATACTGACTCAGACTTCTGTGGTGTACTCTTAAGCTTTAACAAACAGTTTATCTCTTTGTGCTTCATCCACCAGCCAATGTTAATTAAAAGGAAAGAATAGTCCTTATTCCTATTATTCTAAATAGCAATTGATGAACTTCAAAGGCTCTGATTTTTATCAGAACTTTCAACAAACTTTCACATGGACTTTTAAAAGCTTGTGCTCTCTGTGCAAGCCTGCAAAGCAGCTTAGTCTTAATACAAGGCCTGTTACATTCAGAAAGGAAACACCCTAGTTGCTTTTGTAAGATCATATATATTCTGTAAGGGGATTACAGGGCAACAGATTCTGCAGAGGTGTTAAGAACTGAAAATTACACCTTATCATGTCAAAATAAACTCAGTTATAAGCACATCTGGCACAGAGTCATATGTGATATCATTTAGATGACGTGCAGAATCCATGTTTTACGAGCTTATGCATACATCCTGTGAGCACCAGTGAACTGGAACAGTCTCACCCTAGTTTTCCATATCTGCCTTGAGGACTAGAAACCAAATCTGAAGAACTTTGCACAAAATGGGATTTGGTCCTAATTTTGAACCAAAACAGAAAAACATAGAAATTAGATCTTGAAAGTAATGAACACTCACTGCAGCTGTGTAAAATGATGACAAAACTTTGGGGACGTATCTTCAGTTTAACCACATATATATATATATATGTGTGTGTGTGTGTGTGTGTGTGTGTGTGTGTGTGTGTATTTACACCCCTGTTGATATGTAGATGTAACTTTCTTCATTCATTTGAAAGCTATGGCTTTGAAAAGATCAGAATTCATGTCAGTTCCTGTTATACACACAGGATAACAAAAACTATATACAAAGAAAAATCATCCAAAAATAATTTGTTGCTAAAAATATTTGGAGTTAGGTGGAAAAGAATTCTAGGGGACAGGACATTTTTCAGTGAAGCAATCCAATCCCCAATGGCATCCTTGCATTGTCAAGATTTGTGGCCATCCTTCTGAAAAGTTTCATTGGTCATTTTCCTTTATGGTAGGAATTACTGCTACCTTCCTATTATCCTGTTTCTTTTACAGATACTTCTGATCGCAGCACATTTTTCCGAAAAACGCAGTGAATAATGACTGCATTACAAAAGTACAACAGCTTGCCAGATTTAGGAGAAGCTCAGTAACAGAGTTACAGGTGGAAGAGAGACCTACCTCAGCATCATTGTCCAGTAGCTCACCCAAGATACAAATAGTACTAGGAATCAGGATAGAAACCTTATTTGTCAATAAACAAAGTAATAAGGGAAAATGTTGGAAAAAATGAACTTTGGTCCAAATTTTGGACACTGACATTGTACCTGGCCTGTGTTTCCTGTACCCATGGAATGGGGAGGGAACAAGAAATTCTCACCAGTTTGTTCATGATTGAGAGGATTGTCAGCCAAGCTAAATTCTCATTGAACATTTTGATCTTAAAATTCAGGAACATTATTTACAAGGACATGATCTTATAAATCTTTGTTTTGGATTATGTCGAGATCCCTTTTTACAGAAGAAAAGGCTGATGCTTCTTCTGACATTTTACTTTTTCAGATTTATCTACTGACCTTATATTATCTGAAAGGACAATACAAAATACCCTAGAAATTATAGATCTAACTTGATTATGCTGTGAGTTATTTCCTTTCTCCAGGGTATATATTACCCAGAGAAAGCAGAGGCCAGCACAGGTCTGCACTTACTGCAGTTTTTGGCAGTCTTTTTAAGAAGGGGTCATTTGAACAGCATGGTGTGTTGGAATCCAATTTAAGGGCAAGATCGTAGCTCAGATATGTTTATGCGATTTTGTCAGCGTTTCTTTGCTTTCTCCCACTCTTCCAGCATCTCAGTATTTGATGTTGGACATTAAATTTATTGACATGATCAGGTTTTGAAGAGAGGAGAGCAGTTCTGGTTATCCTAGCTGCTGCCCCTCGTTTTCATTTCTTTTGAATTTTCAGTGACTTGGTCATGGTCCTTTGGATTTTTCTTGGTGCTTCCCTTAAGAACTCTATCTGGGCCCACTGCATCTTCTTAAGTAAATAATATTCATAATTCTTGTTAGTCTGAACAACTTGCTTCAAATGTGAAATTCTTATTTTAACATTAATTTACCATATCAGCAGATGAGAGATCCTCTGGTGAATCCTCTTCCATCATTCTAGATACCATTTAAGTATACACAAAGTCCCTCTCTTAGATTTTATGGAAAACACATAAAGGAAAACAAAATCCTCTGAGGGGCTAACTTTCATATCATTTACCTCATCCAGCTAGTCATACAGGATTTCTTTAAAGCCAGTGGCAGAGGGACAGATTCCTCCATGAGGCAATTCAGAGAAAAGGCTAATTTAGCATCTTTGAGTCAACCTCCTCACTCAATATCAAAGGACCAGAAATATGAGCCAGCTATGTCTGTTTCTCACACTTGGATTATATGAATAAAGCCTTGGGTATTTTATCACTGCACCAATTCTCCCTTATTTTGTCTTTTTCTGGATTTTTTATTTATGTATTTTTTATTGAGTTGAAATCAGATTCTTGAATTCTGATAAATCAATCCGAAATTTAAAAGATCTTCTTTACCAAACTCTGCTTAGGCTTTCTGGATGCTATATTAATAAAAGTGGAGAGGCATCCTCCTAGCACATTATGATCTTTTTCTACTGGTATTCTTTACCTATTACCAGAATATATGGACAGCTATGTGATACAGAGACATTAAAAGAGAACTGGAGGAGAAGTGATAGTAAAGAAGTGTTATGGTTATTTCAAAAACTTAGTATGTGTAGAAGTTAGAGGAATTATACACTATTTAATTTTTCATATAATTTATTTCATAAATCTCCTATAAGTTCAAGTATCATAAAACAATTGAAATAAGAGGAATATGAAAAACAGAAATTATATTATAAATTTTCTATGTAGTTATCATAAGGAAATCATTTATCTTTCAATGCCAAAGTGAATTTTTCAGTGTAGATGAGCTTAGTACAAACTCATTTGTTAAAGATTTAGGGGGAAAAAGGAAACCCAAAAAACTGTTTATCTTTTTTACAAAGACTGTGCCTCTTCAAGCTAATCAAAGCATAACTGCCTCTGCTGGATTGCTGAAAAGGTATCTGCAACCTTACAGTATTGTTCCTTTGTTTGAGTGGCAGCAGAATTCCTTTTATATTTTTGAAACTTTTCACTCCATCTTCTTAGCAGGTTTTGCCATGTGAAGAGCTGCAAAGAGGGAACATATCCACTTGTTCTGGAGAACATGAAAAAATCAAAACCAACCCTAGAAAAGGATAGAGAGGAATATGAATAAACAGCACTAAGCACAAAATCTTCTTAAACAAGTGGGTAAACAAGCTCAGGGAATTAGCAAGCTTGACAACAGTGTTTGTTGTGCTGCTAGAACTAACCTGCAATGAATAACAATTATTAGTACCAACAAAGTGGTTCAGTTTTGGAGAAAATTTTCCCAGCCTCCTGTCATTAATCTTACCTGGGTTTATTACTAGCTATGTTACTTGCAGCTTGGGTAGCTAAATTCTTTAATATGCAATCTGTATGGGCAGCTCAGTGCTTGTTTCCCACAGCAGAACACACAGACGTGCATGCCGTGTCTTGTGTGAGTTTGTTTAGAGAGAAAGGAGAGACTGTGAAATGTTAGTGTCCTAGAATGTAACCTCAGATTTCATATACTCCAAGGAAAGAATTTTCTAGCCATCATACATGTAACAGGGCTGCTCTGTCAAACACTTGTGTAGAAATATGAGTATTCTCAGGTGCCAGTATAAAAAGTTGTTTTGAAGCATTATACTACTGTAATAACTGTTTACAATCACATATTTTATTTGTATGTACAAAATAATTCTATAAAGCCCAGTGTGTATTATTCTGAAATTATTTCTATACTGTCTTTCACAAATTTCATAACCACCAAATATCCTATAAGACAAAGCAAACAAGGTTTTTTTGTCTCTAAGGTGAAAGAGCTTTTCTTTCCACTTTGCAGGCAGTACTCAGTAGCTCAAAGGAAAGGGAGCATTTCTCTCTGCAACCTCAAAGGAGGAGAGCAACATTCCTGATTAGTAGTGATAACTAGGAAAATAAATTATCTGTTTCCTAAGCCTCAGGAAGAACAGCGATGAGCACTGGAGGGGCTCCAGTGGTGAGAAGATGTGAGGTGTACAGTGCCAGGGGCTGCCCATGGGGCTGCCCACTCTACTTCCCCTTTGAGCTCAGTGAAGGGTCCTGGATCATCCCACTCTAACACAAGCAGTTAAAATACATCTAATTAATTGCACCTTTAAGTGACAATGCTTAAAAAGAGAGTGTAACAAGTCTGGGACTTGTAACAATACAAACACCCTTGAGATTCATACATGGTAAAGTGAGTTCTTTGTCTTCATTTCACTGCCTCAGTTATAGGCACTGAGGGTCCTCATAGCTGCCTGTGACATACAGTCATCCCCAAGATGAATCTGCATGTGCACAGTGTGTCCAAAGGGGCTATATTCTCCATTCTTCTCTCTCCCTCTCTCTCCCCTGCCCTTGCGTACACTCCTCCCTGGAGTTCAGAGGCCGTTCCTGGAGATTATATTCTGGGGTAGCTTTGACACAAACTGGGACAGTGGCTCCTGTATACTGCACACATCTTTATTCACTTAGTAGAGGCTGTTACACAACTCTGATGCCAATGCACAGGAAAACACAATTCAGCTTTGAATGCACAAGGTCCACCAAGCCCAAAACGTTCCCTGCAGCCTGTGTTGGACTCCAGCTGTGACTTCATAAGAACATAAGCATAAGAACAGCAGCATTCTTGTCCAAATTAGTCTCCAGCAAATTGTAATCTGGTGTCTTCCCAAACACTGTTGGCATTTTTGTTATTTTTGGTTCATGTTGTGTTGTTCTTCCATTAACTTGCTCAGCCATTTAAAAAGCAACCAGGAATACTCTTAGAAGCCGTTATTTCATTTGATTTTGCACATTCAAGGTTTCTCAGGGAAAAATGCATGGTTATCACTCAGTCAATTCAAAACCAGTGGCTGTATGCCTAGCCTCTCATATATTAATGATATGTAAATATACTAGTTTGTATGTACTAGTGACATGCACATATAAGTAATACTCTTTCATAAAATGGCTGGCATCTATCCTTATAACCTTGTGGGAACAACTGCAAGAACTCTAGTACATATAATAATTACTTGCAAAAATATTGATCCGCTTTTGCTATTAAACTTGGAGGACTGTTGAACATAAAAATAGCTACAGGAAAAAGAAATAAACTTACTTACTGAGATGAAATCTTTTTAAAAATTGAAATAGCTTAAGATCAAAAGACTAGTAAAAAGTTATATTGTGCTATATGTAAGCAAAATAAAAAAAAGAAAAAGCAGTCCAAATTTTTACACTTAATGATGAAACACAGAAGAAATTAACAATTTCTTTAATTTAAAAATAATAAGAAGCAGAAAATTTATTATTTGTGTGCCTCACATGGTAGAGGAATACAAGTTACATTTTCTCCCAATATTTGTAGTGAATGAGAAACCTGACCATGTATATATGTATAAGTTACCAATGGGCACATCAATAGAGATAAACAACACAAAGATAAAATAAAAATCACCATGGACATTTTACTTTGCACATGGGAAAAAAAGACAGAATTTCTATATTCCTTTGACATCTGCTTTAGTTCAAGACTGGAACGATCATGTTTTATTTGCACAGGCACAGTCAGAAAGCACATTTTACACTTGCTTTTGCAGGTGTTCTCACTGTCATACTGCAGGCTTCGCAGTGCTTATTTTTTCATATTCTTCTCTGCACCCAGCCAAGCAGGGAACAGAAATATCTCCTCTAAATTCATGACCTGTTACCAACACAGGAGAGCATTTAGGGGACCTGGTTTTCAAAGGCCACTGCAAAAATATTTTCCCTAGCATAAGAGATGATGGTGCTCACAAAGAAGTCCAGAGCAGCTCTGCCTGACAGCTGCCCATACTCAGTGGTGGTGGCTAATTTTGTCACATGCATTATTCTCTGTGAGCTACTACCCACTTATTTGGTTATGTCAACAGCTATTAAATTCTGCCACCAGACAGACTTTAAACAGGGTTTTCTTAGAACCAGTTCCCTTTGCAATTGGATTGGGAAGAATAACCTGATAGATAGAAGTACAGTAGCTGTCACGTTCAGTTAAGGCAGGGTCAAGGTCCTGACAGTAACTGTTCCTCAGGGCAGAGATTTATATCTATCATCATAAATAAGTTTGGTTTAAGTTACACAGTTTAAATGTCTAAAGCAGCAAGACTTCAGGTTGCCTCAAGAGCACGAATCAGGATCTCTGCAGAGGTGAGCTGGTGTGCGTGATACCAGTGTGAAGTCCTCAGGGGCTCTAAGCTTTAACAGTGCTTTTTCAGAGCATTATTATTAGCAATACAGTAACTCCAGCAGATCTCAGATAGGATTGAAATTTCATTGTCCTAGCACTGTACAAAATTGTTTAAAAGGCACTCTACACCCAGAAACTGTGATGCCATAAATTGGTCAGAAATATAAGGGAGAGGAAGGTGGCAGCATTCCAGATCCTTGTCTGAAAGTAATGCAGTTTTCACTAAAAAAAAAAAGCAAAATAAAACAAAATTCACTTGGTGCAGTGCCTGACATTGCACATATTACACTAACCATTTTTACTGGGTTTTGTTAAACTTTTTCGTCAAGATCCTACTGTAACAATAAAAACCCCTAATTCTTTAATATGCACAGACCAAATAGCCTTGAATATTATTGCTTTAACAGAACAAACTCGATTTGTAAACACAAGACAATCTTAAATTTGTTCAGCAACACTTCCATGGAGGGAAGAACTTCCATACCAGAAAATTTTTCACTTCTAATGAATAATTTTCACAAGCATACATGATTCAAAACCTATAGACATTTCTGCCCTAACACAAGGCTGTTAAATGATGGCAAACATGGCAGCAGAAAAGGAGCAATTTATCCTCACACCCTCCTTGGTGCCTGGTGAATGAGTTGAAGGAAGAATTGCCGACCTTATGTCTACCATGGATGACCAATGCCAGCCTACAGAGATTCTGAAGATATAAATATACATCAGAAAGAGCACTAAATAACATTTTATTGAGCTTAGAGAGTAGATTTGAGCTTCAAAGAAGTGATGATAAAAAACAGGATTTTGCAATGCAATTTCAAGTTAATAAAAAAAAAGGGAGAAATGGATACAGATTGTTGTGCTATTCAGGTTTTGAATGGCAATTGTCAAGAATCTTAATTTGATTGCAATGGTCTATGGGTAAAAAATACAGCAAACTTTGTTTGCCATGTACCAAAGAAGGTTCTTATGAGAGGTAAGATTTTCCTCCAGGGTAAAAAATGATGAATTGGTTTAGACTATTTGGTGCTAAAGTCACCAACATCTCTTCCCTCTGTGAATATTCCCACACTTGAATGTTCCCATAAAAAATGCTTTATGAAAGTGATTTCCCTTCAGTCCAGGGTATCTCACTAAAATGCCAGTTATGTTTCCTATTATGACACCAGACAAAGTTCCCTCCATGCAATGGAGAATGACAAGTGCTCCTAGAGAACCATTATTTTCCTCTATCTCACATGGACCACTTGAGATACAACAAATCATCCTCTGGAGGCATCTCTCTCAACTGACGTGGAGGCAGACTGGATGACCTAAGACTAAATAGAATCATAGAAGGGTTTGGGTTGAAATGGGCCTCAAAAGATCATCTAGTCCACTTTCCCATTCATGGTCAGGGACATCTTCACCAGACGAGCATCCAGAATATGAGTGGCCAAATATAAAATTATTGTTTATAAAAAGACAGACACCAAAAATGCATTCTCCCCATGATATCTCTCTAGGACAGTCTAAAGCACTAAATTGACTATTAAATGTTGCCTGCTCCTTGTTTAACTTTGGCAAATAATTATGATACCTATCCATCCATGCACTTCATTATCAAATTTTTCTAGGAATGGGTGGCAACATGGAAATCATCTGACGTGCAAAGTAATCCAGGATGCATCCTACGTCTCATCAAAGAATGCTGCATGAAATTACAAATTCCATCACAGTTAACTGTGAAGGAGCCTATCTGCATTTCTAAATGATCACCCAATTTTTAAGAGCCTGAAAAGAAGGCACAGATGCTGAATAGATACATGCCAATGCAAAAAAAAAAAAAAAATGCTGACAACAAAGTACAAAAAACAAAATATGAGGAAAATAACTGTACCAGCACAATGCTAAGGAAAATCACCTATAGAAGGGCTCCTCTGACAAATCCATTATCCTGGGTGTTGTGCATAGGCACAGTCTTACATATTCTTGGTTCAGGCAACAAAACTATAAGGCTGTGACATTCATGGAATAAAGTCTCTACCCTACTTGCTACTTTCTCTCCCTTCATCCAATCAAGGCAGCTCTTTTTCAAACATTAAGACAGACACTCATAAAGTCCATTCTTGATTTATTCAAATACGTCTCGGGGTATGGCAGATGCATAAACAAAAAAGCTCTGCACATTTAGAGAATGCCACTGAAGATGTCAGTCAGTTTTCTTTTCAACCTGAGTTATGCAGTGATGAAAATAACTGAACCAGCTCAAAATGCTGGAGATAAAATGCTCAAAAATAAAGATTCTGTTCACACAGAAAAGCTACAATACTTCCAGATTTGCCATTTCAAGACAAGGAGTAAGATTTCCTTTCTTGTTTTGCCACATAAGACATTAGTGACATTTAGAAAAAATGATCATTCCTGAACAGGGCAGTTATGTTACAATAGAGTTTACAACATTGAGATTTATTTTGGCTCGAGGCAAAGTTAAGATTAAAGAGATGGTGCCGCTCAGACTACAAAGGCTCATAAAACACTGAGCCATTATCTTGACCTTAATATAGAACTTAGGATTCAAGACATCAGTAGTCATAATAGTCTTATACTCATTTAAAATTCAGCCACAGTTTGTCACAGTCCCCTTTTAGTTTTGATCTAACCTACCCTGAACTTAAGCTGCACAAAGTATTTATTATTTCTTTATTATCTGCAAAATTCACAAGGTCAAATGTGGGAAGCACCAAGTCTCTGAAAAATCCAAGAAGCCACTGTAGCATTATCCAGGCTGTCCTCTTGTGCTGCCTTTTTATTGTAGAAGGTCAATTTACAACATAATAGAAAACAGTATTACTACAATTTCAGGCTTGCCATGCAGGAATACATTTGCAGTGCATTGAAGACTGAGACAAATTTTCACACCACAAACTTGCAGTCATTAATAAAGAAGATTGTGGTCTCTGTTTGTCAATATATGTTGCTCTCACAAAATATCAAATCAGCTTTTCCTGGAAGATGGAAGGAGCAAAATGAGTTTGCCTGTGGATGCTCTTGGTTTAAAGTCTTTTAAAAAACATGCTAGAAAACTGAAACTTTTGCACCTTCTGTTTGAAGGTCACCCTCAGTCTGGCAATTTTTAAACTGCAGTGATTTGAATGCTCCAGTCAGAACCCTCAATTCACCTGTATTCCCACAAAAGTGAGGACTGTTTTTTGTGGGGCAAAACTGCAGAAACAAAAGATAGGCCAGTCTTCTGAAAGAAGAAAAAAAGGAAAAGAAAAAACAAAGAAAAAAAAAGCATGCAAAGTTTCAGGAATGCAAATATAATCAACAACAAAAGCATGGAAAAAAAACTTACTGGCCCTTGGGCAATTACTTTGTTGGAGGGAAGGGACAGGGATACATCAACCTGGAAAACATGAGGCATCAGGACCAACAAATACTTACTCTTTTTACTTTTCTTCTGGCACGAAGTGGAAGCATTAGCACATGTCTGAAATGCAGACCAGAGGTGGCAAGCAAAAAGACTATATAACAACCCTCCTGTCCTGAGATTTGGAGTTTTAACCATCATTACAAATAATAGAAATTTTAAAAGAGGGATTCTGCTTTCTCAAGAGAACATATGAAATTATGAAACAGAATTCCAGCCACCATTGAGAGATACTCATATTTCTACCTTTAAGCTAATATACACAAAACAGATGTTTCCAGGAGGAGTAGGAGATGTTGTAGTACAGGTTTCCCAGAAGCATTGTGCTGAGAAAAAGGAGGCTTCTTAATCCAGTAGCATCCAACAGCAGGTCCCTCTGGCTAGGATTTCCTGACAAGTGTACTGATTTTCTCTGACTTTCTTCCTCATTGCTAGCATTATTTTGCTTTGTGTGGCCTCAGAGTGTGCTCCCCTCTCACAAATGCTATCTTTATAGAATAATGCAGTGGATCTCCAATTTAGGGGTAACTTTTTCATTCTAAACCAAACCTCAGCAAAATATAACTAGTGCATGTCTGTGAGATCCAGGAGCCAGAGACCCTTCCACAGCCACAGCTTCTGCATGGAGGAGCAACAAGTCTCCCACGGGAAGGAGCATCCATGAGAAACTGATCTGGACCATTTTATTCAGCTTCAAAAACCAGCAAGCTTTCAAATGTAGGAGGATATAGTTCAGCCTGTTTTTTCAACAGATGCATTTGCCAAATATGAGTTACAACAAAAAGTGTTTCTTCACTCAAGTGGTCAAGTCCAATTCTACTTCTTTCTGGTTTTCCCTTTTTATTTATGGCAAATTTTATCCTGCTCACTGCCTCTCCTACTCTATTTGCTGCAGTGTATGCTTACACACAGGAGTGAAAAATGGAAGTAATCAAAGAGTCATCCAAGGCTCACAAACCTTAAGCCATGTTTTTCAAGTTTTATTTATGTTTATTAAACTTTCTCAACTCATTTCATTATTCTTCTGCTTACCCACCCTGCCAAACACCTCATTGGTGAATAACAAAATAATTTAAATAACAGAAAAGCAGATAGCTGATCCAATTCGTCTTGGCAGGCAAGCAAAAGAGGGAAATACCAGTTAATTATGAATAAAAAGAAGATAGACTATTGATAGTGACCTAAAGACGTTTCTACTTAATGAACTCTATTTCCTTCTAGATGTTCCAAGTCTTCAGAAAACTACATGATGTATATGTATCAGGGCATAAAATCTTATTTTCCATGTGCCCTTGAATACCTGTCCATGTAAGCCACTACAATTGATCACATTTTAAAGTCTTTCTTTCTAAATGGACTATAAAGAACAAAGATGGAAAGCGTCAAAACTACCATCAGTTAATATTCTTCACAAAGGAAGGGAGGGAGAGTCACTATGTCTGGTTATGAAGCTATTAATAAAAGATGAATAGATGAATTTCAGTATCTTTTCATAGTTTATTAGGAGACTGGTGTCTGGGAAAATGTTCATTCATAGTGGCTTCACTGTTTCATCCAAACAAACATCAGTTTTAATAAAAATGATTCTGTCTGATCTCCTCCAAACACCTTGCCGTATTTGTATTTTTCCACCCTCACATCACAGTGCTGTGTCTTTTTCCTGTCAGAAAATGCCTTAATATGGAGAGAAAAACATGTTTGAAGAGCTGGACTTTGGTCACTGAAAGGAGAAAGGTATTTTGTAAATCCACTGGCTCCTCTCAGATTAGAGTTGCATCTCTTGACCTGGGCTCTGCCTCTTGGCCTGGGCTGTGCTCTGCAAATTGTAATTAGGCTAATTAGATTGTACACACCATTTTTATTCCATCACAGTTGGATAATTCATGGGAGGGAATATCAAGTTGTACAGCTTCAGTCTGAGAAACCCTGATTAGGTGGGTTATTTTACTCAAAAGTACCTGAAAAAAAGGACCATTGCAGGTGTGGGTTTTCCATTTTTTCCCCTGGGACCCTGTCAGAGCACAGGCCCTGGGGGCAATACAGATGGTTTCACAGAGGTATCCAGCCACAGCCCCTTGCAGGGTAAATCCTTTGCACCCTGCTGCAGGGAGCAGTGCTGCTGGCATCTTTCAAACACTTCTGCTAATTCTGCTGGTCTCTAATTAACAACTCTGCCACCATTCACCCAAACCACTGTTATAAGTAAACTGAGAAATATGTTGGATGGAGATGCATACTCCTGCTTGGGTAGATCAGAGTAACAGAATCACAAAATGGTTTGGGCTGGAAGGGACCACAATGGTGCATCTGGTCAAACCTCCCTGCTCAAGCAAGATCATCTTAGAGCGCAACCAGAGTCAATGGAATTTTGAAAAAAAACCTCCCCCTTTATTGGCCTGAGTAGTGAAGTTACTGTAGAGCTTGAGAGACAAAAAAAAAATTCTTTCTGTTCTCAGCAACTCATTAAGCCTTGATTTTTCTCAATGCCCAGGTAAGAGACAACTTTTGAGTTGACTTTATCATGTCTTCATCTAAGGTTGTATTTAGTCCATTGTGTTAGGATTGGGGAAAAAAACACCATGAAACATACACAATCATGTCAAATTGATTATACTGTCATAAACTGCAGAATATTTTTGTCATTTTCCTGCATTCCACTGATACAAAGATTGGGCTTTGGCAATACACATATTTCTAATCTCCAGTCTTTTAACTACCATTAAAACTACCTGTCCAAAACCTGTAAGCTTTCATACATTAGCACTTCCAAAATGTTTATAACCATTTTATAGGTTGAAATTCAGGCAAACAGATTGACTTTGAATTTTGGAGCATCCCAGCTGCACAAGACAAATATGACTTTTGTTTCAGCTGAAACAATGGAAAACTTCCTGTGGTTTAGATCACAAGCAAACATTTACCATGCAGAGTTTATAACAAATGCGAAGGCTGGAGATTCAAGAAAGTGCAGCTCTTCACTTGCAGTTAAAGGAGAATGGGATTTTGCCTTCGAATAGCCTGAAGAGAGGGAGGCTGACACGAGCAGCAACCTTCATGCCACTTGTGGGTGGTCTGTCAGTCTAGTAGTATTATTCTGAGTTCCTCATCAGAAGGAGCTGAGCAGGATTTTAATGATCTTGCAAAATCTCTTAATTCCAGTATGACCATAAATATGAATTCAGGCATGGGGTATCGCATTTACACAATTGGGTTTCTGTCTCTTCCAGTCCTCCAAGCACTGACAGCTGGGAAACAAAAGAAAAAAAGCTATTTTTTTGGAACGAGTTCTTACCCAGAGTGTATCACCAGGTTTCTATTTTCCCATTCAGAAATTCTCTATCCCAAGATAAACTTTGTCAGTATTTCAGAAATTATGGTACGGCTGCTCTGTGATTATGGTCACTGAGGGAGCAGAACAAAGCAGTGCAGGTTTGTGTCAACTGTGAAATGGAAAACATTAAACAAAGAGTTTTGGAGTTTGAAATCATCCCAGAAAAAGTGCCACATGCCAAAAGAATCAATTGTTTTTTTAAAAAAGCACAAAAAACGGAGGCCAACCAAATTAACCACTGCCAAATCCTCTGGAAATTTAACATATTCTTAAAAGAAAAAAAAAGTTTATGTGACCAAGAGAAGACAAATTTTGGTGGATGTTTTTACTAGAGAGGACCACTGGAGTTTTCCTGACATAATGTTTGTCTTTCATCCCACAGCAATATCAAAAGTATCTCCAAGAATGCTGCAATTGCACTCATTTGCTAACTTTTGAGATTTCTAGAGAATAAACCTTGGACTTTTAAGCTGACTTTTTCCATCCTAATGAGTATTTTGGGGTGCTCATTCACTATATTTTTACAAAACTCCAGGACACCACCACTCCTCTGAAGCTACAGTATGCAAGTTGTGTGCAGCTGTGTAAGTACAAGGAATGATTATTCGGGAAGCAGTCAATTAATTCTTCGAGTGTTGTAACTTCTAACTACACATCAGCAACAAGGAACTGGAGGTGATTCTTAAATATCCGGGGAACTGAAGGAAAACACGACCTGAGCACAAGGCTGCAACACAGACCTCCACAGCTGTCAGTGTCATGATTTGAACCTAAATGAGTAAGCAGTGGAAGTCCCGATTATCTACACACTTACACCTGATGGAATGAGGTAACTTTAGCCAGGCAAATCGTGCAGGGGTTTTGAAAAATCTGCTCACTGTCAAAATTCACCATCATTTGGATTTCAGGCTCAATATTTTTTATGCATTCATATATCTCAGAAATATTGAGAAGCTTCACAGCTCTCTAATCAAACACATTCAGTCTATAAACTAGCCACAATAAGAGTCTTATGAAATTCTCAGATGCAAGATTTCTCAATGGATATTAATTATAGGAGTAAATAACACAAAAATAAATGTAATTCTAAACATAGTAAAACTTTGCTGTCCAGCTATAAGATTTGTTGTAATTTTACACTAGTACCCAACTTTCAAGAAACATTATTCAAAAGAAATTGCAGCTCCACTAGCATGGTTGACAAAGCGAGAAATCAGGCCAGTGAAACCGTCACTGAAACAGACAGTCTGCCCTCTGACAGAGGCAATTTATTTAAATAGTATATAACTGTGCTGTGATATGAAGTCTTGTAGTCTGCATTTAGAAGATTTCTTGAGTCTTTCGGCCAGATACCTGGGGAGTCTGTGGAACCTGGAGGCCCCACGTGTAAGAAATACATGCAGATTCAGTTTCTTTACATTCAAAAGGATCGCAGCATCTTTGCTGCTTGTCACCTTTTACAGTATCTAGATCTTTGAGTCTGGTTACACCTGCACATACCTCAGACCTTGCTTTTTCTACCTGAGCTGCAACATTCTTGCTGTTTTCTTTCCAAAGACACTTTTCTTGGCTTCATTTATCTCCTTCTGTTCTGCTCAGGGAGTTTTATATCACACAGTGGCAGCTATTCTTCACGTTACTTTTTATGGTTCAGTCATTGGTTCCACATGCAAATGTGCTGCCAGTGACAGACTACTTGGCATAAAATCCTCTCTCCAAGGGCCTTCTTAGAATAAAAGTGACTTGGGGACCATCCACATCAAGGTCTGGCATGGTAAGTGCCTCCACCACTCAGCATCTCCAGGGAATTAGCCAATAGCAGAGCTAAAAGTTCTTTCTGGCATGTGCACTTGATCAGCACAAGAAACACTAACAGTCTTAGCTTTTTGGACAGGTCGTCAGGTTGGCACCTTTCATCATTCAGCCAGCAATGACATCATGAGTCACTGGCATGATGCTTTGCACATTTGCCTTCACAATGTCACTACTTAACTGGACATTTCAGAAGCAAGAATATTCCTTGGGAATTGCTGCTTGGCTAGCACAGCCTGATGGAAATCTACAAAGTAAGAGATCCACATTTAGAAACTTCAGCTAACTGGATCATCTTAGAGGAAAGCCAGGAGCATTTTGTGGCTTTGACGAATTGATACTTTAGGATCTTTTTCTTTTAAGAAATAAAGCTTTTTGGAATTAGACCTTGGAATAATCAGTTCTGGCAACACTCATCCCACTTCAGCCTATTCACTCAGTTACCCAAATTAGGAATCAATGCTTACGCTTTCTCATTCATTCTCCTGAGGAACGAAGTAAGAAAATATTAGTAAGCATCACTCATGAAAATCTGACACTACTAAAAATGGTCTGAGAGCAAGTGCTGTTGTATAAGCACTACAGTCATTTTAATGTCCCCTAAACAATAGCTGACATGAACAATAAGAATAAATGTTCTTATTGATTTCCTATCTGGTATTATTTTTCACTCCCAAGGTATATTATTTAAAATATATCAGCACAGATACTCTGCGAAGAAAGAGACAATGAATCACATCAAAATATCAGTCACTAATGGGAAGAGGATTTAACCTTATGAAATCATGTTATCATTTGTTGCTTTGATATTTATAACTCAGTTCTCTCCAAAAATCAACTAACATATTTATTATTGGCATATTTTTTCAGGTACTAAGCATTTCTTAGACAGTTCAGACATCTGTATAACCCCTGAAATGAGTTAAAAGTCCTATTCAGTAACATAGATGTCCTCCTATACAACAGAGAATATTTTTTTCAAAAGTACCCAATGAAAGATTGAGTATGCTAAGCAAACAGCACATGACCTGCTTTTGACATGCAATCAGACTGTGTCCCCTCAGTTCTTAATGAACCTTCTCTTTTTGCTGTCCCCTGCTGCCCACGGGGAACAGCAGCAAAGCCCCATAAGGGCAGACAGGAGCAAGAAGCTGCCAAAGGGCTGTGGTCAGCACAGAAGTGGGACAGGACTACTGTAGGTCCAGTGCTGCCCGGTGTTATCTTGAGTGACAACGAAAAAGTGCAAGGAAGCCAAAATATGACAAAATTTTAACCAATCTATCAACAGAGTGAAAAAATAAATGTTAAAAGGCAACAATCAAAGGCAGGTGTCTAGAATTCTGTTTCAAGATCCATTTTTAAAGCTATCAAAACAAAGTGCTTGAGTACCACAGATGAGGTACAACACATCAAAGATTTACCATCTTCCCCTCCATCCTGAAATATATCATGTAACTCAGGAGGTTTCCCATTTCCTTTGGGAGCATACTGGTTGCTTTCCAGATCTATAAGATTTTATGCTCCAAAATTTGAACAGCTGCTGCTCAGCTACAGCAACCCAGCACTGCACTATTCCATCTGTGCCATCTTTAACTTCCTTGAGAATTACGTTGGTACCAAACTAAATAGTGCATTCTAACCCCATGGTTCCCCTGTGCCCTTGGACAAGACCAATACAACAGGCAAAGTAAGGAAACTAATGTTTCATGTTTGAGTGCTTTGCTATAGTTAAAATGATTCTTGTACTTGAAATCTAACTACTGGTCACAATTTCTGCTCTGGATCTGTACAGAATAGAATCATAGAATGGTTTGGGTTGGCAGGGACCTTTGAAGGTTATCTAGTCCAACTCCCTCCAATGAGCGGGGACATTTTCAACTAGATCAGGTTTCACAAAGCCCCATCCAACCTGACCTTAAATATTCCCAGAGTTGGGGCATCTTGAGCTTCTCTGGGCAAACTAGCCCAGAGTTCCACCATTCTCACTGTAAAAATTTCCTTTCTTATATCTAGTCTGAATCTATCCTCTTTTAGTATAAAACCATTTGTCCTATGACAAAAGGCCCTGCTAAAATCTTTGTCCCCATCTTTCTTGTAGGCCCCCTTTATGTACTGGAAGGTTGATCTAAGGTCTCTTCTTGTGCCATCTCTTCTCCAGACTGAACAATGCCAACTCTATCAGCCTGTCTTCATAGGAGGGGTGCTCCAGACCTCTGATCATCATCATGTCCATCCTCTGGACCTCCATCAGGTCATGTCTTTGCTGTGTTGATGGCTCCAGAACTGGATGCAGTACTCTACACTCCAGTTCTCAGTGCAGTGAAAGAAATAGCCTTTAGCTTTAGCCATCTAAGAATCAAAAATACCATTTAAAAATACTTGTATCACATTACAAAGAATTTTAGGATATTCTATTCACAAATCTAATTTTACTTTACAACTACAACCACCACAAAATACTAAAATTAATATATTTAATATCTGATTACAAATTTTTGATTTATTAGTATAATTTTATTTGATTAAAAAACTTTAAACAACTGTCAAAATCATGGCTGATTAAGTTTAAATTAACATCTCCTTCTTGACACTAACATGTAAATTCCTCATCCAGAGAGGGCAAAGACTGGACTCCTTTACCAAAAATCCACTCTTTTCTGCCAAGCCTTGACACTGGAGGATGGACGATGAAATCAGCTGAGAACTGTGAGCTCCCTTTAAGACTCTCTCTATTCTAGATAGCCAGGGATTCACTTCTGAGCCTTCGATTTTCTAAAAGCCTGATTTACATTTGAATAAAGGAGTTACTTTTCTCTGCTTACTTTTTACTAGTATCAGTTAGTTAAAGTATTATCTCTTCCTACAAACGATGCCTGTTTTCTACCCTTACACCATAGCCATTATCATAACCCTTTCCTTCTCCTGGGCCACTCCAGCCTCTCAGCCATGCAGCAGAGGTGAGCAGATTTCAATCTGATTTCAGCATCCAGCATCCCAAGATCCCCAAAGGATACAGTAGGTATCAAGACAAAGAGGTCTCTCTCATTGCCTGGTAACCATTACATTGATGTGTGATCCTCCTCCTCCCAACATCAGGACCCAGACCTGTATTTCTGAGGACCTGGATGATGCTCTGGCTAAAGCAGTGAGCTTGCACTTGAAACTAACAAAGCCGTTAGGAAGCATTTCATCTCCAATGTGCATATGCATGTGTCATTCCTCTGCACTGACTAATTTTTTTTAAAGCCAGGTTTCTGACAGATGGAAGTCCTAAGCAGCTACATTGTTAATTTTTATGTGCAAAAATCCTCTGTGAAGACAGATGAAGATTCATTTATTCTCCTGGAAAAAAAAGTCTTCTAAATAAGGAGTGGGAATGCATTGCATACATTCGATGTTTTTCCAAGTTTAATTTGTCTACTCATTATCTTGAAGGTCTTGTCAAGCTTTTGATAAAGAAAGACATAGTTCTTTTGTCTCCTATCACTTCCTTTCCAGGAAGCATTATATGACTACTACGTGTGCAATAAAATTGCTTCATTTTGTAGAGCCTGAATTCCTAAAACCACCCAAGTGATTTAAGGTGCCTTGCCTTTATATTTACAAAAGCAAGAAACTGCAGGTGATTGGGGGTCCTTAATCTTAACAGCACCCATCTGCCATTTTCTCATGTGTAGCAGAAGCCTGTCCGCATCTACTGCTCCCGTGGGTGTTCATCGTTTTGTACATCTCTCCCAGGCTCTAGGTCAGGTACGAAAAACAGAGGATCCCATTTGTATGTTGCTTTGTAAATGTTGACTCAGAGACTTGTTCAGGCACAGGCAGTGGGGTTCAAAGCAGGGTAAACAATATAACTGAAGGAGCCTTTGTTTAAATCCATAAGCCATGCAGTCAACACTCAGTTGAACAAAGCTCAGCTGAGCTCATGTTGTACATGTAACTCAGCATGTATTAAGAACTTGTATTTAAAAATAGTTACTATGAGTAAATGACAGTAGATACCATTTTTATCACAAAAATGTGATAGTTTGCCTGGAGGTAAAGCTGAAATGTTAATGAGATGTAAAAATGTCTGTTTAAGGGAGGTAAGCTATTCTTTCACTTATTAGAACTTTTTTTGGCTTGAGTAAGTTTAGCAATAAAATTTCCTTTCATTTTTCTCATCTACTTCTCCCTGAGCTATACTGTCTGCTTTCAAGTTTCACTGTTAAACTTATGCTGAAGGCAATTTAAAAACTCCTAAATCTCAATTTTTCCAGTCATAGTTGCTATGGTTACATTTATGTCAAAATATATCTGGGTAAAAGGAGGCAAAACATCTGACTGTTCTCCTTGTAAAAGGAGAACATTATGTTCCATAGGTGAAAGCCTGACTGAAGTTCATTTCACCTTCTCTACTTCAAGTCAGTGGAAGCAGAGCTGAGCTCCGTATCACCTTCTCTCAATCTGCCATGGACCTCTGAACCAGTGTGAAGATTGACTACTCTGCCTCCAAAAGCAGCACCGTTACCCCTGCATGAGCCAAACCTGGCAGAGAGGCATGATTCCTTCATTCACCAGCTGTATGGGATGGATGCCAAGCCTCAGAGTGCAGCTCTGCTCCCTGTGCACAGAGAACCTCAACCATCATTCCCACTTCTGCTCCCTATCACACTTTCACTGCATGGTCTCCTGGTGTAAGGCGTATGCACTCTGTGTCCTCTCCAGTTCTGCTTTATTTTGCAAATAAAGAAGGCGCTACTTCCCCTCCTATCCTCACCCTTCGTTACATTTGTAATTGAGATCTGTCTCCTGGTTATTGACTCAGACGGACTTCAGTTCTCAGAAACACCCACGCCAGGTAAAGTAAGTGGGGGGTTTTCAGCCACTGGGAGCTGGCAGAAGGGGTTTTACCCCTCGCATGCCGACACAAAGAAGCCCGGAGGTCAACGCTGAAACCCCTCTGGAAGGCGGCACTCAGAGCCCAGCACACAATGAAAAAGGGGCAGAGCTCCTCACCCAAAGGGGCTGTACCTTCCTGTCGCTGTCAGGCAGGCACGCAGGCGAAGGCAAAGAAGTAAAGAGAGGGGACTCTCCGTGTGTGTTCCACACAGGTTTATTCCCATGAAACAACAGGGACGAAGAGGTCGATTGGTGGGAGGGTCCAGGGATCTTATACTGGGTACAGAATAGGTGGGGAAAGGGATCTCAGCAGGTGGGATTGACAGGAAGGGAACCAATGGGAACAACACATAGGAGGAACTCAGGGAAGGAGCCAATGGAGCATCGAGGAACAAGAACATTCTAGAACTAATATATATTAAAGAAGGAAAAGGAATATACATAACTTCATACATAAAACAGGAAGGGGGAAACATTAACCAATCAGGGGAAAACATGCAGAAGACAAAACAAGGGAATCATGGGTTCTCACCATGACTGAAGTTACATGCTGAGCTTGGGTTGCTGACCACGACAGCTGGTTGCCTGAGTTCTCTTCAGGAGAAAAAGTAGTTGGAGCCACCCCACCACCATAAACAAGTAAGCTCTGGTTCTCTTCAGGAGAAAGAGTAGTCGGAGCCACCCCACCACCATAAACAAGTAAGCTCTTATTCAGCCCCAGAATCACCAGTGAAGAGCCAGGATTAGAGGAACAAGCAAGAAAAAAATTTTAAAGGGATTTGGTGACTTTTTTGTTTGCAGCTGATACGATTTGACCCCAGTAGACAGCTAAGCCTCATTGACTCCTCCATGGTGAGACGGGAGAGAAAACCAAAAGAGCAAAAGGTAGAAAACTCGTGGGCTGAGATAAAGACAGTTTAATAAGGAAAAGAAAGAAAAGAAAAAGAAACATGATGGGGAAAACCCCAATCACTTATGACCAGCCAAGCCCAGACAGTACCCGAACAAGAGCAGCCCTGACAAACTTCTAGAGATTTTATTGCTGAACACAATGCTGTAATTGTGTTCAGAGGAATGTTCCTCTGATTTGTTGGGGTCAGCTGTCACTTGACCAACATCCTATGTACCCTCAGTCCTCTCTCTGATGGGATAAGAAGCAGAAAAGGCCTTGACTCTGTGCAATAATGAAAACAGCCTTGTTATTAACACCATTTTCAGCACAGAACACAGCTCCATAACAGCTACTCTATCCCAGCCCAAACCAGCACAACATCATTTTGCCATTTCCATGTTCCTGAATATCACAGTGCTTCAAGTCAGTTGTCATTATTTGAAGATTAATATTTTTGTTAGTGGAAGAAAAGTAGTTACCTCTCAGTTACATCTACATAGCAAGATCAAATTCTGTAGCATTAGCACAAGGCATTGATCCTGGCACAAAGAGCTTAAGTGCATGTGATTTGGCTTCAAATCTCCCAAAGAGAGAAGGTGTCTAGCAAAATTATAGAACTTTTTTATAAATGAGCAGAGTGCTTACCCAAGTACAAATAGATTGTAAGTAGACTAACTTATGTGGTTTCAGAGAAAAACATTACAGTAATTTGTCCATCAAAATTATTGAAGGTGCTCCCTATTGCATACACAGATGTAGCCCTGGACAAGCCTCAGAGCAGAGAGTTTCACAAATAAACTATTCTCCCTGTGAGCCAGAAACCATGGCTAAGCATACAACAGAGCCTTATGCTGATTTGACCAGACTGAGCAAGAAAAATTGCTACTTACTAAAAATTACAGTGACAATGTCAACTACAAATATTCATGTGCTACCTCTTTCTTACCATCAGCTGGAGTCAAGCACTATGAGGAACCACATTTTGAAAATCCCTCTCCCTTGGGAAATCTCCATTTGACTTGTGTTTATGCTCCATTGCAGTGTCATGAAAATTAGTATCAAGATTACACTGTGTTAACACATTTGCACAAAGCCTGAACAAGAAGAAGATAGCCATTACTGATATTAAGCTACTGATATTTAAGTAATTGCTTTTATCAGCCTTATTATTAAATGATCTTGTTGCAGCTACAGAATTACCTATAATCACTTGCATAGAGAGGATTTTAAGCCTGATCAGAAAAGAATCATTAAACATTAATTAAAATACTGCATGTACACTCTGTATTTGGCTTGACAGTTTGCAAGAGCAGCCTATTAAACAGTCCCTGCTAAGCACAGAGATAAAGCAAGGTGTGTCTGCCCTGAGTGCCCCACTGGGAGTTGGAAACATGACTTTAGTCCATTTATAAAGTTTTCTCATTAGGTTTCAATTCAGGAGCAATGCCACAATGGTATTTAAAGGATATTCAATCATTCATGACAGAAAAGCTAGACTGACATTGCACAAATGGTGTTTGATTATTACCAATCTATCATGTCAGTTAGCAGGAGGAAAAGATACATTTCAATTGATTTCAAAAGACTGCTGTGACAAATGCATTCCGGGAAGCTGGGCAGCAAGAGATTTCAGGTCTCGATTAATCTGGTATACACAAAACTGTATACCTTGGGTTTTTTTAAGCACACAGCACACTCTTCAACAGAAAATTCAAGCAGCTACATGACCAAACACTGGATTGTTTTCTTTCCAGTCTTTTATTTGATTAGCTCAGCTCTCCAAGGGGTAGAAACACTCATGAAAAAATCTGGACTTCTACTCATTTGTTATATTGTCACCACAAGTAAGAAGTAAAACAGTATCTTTGAGAAAATGAACCAAAATATCTGGGGATTGTGCCAGTTGGATTACACAGGAGAAAGAAACTACAGCAGTCAGGCTATGCTCCAAACACAGTCCAAAGGGAATGTCACCCACCAACAATGCATGGCACAATCTGCTACCTCCAACTGCTCTGAGAGGTGCCAGAGTCTATGGAAGCATCTCCCCTTAACAAGCTCTGAGTGGTGTCAGGGTCTATGGAAGCAACTTCCTTTAACAAGCAGGGCTGTTTGTCAAAGAAATAACTCCACTGAGGTTTTTTTTTTGCTGTGAACACTGGCAGTGACACCTGGTATATAGTGTTTTCCACAAGCAACACGCAGGTTTTCCTATGTCTGTGTGTTCCCAGGTTTGTCAAGTAAACAGAGAAGAGCTACTGACTTTCCAAACATGAAGGAAACATGAAGTAGAAATAGTATGTTCAAATGCAACACTCCCCAAGCAGAGAGTACTTATACCAGCATATCTGATTTCTTATAAATAGTTCCATTACAACAAGGAAAACCATAGAAGTGTGTTTATTTGTTCATTAGATTTTCTGCTGATTAAGACAAAGAATTGTCCTTGCAGGAATTCCCTTTTCTGTCCTTGCAGGAATTCCCTTTTCTCTCTATATGGGTAAGATAGATAAGCATTTTTCCAGGTCTTCTCCACTCAGGATTCCACAGAGACAAAGAATACAATTTTTTTTTAAAGATCTCTTAAAAATGCTTTCTCAAAGGTGGGGAAAACAGAGGACACAGCAGAATTCCTTTTGTGCCCATCTATTTAGAACCATGTAACTGGGGAGTATTCCTGTATATCATGGAAGACTATGCACAAGAACTCATAAAAACCACAAGCTCTTCCATCATTATCCTTTCACATTAACTCTGATGGTCTGGGCAATCAACAGCAAGAGAAGTGTTACCCCTTTTGCTAATGTGGCTAATGATTAACTATGACTGTTTAGCACTGAGGGAAATATTCCAACAATTAATGGGGAAAGTGTGAAATGTAGTTTGCTGGCTTCTTCTTTAGCTGAGGAACTTGAGAAAAGAATTAAGTCTAACAGTAATTGATGTGGGCTGATGTAGTGAAAAAACAGGAGAACTAATCCTGTGGTTCAAAGTCTTGCTCTCTGATGCACCAGTGCAATCATAGGAAAACATCTTTTGCCTTCCCGCTGGGAAAATAAACCTGAACATGAACCAATGCAAGGCAGTCTTTCATTGGAATGGTTGTACACAGAGAAGTGCCTTTTTTGGCACTTCTACCACATTTCCTCCTTCTGGCGACTGGCAAGAACCTTCACACTGTTGGATGATTCCAGATAGATGGATCCATAACAAAGGCTTTAGGAGACTCCCTGAACTCCAGATAGGACTTTTGAATTCTCTCTTGTAAAGCAAAAAGGAAAGCAAGCAACCAGCTTCCTTACATGTATGTCTATAGTTGCTGTTCTCTCACTGAGATTACAACTACATATGAAAGTTTGTAAGTCTCATTTCAAAATTTTCTTAAGGTCAGGTCCTCAGTACAGACATCTTTATTTCCAGCTGTAAAAGCAACAGCTTCCAAAAAACCACTGAGGTACAAGGTTTAACCATGATTAGCTAGCAGGATGCTGAACACAGTTTCTCCTGTTGTAGTAAGGCTATAAAATCACAATCAGAAGCACAGCAGCCATTTATCTTTCAGAACAGATTTTGCACTTTGATAAGCTTTTATTCATGTTTTCAGAGGCACTGTTCATAAAGTGAATGGTTGCTCAGGGATAGCAAAGGAAGCAGAAATGAGATTGGTGATTGGCACTGTCCTTGTAGTCACATCAACCCCAGAAAGGCATTTCTCTCCAGTCAGGTCCTACGGGGTGTTCTGAGCGCATGTAAAAACAAAACAGCTGAACTAATTATTTCACACCTCTCATAAGAACAAAAAACAAATCTACTCTTGGGTCTGAAGTCTTGTGTGACAAGTTCCAGTCCATTAACTAAAAACCCTTGTCATATGGAATTCATAACCACTGTGACAGCTTGAGCTAAAAGCATGCCATTATAATCTGTCACACAACATAACTATTACCCAAAAATGATGTTCTGCATATTCACTTTGTGGAACACAGTTAGGTAGGGAAA